>NC_050492.2:1660000-1972500 GCF_012460135.2 Molothrus ater | reverse complement strand
ACACGGGGCACTGATCCTGCTCTCCTTTGGGACAGGGACACTGATCCTGCCCTGCTTTGGGACAGGGACACTGATCCTGCCCTCCTTTGGGACAGGGACATGGATCCCTGCCCTCCTTTGGGACAGGAGCACTGATCCTGCCCTGCTTTGTGACAGGGACACTGATCCCTGCCCTGCTTTGGGACAGGGACACTGATCCCTGCTGTGCCTCACAGCAGTGGGGAGGGGACACTGATCCCTGTCCTCTTAAAGGTCAGGGGAGCACTGACCCCTGCCCTGCCTCAGGGTGTGGACATGGATCCTGTCCCTACTTTGAGACACAGGGACACAGATCCCTGCCCTGCCTGGGGCCATGAGGACATGGATCCCTCATGGCAGTGGGAATATTGATCCCTGGCCTTCCTGGGGACACAGGGACATGGATCCTGTCCTGCCAGGGGACACAGGGACATGGATCCTGTCCCCAGATGGGGACACAGGGACATGGATCCTGTCCTGCCTGGGGCCATGGATCCTGTCCCTGCTTGGGGACACAGGGACATGGATCCCTGCTCTGCCTGGGGACATGGGTCTTGTCCCTGGCTGGAGACACAGGGACACGGATCCTGTCCCTGTCTGGGGACATTGATCCTATCCCCACAAGGGGACACAGGGACACGGATCCCTGCCCTGCCTGGGGACATTGATCCTATCCCCACAAGGGGACACAGGGACACGGATCCCTGGCCTGTCTGGGGACACAAGGACATGGATCCCTGCCCTGCCTGGGGCCATGAGAAGGTGCCAGTCCTTTCCCTGCTCCGGGGACAGCCCAGGCAGTGCAGCACAGCTCCCTTGGCAGCTGCACCAGGCAGGTGCAGGGGCAGGGGCCCAGCAGAGCCCCCCAGCAGCGGCCCCCTGCTAATTGTGGGTCTGCCTGCACTTAATGACAGCCTTGGGAGCAGGCAGCAGCTGGGAAGTGCCATGGAAACCACCCCAAAGCTGTGCCCAGGCTGGGCAGGGGGCTCTGGGACCCAGCAGCTGCTTCTGCACCCCTCCCTCCCCACACCATCCCTGCTCCCAGCCCCTCTCCAGCCTTCCCTCTCTCCCCCTGCCCACCCTCTGCCTCCTGCTTGGGAACACACAGGAACTTTTCAGATTGTTTGATCAGGTATTTCAGCTCTGAAAGGGCTGAAATCCCAGACACTGAGGCTTTGGTGCAGCAGCAGGGGATGAGACCTGGTGTAGAAATCTGGGGACTGGTGATGCCACCCCTGCTGCCCTGATGTGCTGCTCTCCTGTGTCACCTGCAAACCTGTCCCAAACTTGTCCCAAATCCTCCCAAATCCTCCACCCAGATGTTGGCAGCTGCCCCTGGCCATGAGCTCTGTGCTGGCACGTTCAGAGCAGGAGGGACTGAGGTGCCTCAGGCCCTGTGGTGCCAGCCTGGCTGCTGGGTGACCCTTGCAGTGTCACCTCCGTGCTGGGGACAGGCTGCACCCGGGAGGGGGTACCCCAATTCTCATCCATCCCACAGGGATGAAGCGCTGGAAATGGGGCTCAGGTGCCTGCCTGGAGCTGCAGGGAGGGCAGAGGATCCCAGGGATTGTCACCTTGTCCCTCCCCACTGCCTGCCTTTGGCCAGGGAAGAGATTCTGCAGCAAACCAGGGTGTGCTTTTAGGGACATTTCTCAGTTTTAGGGACATTTCTCAGCTTCAGGGACATTCCTCAGCTTCAGGGACATTTCTCAGCTTCTCCAAGGCCTTGGAAACTGCTGGATCCATAATCTTAATCCATCCATAAAAAAATCTTCCCCACAGGAAATCTGGCACCTTTGGGAGAGGTCACTTTTGTAGGCAGCTCACCCAGCCTGGGGAGGGGACCTGGGACCTTCCTTGTCACCTGCAACCCCTCATGTAGCCGTCAAGGTGGGAGTGTGAGGATCACCTGGGAGGTGCCACCAAACTCAGAGCCCCTTGGGCAGCCTGGTGCCACGGGCCGTCTCTGGTGGTGTCACCTGGGGGACAGCAGGGTGACACAGCTGGCTCGTGCCACACCCAGAGGGAGAGAGGCCTGGGGTGGTGTTGGGTGGGACACGGCTGATGGCACAGCCAGGGCTGGTGACACCCTGGGGGGGTGGCAGTGCTCTCTGAGCAGGGGTCCCCTCCTGGCTTCTCTGAGAGGTGCCTGGGCTCCTTTAGCCACCCAAAACCTGGGTGGCAACACCAGTGCTGGTGCCTGTGCGGGGATTTTGGGATGCATCCCATCCTGTGGGCACCGGGGGCTGCTCAGAGGGGCCGGGGCCATCACCTGGGGGCTCCCTTGTCCCGCGGATCCGGGGGCAGCACGCCGGGCTGGGGACATCGCCGGTGGCTGGGGACAGCGGGCTGGGGACACCGCGGGCGCTCTGCAGCCACGGCTCGGAGATGGAGGGATAGCGGCGCCTCCGGCCTCGGTAAATTATCTCGCCGCGATGTTCATTAATCAACAATTCTTATGTAAACAGACACATCCCGAGCTCTGCTTCCCGTCACCTTGGCAACAGCACAGAGCCGACCCTGGCTCGGGATGTGCTCCGGGCTCCCACCTGGGCACAGCCCCGCCTGCAACTTTCTGCCCGCTCCCTTTTGCTCCCACAAGGAGTCTTCAGGCACCTGGATCTTCTCAGCTTGGATCCTGGGCCTCCCTACCCCTGAATCCCAGAGCTCCCTATTGGGGGATCGTTGACCTCCTCATCAGTGTATCCTGGACCTTTGGATTGTTGGATCCTGGATCTCCCCATCATTAAATCCTGGGCTTCCACAAAATTTGATTCTGGACCTCTCCATTGCTGGATCCTGGCTGTCCCAGCCATGGGATCATGCTCCTCTCCAGCAGTGGATCTTGGATCCCTCAATCATGGGATCATGGATCTCTCCAGCACTGCATCCTGGATCCCTCAATCATGGGATCATGGATCTCTCCAGCAGTGGATCCTGGATCCCTCAATCATGGGATCATGGATCTCTCCAGCAGTGCATCCTGGATCCCTCAATCATGGGATCAAGGTCCTCTCCAGCACTGCATCCTGGATCCCTCAATCATGGCATCAAGGTCCTCTCCAGCAGTGGATCCTGGCCCTCCCCATCTCCAGCCACTGGAGCAGGGGGCAGCACCCTCACTGCCACCACGGGCATGGCCAGGACCTGGTGAGCTCCTCCCACAGGGCTGGTGCTGGGCACAGGAATGTGGCAGTGCCCCAAAGGCACAGCTGGGCTCACAGGCTGGGGGGCAGTGACCTTGGGGTGCATCCCTGAACCCTCCCCAGCCTCCACTGCCTCTCCCTGCTCATCCCTGTCCCCAGGGTCTCTCTGGAAGTCCTCACAGTGGGTATTTTGTCCTCTCTCAGGACAAAAGCCAGTCCCTGAGCTCTCTAAGGATCCAGCAGGAGCTGCCAGAGCAGCAGGGCCCTGCTGCCTCCTGGGCTGCCCCCCAGCAGGACAGCTCTGGCACGGAATGGGAAAGCCTTGCATGGGGGCTGATAGAAGCCAGAGGAGCCCAAGTCATTTAAGGTTGAAGAGAAATGTTAAAGACAGCAGGAAAAAGCAAACATTAGTGGTAGCCATGCAGCTGAGGGGAATAGGAAGGGCTTTTACAAATATATCAAGGGGAAAAGGAAATACTGGAGAGTCAAGACAAAGTAGGCCCATTAATAAATGAGGAAGGATATTAAATTAATGATGATTCTCAAATGGCTGAGTTAGTGAACTACTTATTGAGAGCTGCCTTTAACAAGAACAACAAGGCAAAGTGGCTGAGACAATCAGAAAGCAGCCAAGGGTGCTGGAATTGTCCCACATGGAGCAAGGGCAGGGGACAGCTGGGTTCCCAGCCCCAGGTACAAATGCCAGGGCTGAGCATCCCATCCATCTCCTCCCTGGCAGGAGCACAGGGAAGGACTGTCTGGAGCAGCTGATGCTTGGCAGGAGGCCCAGGGTGAATAAGGGGTCTGGGGGGACCCTCCTTGGAGCAGGATGGGACCACAGAGGCGCAAGGGAGAGCCCCAGGTGCAGCCCTGCTGGATCCAGCCTTGGGAACTCCAGGGACAGCTCCTGCACTGAAATGGGGAGAGGGAAAGGTTCAGGGAGGAGGGGGCAGAGATGCTGGTTCATTTGGGTCTGTCCCTGGAAAACCAGACCCCCCAAGCTGCACTGACTCTGTTAATCCTCCCTTTTGTTTGCGCTGCATCAGCCAGGGGCTGCTCCTGGGCCCACAGGAAAAGCTCTGGGAAGGAGAATTTCTATCCCAGAAATAGAGAAATCCCCGAACCCCCTCAGCTGCTGTTGGCTGGAAAGGGCTGGTTGGACCCTTGGAATCAATTCTGGGCAGGATTGATCCCTGCTCGTGCATGCCCTGGGCACTGTGGGTCAATCCCCTGGGCTGTGCCAGGGGCAGCCTGAGGGACAGCTGGGACTGTCCTATGTGTGGCATATGTCCCTTTCTGTGTCCCAGACTCTGGGAAAGGTGCTTGGTGCCCTCCTGGGTGTCCTTGGCTGGGTCCTGTGGGGTGGGATGGGATGGGATGGGATAGGATGGGATGGGATGGGATGGGATGGGTGCACATCCCCAGTGGGGCTGGACAGAGATGTGGCACCTCTCCTGAAACCCTGGGGCTTGGGACACTCTAGCCAGCCCCTCCTGCCCTGCCTGGAGGAGGTGCAGGAGCCGCGGGGCTCACAGGGGTGAGGGATGATCCTTCCCTTTGCCCAGCCAGGAGCTGTCCCGTGGCCGTGCCATCTGACAAAGGGCTCTGTGGGGGACAATGTCCGGGAAACGAGGGCCCTTGTCAATGTTTTATGGGCCCGGGGCTCCCCAGGGTGTGTTTACGGGGCAGTAAATGAAAGCACTCAGCCAAGTGACATTTGTGTTCTGCAAATGCGATTATTATGCATGATTAGCAGCCAAGTGCACTGCAAAACCCACACTGCCGGCGGGGAGGGGCAGCTCCGGCCCCGGGGCTCCTGCTCCCCACAAAGGCCTCAGGGAACTTCTGCTCCCCACAAAGGCCTCAGGGAGCTCCTGCTCCCCACAAAGGCCTCAGGGAACTTCTGCTCCCCACAAAGGTCTCAGGGAGCTCCTGCTCCCCACAAAGGCCTCAGGGAGCTCCTGCTCCCCACAAAGGCCTCAGGGAGCTCCTGCTCCCCACAAAACCTCGGGGGGCTCCTGCTCCCCACAACAGCCCCGGGGGACTCCTGCACCCCACAAAGGTCTCAGGGAGCTCCTGCTCCCCACAAAGGCCTCAGGGGGCTCCTGCTCCCCACAAAAATCCCGGGGGGCTCCTGCTCCCCACAAAGGCCTCAGGGAGCTCCTGCTCCCCACAAAGGCCTCAGGGAGCTCCTGCACCCCACAAAGCCCCGGGGGGCTCCTGCTCCCCACAAACGCCTCTCCGCGGGGCCCAGCAAGGATGGGCCAAGCTCCATCCCCTGCACAGATCCCGGCACCCCCTCCCTGCCCTCGGGCAGTGCTGCCCCTGCCCTGCTGGCCGGACAGGGACGGTGCCAGCCGAGGAGTTCCAAGATTCCCTTCCCAGCTGCCAGCCCGACTTTCCAGAGGAACGCATCCAAAGCCACTTTTTAGCTTTAATTATTTATCTGTAACCAATTTGGCAGGAAAAGCAATTAAACGAGTGGGTGATTAATGACCTGCTGATTTGCACAGGTACCTAATTTCAATGTCTATATAACATAGAAGCACATTTTGGAGATGCTTTGAGGGCTGGGGTCAGTGCCTGGCTGCTGGGTTTGGAGGGTCACTCCTTGGTGAAGAGGTGCTGGAGCATTCTGTGCTTCCCAGCAGCTCCAGGAGCACAGGAGGGCTGTTCATCCCAGAAATCCCACTGGACTTTCTGCCAGGCCAGTGCTGTGCTTATCACATCCCCTTTGCCACTTGGAAATGTGACCCAGGTGGGAAGGAGCTGATGGGACAGAGGAGGATGCTGTCACAGACATCTTTTATGAAAAATCCTTTCCTTAGGATTTTTCCTCCTGAGAAGCTGAGAGGCCTCAGGAACTAAATGTAACCAATGGTTATCTGCTGCTGTGGAATGCAACAGGTGCATCTGGGATTGGGCTCACATGGTTGTTTCTAATTAATGGCCAATCACAGCCCAGCTGGCTCAGACTCTCTATCTGAGCCACAAGCCTTTGTTATAATTCTTTCTTTTTCTATTCTTAGCTAGACTTCTGATGAAATCCTTTTTTCTATTCTTTTAGTACAGTTTTAATGTAATATATATCTCAAAATAATAAATCAAGCCTTGTGAAACATGGAGTCAGATCCTCATCTCTCCCCTCATCCTCAGACCCCTGTGAACACGGTCACAACTGTCCCTTGGGAAAAGTGCCCAGGGAGAGGCAGGCTGGAGCTGCTGTCCCACGGTGCCCCTAGGACACGGGGCAGGGCTCACACCTCACCGGGCACCGACTGGGGCTGTCAGCACCCAGGGCTCCCCTCTGAGCACCCTGCTCTCCCTCACACCCCCACCCTCCCCACCCCTGTGCTATGGCCTGGCACAGCCTGGGGCTGGGTGGGTCTGCAAACAGCCCCCTAGGCACCCCTGATGCCACCAGGCTGTGACACCTTGGTGACATTTCAGTGACACCTTGCCTTCCTCAGCCCTGGGTCCCAGAGGGACAGATGGCCTCCCTGGGGGTGCACAGCAGGATTTCCACTTTTTCTGTGTTTTTTCTCTGCTGCTGGGGGGAGTCAGAGCTGAGGCCAAGGGCTGCCAGACACCAAAGTGTCCCCATGTCCCTGCCTGGCTCAGACACGCTGGGGATGGAGCTCCCGGGGGGCAGGGAGGAGCAGGGGGTGGGCCCATTGTTGGGATAGGAATGGTAAATCCATTAATCTTTGGGAATACAATCCACTGTGCAAAACAGAAAAGGAAAAGAGACACCTCATTTGTTATCAGGTGCATTGTGAGAGTCAGGTTCTTTAATTATCTCACCAAATTCTACAGCCCATTCATCAAGTGCCGCCACCAGGCTGCCGAGATTGCCACCCACAGACCATCTGGGCACTGCCAGCCCCTGGGCACAGGGTCCTGCAGGCACAGGGGATGCTCCTCATGCCCCTAAACCTCCTCAGGGCTCCCTGGAATCACCTCAGGGCTCCCTGCTCAGGAATTCACCTCCTGGATGTACAGACAAGCCCAGTACTGCTGGTGTGTGGTCCTGGAATCACAGAATCAGGGAATATCCTGGGATCATTGATCCAACTCCTGTCCCTGCACAGCCCAGCAACCCCACCCTGTGCCAAGAGCATTGTCCAAACACTCCTGGAGTTCTGGCAGCCTTGGGACAGGGACATCATTGTGATCATTGTGTCCACTGGGGTTCATGAAAAACAGGGAGAGGTCATTTTTCCACAGGCAGGCAGAGATAGGAGAAGGGGGAGGGGTTTTAAACTAAACCAGGAGAGGTTTGGATGGGATATTGGGAATCAGGAATTGTTCCCTAGGAGGGTGGGCAGGCCCTGGCACAGGGTGCCCAGAGCAGCTGGGGCTGCCCCTGGATCCCTGGCAGTGCCCAAGGCCAGGTTGGACACTGGGGCTGGAGCAGCCTGGGACAGTGGGAATTGTCCCTGCCATGGCAGGGGTGGCACTGGGTGGGCTTTGAGGTCCCTTCCAGCCCAAACCACCCTGGCATTCCAGGACTCTGTGACACAGCAGCATTCCCAGGGAGAGGCCAGGGAGGTGATTGGGAGCAATGTCCTGTGCCCAGTGCCTTGGGCATCGCTGTGGGATGAGGGAATCACCTCCCACCTCAGGGCAGAGCCTGGCACTGCCCAAAATGGGGCTGGTGAGGCTGCAAAGCCCTCCCAGCTCCCAGTGCCTGCGTTTGGCTTTGTGCAGGCTGTGGCTGCAGCTTCCCCCCCTCCCACCCTCCAGACCTGGCAGGGTGGCAGCCCCAGCCCTGCCCCAGCCAGCTGGCAGCATCCTGGCAATGTGGGGATCCATGGTTTCCTCTGGCACAGCTCCATGCAGGGTGGCCAGGGTCAGGAGGGGAGGCTGGGGATGGACATGGGAGCAGAGCATGGCCAGGGCAGCAGGAGGGGGAAAGAAAGGAAAGGGATCTGGGGTGCTGAGGGGGGGAAGCCTGTCTGGGATTCATCAGAAGTGAAGCTGGAGTGGTTTTTATAGGAACAAAGAGAGCTGGGCCCCAGGGGAGATCCCTGCTGGGATAAAGGATCCATCTGGAGAACTCCAGAAATCCAGAGGTGGCTGCACCCCAGGGGTGTGGGTGAGGTTTGGGAAGCACAGCCCTGGGCCCCACTGTCCCTGAGCAGGGCTGCTCCTCCTCCTGCCTCTGCCACTGCCCTCCAGAATCCCTGGGGAGCATCCCAACTCCTGGAAGCTGCACCTGGAGCTGGGCTGGGAGCTCTTAGGGAGGGCTGGACCAGGATCCTGTCCCCATCACCTTCCCCCAGAGCTCCTGGGAGGAGAAGTGGTTCTGGTCCATCTGGAGCGCAGATGGGCTGGGCTGGGTGAGTAATGCAGGAGTGGGAGGGGAGGCAGCCATCCCTGCCATTCCCAGCAGGAGCAGGAGAGAACACTCCATCCTGGGAGTGCAGATGGAGCAGGCACAGGGGCTGCCATCCTCAGCCTCTGCCCCATCCCTTCTCCAGGGGGACAGGGAGGAACCACCCTGGAGGTGGGCACGGCGCCGGGTCCCCGGTCTGGTGACATCCGTGTCACAGCTCTGTGGTGGCACCTCAGCTGGGGCCACAGCTGGGGCCAAGGGAGGGAAAGGAGCTGAGGATGCCCTGAGCAAACCCTTGGTGTGGTGTGAAACCTGCAGCAGAGCCACCCCAGCAGGTCACACAGGGGGGAGGGATGTGCCAGCAGCTGGCACTGGGATCACCCCCTGCTCCCCCAGGGTGACAGGTGAGGGCTGACACAGAGCCAGGCTGCCCCTGGGCAGGCTGCAGCACTGCTAGGGCCCAGCAGGACAAGGAGCAGGGATCAGAAACAGGATGTGTCCCCTCAGGGATGTCACCAGCCCATCTCGGTGACTTTGGGACAGGGACAGGAGCTGCCACGTGGTGTGCTCCGCTCAGACATGGCCCAGGGGGATGTGATATCCCGAGGGGAATGCCCTTATCCAATCCTCCAGCCTGGGCTGGAGTACAACGTGCTGCAGAAGCCAAGTGTCTTTTTGCCTCTTTCTTTCTTTCTTTTTTTTTTTTTTTTTGGTCAAATGCAAACATTTCTGCAGGGAATGACTGTGACTGATTACATTTGTCAGGGTTTTTATCAAGCAATTGAAAGAGCTGGAGATTTTTTGGAAACCAAATAAGTGAAATATTTTGGCTGGTCAAAATTGTTTCCAGTAAAAATCCCCAGAAAAAGCAGTCAGAAACGGTTGTAGAAAATTTGTGGTGCAAATTAAAAAGTGTTTTTCCAAGGGAAAACAGCTCCAGGGAAGACAAATTCTTAGCACCACTGGTGGAAGGATGCTCCATGCTGAAGGCATCTTCCTGTGGGGTGCTTGGCTCTGGGAATGTGGTGCCAGGCCAGGGACAGTTTTTGTCCTTGCTGCAAAATGGCTGCACTTTTTCCCCAAAATGTCACCTCCAGGCCACAGGGATGGGAGGAAGATTCCAGCAGGAGTGTGGCCTCCTGTGCACAGCAGAGGGGATGTGCTGAGCAGCCCCAGCAAGGCTCAGGAGATGCCTCAGGAGTGGCATGTGCAGGAAACAGGATCTGTGCCATGCCACCGTGCCATGAGGATGCACCACTCCAGCTGCACCTCACCTTGGATGTCCATAAAATATGGGGCAGCTAAATGGGGTTAAAATATTCCTCAGCATCAGCCTTGAACCGGCAGGAAAGGAAGGTGGAGCAGGAGGCAGCAGGAAGGTGCTGGAGGCAGAGCTGGGATCATCACTGAACCTGCTGGGGGCTGTGGCTTGGAATCTCTGCATCCCTGTGTGCCATGATTCCCAGGGCCCCTGCAGCAGTTTTGTGGCCTCCCTGTCTCTAAGCCCTGCTTGTCCCCAGCGTGGCCTGGAGCAGGCTGATCCCTGACCCCAGCACAGGCTGAGCTCTGTGCAGAACGAGCTGAGCTCTCCGGGTAAAAATAGCTCATGACCATGCAAATCTGCGGCTGGAGATTAATGCAGATGCAAAGAGGTGCTGGCAAAGCTGGCAGAGCAGCCCTGCCCAGCCATTCCCACCTGGAATTTGCAGTGCACAGGCTGCTGGCACCTGCTGGGAGTGGGCATTTGTTGGGCTGGGTGGCAGAGGCTGCAAAGTCCCAGAGCTGTGGGTCAGGGCAGTGAGGAGAGGCAGGTTCCCTGTGGATCACTGGGAGAGCTCCCAGGAGGAGGAGATGGCTCTGGGGACGGTGACCACCATTCCCACCATTGCTCCTGTGCGGGCTGGAGGTCAGCACCCCTGAATCCACCAGCACAAGGATGGGCAATAACAGAGCCACGTTGTTCTCCTGGCACCACCACAGCTCCCAGGGAGCTTTGACCACCCCAAAAACGCCATCCTGGGACTGGGCTGAGCAGCTGCTGGGAGCCAGCCGGGTTCTCCACCCCCGAAACAGCACGGTGCCCTGTGGCCCCGAGAAAAAGCCATTTACCATCGCTGCTGCAACCCTGTGCATGTCAGAAATACAGCTCCTGCGGGCACAGCTCCAGTCAGGAAGAGCCAGAGCACTCCACGGGCAGAGAGAGTCATGTGAAAAATGCTCTTGTTCCCTCTTAAGATGCTTGGAAGCAGCCTGAGGGCTTTAGCACTGTGCCGCTTTGGTTTAAGTTTCTCTAATGAGGTTTGCCTTCTATTACTGTCAGGGAACATTTTTCATTGTTGAAGCCACTGTAAATGCAAAGCCTTAAAAATGAGTTTCCATTTCAGATCTGACAGCTCAGCTGCTAATGTAAAATAGAGAAAAACCACAGATCAGGCTGCCTTTTAGTGCAATTAGCCCTCCAAATGGAGCAATTTACATTGGCACACTTGTGTATCTTCCTGCAGAAGGCAGGCAAAAAAGCCTCATTACTTAAGCGCAGACCTTTATGAGCAGAAATGAGGGGAAGAAAGGAAAAACACACCAGGGCTGGGAGCGCGGGGCTGTGCCTCCTCCCTGCGTGCCGACGTGCGGGAGACGCGGGGCTGGGCCGGGAGCGCCGGGCTGGCCCTGGCTGTGCACATGGAGCTCCTTCGCTCTGCCTTTGTACGTGGAGGTCCTTCCCTCTGCCTCTGAACATGGAGCTGCCTTCCCAATGCCCCTGGATGTGCACATGGAGCTCCTTCCCTCTGGCTTTGTACATGGAGCTCCTTCCCTCTGCCTCTGAACATGGAGCTGCCTTCCCAATGCCCCTGGATGTGCACATGGAGATCCTTCCCTCTGCCTTTGTACATGGAGCTCCTTCCCTCTGCCTTTGTAACATGGAGCTGCCTTCCCAATGCCCCTGGATGTGCACATGGAGCTCCTTCCCTCTGCCTCTGAACACGGAGCTCCTTCCCTCTGCCTTTGTACGTGGAGCTCCTTCCCTTTGCCTTTGTACATGGAGCTGCCTTCCCTCTGCCTCTGAACATGGAGCTGCCTTCTAATGCCCCTGGATGTGCACATGGAGCTCCTTCCCTCTGCCTTTGTACATGGAGCTGCCTTCCCAATGCCCCTGAACATGGAGCTCCCTGCCCGCTGCCTCTGAACATGGAACTCCCTTCCCTCTGCCTTTGTAACATGGAGCTGCCTTCCCACTGACCCTGGGTGTGCACATGGAGCTGCCTTCCCTCTGCCTTTGCACATGGAGTTCCCTTCCCGCTGTCTCTGGACATGGAGCTGCCTTCCCAATACCCCTGGGTGTGCACATGGAGCTCCTTCCCTCTGCCTCTGAACATGGAGCTCCTTCCTGCTGTCTCTGGACATGGAGCTCCTTCCCTCTGCCTTTGTAACATGGAACTCCCTTCCCTCTGCCTTTGTACATGGAGCTCCTTCCCAATGCCTTTGTACATGGAGCTCCTTCCCAATGCCCCTGAACATGGAGCTCCCTTCCCTCTGCCCCTGGATGTGCACATGGAGCTGCCGCTCTGCCGGTGCCTCTCCGGCCGCATGTGCCCATCACAGAGCCGTGGGCACCTTCCTTGCCCTGGGTGTGGTGGCTGGGAGGGTTCCCTGTGCCACACACCCACTTCTGTGTGCCACACACTCTGTTCCCTGTGCCACATGCTCAGTTCTGTGGGCCACACTCCTGGTTCCCTATGCCACACACCCAGTTCCCTGTGCCACACACCTCAGTTTTGTGTGCCACACACTCTGTTCCATGTGCCACACACCCAGTTCCATGTGCCTCACGCACACTTCTGTGTGCCACACACTCTGTTCCCTGTGCCACACTCTCAATTCCCTGTGCCACACACTCTGTTCCCTGTGCCTCACGCCCAGTTCCCTGTGCCACACACTCTGTTCCCTGTGCCACATGCTCAGTTCTGTGTGCCACACTCCCAGTTCCCTATGACACACTCCCAGTTCTGTGTGCCACACGCTCAGTTCTATGTTCTATATGTTCTCACACATGCTCTGTTCTCTGTGCCACATGTGCCACCATCCCTCCCTTGCCACAGGGGTTGATGGATTGCAGGATCTCAACAATTTTTCAGTTCCTGCAGTGTTCTGTTGTCCTTTTTGTCATGTGTGCAGCTGACTCCACCACTGTGGAGCTGCACCATGCCCTGGGGACCCTGTGCCACCTTGTCATGGGGCTGTACCACACCCTGGAAACTGCACCACACCACACAGGGCTGTGCCATGCCTTCGTGACCCTGTGTCACCCCACCTGGAGCTGTGCCATGCCCTGGGGACCCTGTGCCACCTTGCCATGGGGCTGTGCCATGCCTTTGTGACCCTGTGTCACCCCACCTGGAGCTGTGCCATGGCTTGAGGACTCTGCCACCTGACCCTGGGCTGGTGCAGGATCCCAAAACGCCCTCCCTGAGGAGCTGCCATTGCTTGTCAGCACCAGCCCCATTTGCATCCCCTCTCCTGTCTCGGGCTCCCTGCCTGCATCCTCAATATCCCCCCAAGGCCACAGTCCTGCAGCTCCGGCCTCTCACAGAATAAATTGAAAATTCCTCGAGGCCTCAGGGCTCTGATTCTCTCCTTGCTCCAGCCTCCTCCTCCTCCCCTTCCTGGCTCCATCTCTCTGGGTAATGAGGTTGGAATGGCTCCATCCAGCGGGTCTGTGAGGAGCCCCTTCCCTGTGAGGGCAGAGCAGACCTTGGGCCCCAATCCAGCTGCTGCCAGTTCCAGAGGCCCCTCCATGCATTTATTAACCCCTTTGCAAGGACAGGAGGGAGGAGGAGGAGGAGGCAGGCAGGAAGGATGGACAGAGAGCAGTGGGGCAGCCTGGGAGCAGCCAGGGATGGACACTGCTGGCAGCAGGGACAGGGATGAGCTGGAGCTGCGTGGGTGGGATGTGCCACTGCTCCAGGCAGGGATAAATCAGAATTAACTGGGCAGCTCCTGAGCTGCTTTGAACTGGGAATGGCCTGGCTGTGCTGGGGGCTCCCTGCCTGCTGGCCCTGCAGAGAGCAGGGCTGAGCCTGGAATGGCCACTGAGCCCACAATTCCAGCCTTTCCACTCCATCCCATCAGCTGACCTCTGTTCCTGGGCATCCTGCACCTGAATCCATTGCTGTTCTCACCCTTGCAGCCCTCAGCACAGGGGTTGGTTTGATCCCTGTGCTGAGCTGGCTGGAGCTGCAGAGGGTCCTGGCAGGATCAGCCCTGCACCTCAGGGGATTTGGCATCCCCTGGGGTGGTGACAATGGCTCGGGGGCTCTTCCAAAGCCCCTGTGTCCCCTCTGGTGAGTGAGGAGCTGGGATTGTGCCTCAGCATGGAGAGCACAGGGAGAGGGAGGGAGAGTGGGTGATGGTGATGGCTCACAAGCAGTTCCAGAGGTCTGTCCTGTTCCCTCTGGCCACCAGAGCTGTCTCCCAGCCCTGGTGGATCCTGTCAAGCTGACACCAGACATTTCCCACACACCTGCACTGACTGGCACCGGTGACACCCCATTCCTGCCTGCAGCCCTGAACAAGGCTCTGCCCAGCATGGATGTCAGGCTGACCTTTTCAAACCCTGCTGTGACACCAGAAACCTGCTCTGCTCACCTGAAACCTCCCTGCTGCTCATCCCCAGCCTGGCAGCTCCACAGCCCACTCCTCCTCACCCAGGGCACCTCCACCTGCAGAAATCATCCCCTCATCTCCTCTGTGTCCTGTGGGAGGACACAGCCTGTCCTGAGCCCCCCATCCCCATCCATGGGAGGACACAGCCCCTCCTGAGCCTCCCATCCCTGTGACCGTGTTCACAGGGGTCTGAGGATGAGGGAGGAGACAAGGATCTGACTCCATGTTTCAGAAGGTTTGATTTATTATTTTGAGATATATATTATATTAAAACTGTACTAAAAGAATAGAAGAAAGGATTTCATCAGAAGGCTGGCTAAGAATAGAAAAAGAAGGAATGAATAACAAAGGCTTGTGGCTTGGACAGAGAGTCTGAGCCAGCTGACTGTGATTGGCCATTAATTAGAAACAACCACATGAGCCCAATCCCAGATGCACCTGTTGCATTCCACAGCAGCAGATAACCATTGGTTACATTGTGTTCCTGAGGCTTCTCAGCTTCTCAAGAGGAAAAACCCTAAGGAAAAGATTTTTCAGAAAATATCATGGCTACACATCCCCATCCCAGCCCCCTCCCCGGCCATCCCCAGCCCATGGGAGGACACAGCCCCTCCTGAGCTTCCCATCCCCATTCCATGGGAGGACACAGCCCCTCCTGAGCCTCCCATCCCCATTCCATGGGAGGACACAGCCCCTCCTGAGCCTCCCATCCCCATCCCAGCCCCCTCCCTGGATGCTGCAGGTGTCCCATTGTCCCCCCCGGTGGTTTTGTCCCTTGGCAAGGTTGGGAATGATTCTCTTCCCGTCCCCATCGCCGCTTTCATTCTCTGCAGCCGCTCTCACTTTTGTCTGACGCAGCCCCGCTTTTCTTAACAGGCCCCTGCTCTCCTGATTGAGGGATTGTCTCCTTGGGTGGCGGGGAGAGTATTCTTCACAGCTTGGAATTATGATTCAAATGTCTCCGTTTCAATGTGCTCTTCCAGCTGATTCAGCTGCTGATTGTTCCCCGCCTGGAACCGGGGCCGGCTCCGTGCTCGGCTCTGGGCTGCAGCCTCGCACCTGAGCGGCCGCCCCCACCAGCTCAGAGATCAATTCCTCTTTATCAGCCAGCCCCGGGCTGATCTCGGCTCCCCGTGCTGCCTGGAGCCGTTCTTTGCTGAGGGTATTGATTTGGCCCCTCGGATGGTGGTGGGTGTGAGCTGCTGGCAGACACGGGATGAGCGGAGCGCTGGGGCTGTCCCTGCCTGCCAGGCAGGGGACACGGCAGGAGAGCTGCTCTGGCTCCCAGCAGCTCCAGCTCATTCCCTGGAGCAGCCAGGCCTGCAGGGACACCTCCCACTGCCCCAGTGTCCAGCCTGGCCTTGGGCACTGCCAGGGATCCAGGGGCAGCCCCAGCTGCCAGGGCCTGCCCACCCTGCCAGGGAACAATTCCTGATTCCCAATATCCCATCCAAACCTCCCCTGGTTTAGTTTAAAACCCCTCCCCCTTCTCCTATCTCTGCCTGCCTGTGGAAAAATGACCTCTCCCTGTTCTCCACGAACCCCAGTGCACACAATGATGTCCCTGGCCTGGCTGCCATCTATCCATGAAGGGGACAAGGCTGCCCAGAGAATGGTCCCATCTAAATCTCTCCTTCTTCAGCTTAAAGCCATTTCCTGTGTCCTGTCCCTCCATCCCCTGTCCCCAGTCCCTCTCCAGCTCTCCTGGAGCTCCTTTAGGCCCTGCCAGGGGCTCTGAGCTCTGCCTGGATCCTTCTCCTCTCCAGGTGAGCACCCCCAGCTCTTCCAGCCTGGCTCCATGGCAGAGGGGCTCCAGCCCTGGGACTATCTCTGTGGCCTCCTCTGGACTCACCCAGTTCATGCTGCAGCTGGCAGGGGCTTCTCCTGCTGTTTTTTTGGTGCCCAGAGTGCATCAACACGCTGGCAATGGGCACAGGTGTCGACATCCCTGATGTTGATGGATCCTGAGCCCTGCTTCCCCAGCCTTCACTCCAAAGACTCCCAAAATCACTGATGGCTCATCCACACATCCCTAGGCCGGGGCCAAAGCAGCATCCAGCCTTCCCCAAGGGCTTTGCAGCTCCCTAGGGCTCCCCATCCCAATGGATTTAGATGCCATCAGTCCCCAGGTGACATCTGGGTCGGGATCACCCACCTGCTGCTGGCCTGCTTGGGGTCAGAGCCAGCACAGAGCCCAAGAGCTCCCTGGCACTGCCATGCTCCTCCCAGCCCTCTGACCCCAGGAGCTTCCCATTGCCTGTGACTACTGTTGGATCCTCACTGTGCCCTCTCCAGCTGGGATTTTTCACTCTTTCCTTCTGTAAATCCATCCCTGTCCTCCCCAGGCTGAAGCGCTCCACACACCAGAGCCATCAGCCCCTGCCTGTGCCAGCCCCTGCTGCCCTGGGCACTGCAATTCTGTCCTGAGGGATTCAGGATCCTGCTCTGTGCCAGGGCACTGCTGGAATTCTGCCCTGAGGGATTCAGGATCCTGCTCTGTGCCAGGGCACTGCTGGAATTCTGCCCTGAGGGATTCAGGATCCTGCCAGGTGCCCTGGGCACTGCTGGAATTCTGCCCTGAGGGATTCAGGATCCTGCTCTGTGCCCTGGGCACTGCTGGAATTCTGTCCTGAGGGATTCAGGATCTGCCTTGTGCCAGGGCACTGCTGGAATTCTGCCCTGAGGGATTCAGGATCCTGCCCTGTGCCAGAGCACTGCTGGAATTCTGGCATGAGGGATCCAGGATCCTGCCCTGTGCCAGAGCACTGCTGGAATTCTGCCCTGAGGGATTCAGGATCCTGGCAGGTGCCCTGTGCACTGCTGGAACCCAGCCCTGAGGGATTCAGGACCCTGCCAGGAGCTGTGGGGCTGTGGGGTGACAGCGCTTCCCCACAGCTCTGGGGTGAGGAGCCAAGGGGGACAGGCTGACAGCAGCGTGGGGTGGCCCCACGTGTGCCCGAGTGTCCCTGTGCTCAGGAAGGGCTTCCCGAGCCTTTTGTGTGATTTGTGAGGGCTCTTCCAGCAGCACGGCCTGGGAGAAGGCTGGGAATGGGATGAGGCACTGGGCTCATGCCCTGTGTGACCCCAGCAGCCCTGGCAGGGCTGTGGGATGAGGATGGGGCTGGGGGAATGGGGCAGGGATGTGGGGCAGGGATGGGATGTGAGACAGGGATGTGATGTGGGGCAGGGAAGTGGCACAGGGATGTGGGACAGGGATGTGGGACAGGGATGTGATGTCGGGCAGGGATGTGAAACAGGGATGGGATTTGGGGCAGGGATGTGATGTGGGACTGGGATGTGGGGCTGGGATGTGGGACAGGATGGGATGTGGCGCAGGGATGTGGGGCAGGGATGTGGGGCTGGGATGTGGGACACAGATGTGATGTGGGACAGGGATGGGATGTGGGGCAGGGATGTGGGGCTGGGATGTGGGTTGCAGCTGTGATGTGGGACAGGGATGGGATGTGGGACAGGGATGGGATGTGGGGCAGGGATGTGGGACACAGATGTGATGTGGGACACAGATGTGATGTGGGACAGGGATGGGATGTGGGACACAGATGTGATGTGGGATGCAGATGTGATGTGGGGCAGGGATGGGATGTGGGGCTGGGATGTGGGACACAGATGTGATGTGGGACACAGATGTGATGTGGGACACAGATGTGATGTGGGACAGGGCGCTCGGCTGGGGACACCCACTCCCCTCTCCTTCCCACAGAGGACCTGAGGATGGACCCGTCCCTCTCCTGGCACCAAAGCTGAGAATTCCGAGCTAAAACCAATTCCATGTACACGGCGAGGGGCGGCTGCATTTTTCATGAGCCAGATGAGCAAACAAAACAAGGCTTTTCCAGGCGGGCACAGCCGGCCCTGCCGCTCATGGTCACTAAGCAGAAGAGGCAGGAGCGGCTCTGCCAGCCCAGCGTGTTCCCGCAGCCCCGAGCCCCATCCAGCCTCGCTCCCCAGCCTCCAGCCAGCTTTTCACACCAGCAGCGGCAGCGGCGGCCTCGCCGGGCTCCCTGGAGAGGGGTGGGGACAGCGACAGGGCGCGCTGTGCTCCTGACACATCCTGGCACATCATCCCTGCTCCTGCATCCCCCGGCCTCGCTCCCCCCAAAGCTGCTCCCTCCCGGGGGAAGAGCTGCGGGACTTGTTGCTGGTTTGTTTCCTTTTCTTTTTTTTTCTGATTTTGAACACAATTAATTAAAACCCAGCGATGGTGTCCCAAAGGACGTTGTGGGAAGGCAGGAAGCTGGGAGCAGCCGGTGTTCAGGCAGCCCAGGGATGTCCCTCTGTGCTCCACCATGCTGGGGACACTGCAGGGCTCAGCTCCGTGGTGGTGTCACCAGCCAGGGCACACAGGGACCCTGCCAGTGTCCCCCCAGCCCTGGGGAAGGATGGAGCCAGGTCCCAGAGCTCCCAGGGTATCCCCAGAGCTTTGCTGAAGTCTCCAGCCATGGCATGAAACTGGGATTTAATCTGGATATTGGGAAAAGTTCTTCCCACAGAGGGTGGTGGGGCACTGAACAGGGAATGGCCACAGCCTCAAAGCTCCAGGGGTGTTTGGACAATGCTCTCAGGCACAGGGTGGGGTTGTTGGGGTGTCTGTGCAGGGCCAGGATCAGGGCTGATGATCTCCATGGGCCCCTTCCAGCTCAGGATATTCTGTGATTCCATAATTGTGCGATTTGCCAGCCATGCTGAGCAGTCAGGACCATCCTTCTGGGCTGTGGTGGCAGCTGAGGCACAGCCAGAGCTGAGCCACATTCACCAGGCTCAAACCTTTCATTTTGGAGCTGTCTAGACAGGAGCCCCATCAAAGCCCAGGAGAGCACTGAGAGGCCCCTGGGGGGAGGCTCAGCACAGCCCCTGCTCCCCAGAGCTGCCCCAGAGCCTCTGACTCACTGGCTGAGGAGCAGCTCCCCCAAGGACTGCTGGAATCGCTGCCACAGCCCTGGGTGAAGGGCTGGCAGCCTGGGAAGGGCCTGGCAGGTTCTTTTTTCCTGCAGAAAGAGGAGATCTGAGCCTAGGTCTCCATGGATGTGCTGGAGATGTGCTCCAGATTGATGGGACTGGGTATGTGGTAGGATGTGTAGTGGGGCTGTGTCACTGACATGTTTTATGAAAAATCCTTTCCTTGGGATTTTTCCTCCTGAGAAGCTGAGAGGCCTCAGGAACAAAATGTAACCAATGGTTATCTGCTGCTGTGGAATGCAACAGGTGCATCTGGGATTGGGCTCACGTGTTTGTTTCTAATTAATGGCCAATCACAGCTCAGCTGGCTCAGACTCTCTGTCCGAGCCACAAACCTTTGTTATAATTTCTTTCCTATTCTATTCTTGGCTTTCTGATGAAATCCTTTCTTCTATTCTTTTAGTATAGTTTTAATATAATATATATCATAAAATAATAAATCAAGCCCTCTGAAACATCATCTCTTCCCTCATCCTCGGACCCCTGTGGACATGGTCACAGGGATGGTGGGGTTTGGTAGGGATGTGGCTGTGCTGTGACTCTGGCACATGTCCAGAGGGGACATTGGAGACTGGGGGTGACTTCACCCTCCTCACTCCTCCCCTTTATTCAGAGTTAATCCTTATTTTAATGATAAACAGGAACCAGAGCCACGAGCCAGAAGGGACTGATGGGTGCCCACCCCTCCTCTCCTGGTGTGTGCCCAGCACCATTCCAGGAGAAGAGCCTGCTCCATAAATCCAGGGAGGCAGGAATCCGTGGGAGCCAGGGTGAGGGATCTGCTCCCAGCCAGACCCCTGAGCTGTGTGGGACAGGACAATCCCACTGTGACCTGTGTGGGACAGGACAATCCCACTGAGCTGGGGCCATGCCAGCCCTCCCAGCAGCCTCCATCCATTGGAGCACTGGGAGGAGCTGGGATTTGGGGTCCCTGGGTGCTGGGGGATGGCTCCATGCCTGCAGTGGGAATGTCCCAAGCCCTGGCACTGGGACACATTCCCAGCCCTGGGTGTGTTCCCAGCTGGCAGCACCTCTGGGGTGCCCATTCCCCGTGGGTGTCCCAGCCTTGGGTGCCTTCCCTCCGTGCCAGGGGCAGCAGCGAGGCGTGGGTGGGTGGGAAGTGTGTGCCCCACGAGCCAGCCCTCCCCAAAAGGCTGTGATGTGGCTCCATTTGGGGACACTCTGCTGTCACCTCCTCTTCAGGGGACAATCCCTCTGAGCGGGCGGTCCCCAGCGCAGCAGAGCTTTGCTCCTCATGCTGACAGCTTGTCAGGGAGCTTTCCTGGGAGACTGGGCTGGTTTTGGGGAGCAGCAGCTGTGGGTGAGGCCCATGGGTGGCAGCAGCCAGAGCAGGGATTGTCATGGGTGCCTCACTGTGCCTGGCACAAGCTGGGGACACCCCTGTGGGCACCCATGGCAGCTGAGGGACATCCTGAGAGCCCAGGAGCCTGCAGTCTTCTCCTGCCCCTGTTTTTGGGGTGCAGAGCAGTGGGGTGCAGTGCTCGGAGCCCTGGGGACCCCAAGGACACCTCCCAGTGCCAGCAGGGCAGATCTGGGGAGGCCCTTAGCAACAAGGAGGTGACTCCGAGCCCATTCGGAGGGAAATGGAGCTGCTGGAGTCACAGTAAATAATTAAAGCTGCAACTGCGGAGGAGAAAGCCGAGATAACAGAGGCAGCTCAAGCAGAAAAGCAGGGATTCGCTGCAGTCAGCTCTCCCAGCACGGCCCTGGGGGCTGGCCCTGCCGTGTCCCCAGCGCTGCTGGGGGCTGGCCCTGCCGTGTCCCCAGCGTCCCCCCCTCCCCAGCCCTGCATTTGCCGTCTCCCGCCCCTTTTCACGCCCTGGCCGCTGGTTTTCACACGGTGCTGGTGCTGGCCCATCCATCCATAACCTCCTGGGGACCTTCCAGGGCAGCCAGCACCATCAGCCTTCATCCTCCTCCTCCTCCTCCTCCTCCTCCTCCTCCTCCTCCTCCTCCTCCTGCTGGTCCTGGCTGCCCCCATGGCCCAGGGAAGCCCCTTCCCACGTCCGCGCCCATTGATCCGCCGTGTTTTGCTGCTCCCTCCTGTGCTTCATAAATGTCAACTTTTTTCCTCTGACAAAGAAATTTGGTGGTAATGACTCTTTGTACCACTTCTAAATCCCCAATTACATAAGGAGCAGCAGCACAAAGCCATTCCCTTTGGTGGAAATCTCCGCATAATCCCTTTTCCAGAGAAGCAGCCCGCCAGTGACATGCTTCTAACTCTTTGTTTGTTCTTTTGGATCAAATCTAACTGATTGCCGTGACTAATTAACTTTCCCTTTCTTCGGGCCTCTGTTGTCTTAATTAATTTCACAAATGCTTCGTTCCCAGCTCCCAGCCAGCTCCCAGGCTCGCTGGTGCAAAGCACCGGCAGCAGCAGCAGCAGCAGCAGCAGCAGCGTGGGTGCCCCTAGGGCAGGGCTGACCCTGCTGCCCACGGGGCTCCACAGCACACAGGGACATCCTGGCATGTCCCCAGGGCCACCAAGCCCCTGCAGGGCCACCCTGCCACGTCCCCAGTGCCACCAAGCCCCTGCAGGCCTGCAGAGACCCCTGGGTGTCGGAACCCAGCACATCCCTCTGGCTGTCCTGAGCAGCCCAGACCCCTGCCAGGGGGCTCAGAGACCCTGGCACAGAGCCCAAGATGCCTGTGTGGGTTTGATTATGACCCATGGAGCAAATTACTGTGACAGTGTTCACAGGGGTCTTGGGAAGAGGGAAGAGATGAGGATCTGACTCCATGTTTCACAAGGCTTGATTTATTATTTTGAGATATATATTATATTAAAACTGTACTAAAAGAATAGAAGAAAGGATTTCATCAGAAAGCCAAGAATAGAATAGGAAAGAAATTATAACAAAGGTTTGTGGCTCGGACAGAGAGTCTGAGCCAGCTGGGCTGTGATTGGCCATGAATTAGAAACAACCACATGAGCCCAATCCCAGATGCACCTGTTGCATTCCACAGCAGCAGATAACCATTTGTGGGATCTCAGCACATAGTTCCCGATGTCCAGAGATGCCAGGAGAACCCTTGGGGGTCTCGGAAATCCTGGAACGTTGCCAAGAGTGTTTGGTGGCTTGATTTTGATCCATCCACAGAAGTGACAGCAATTTGAGGACTTGAGAATCACTTTAGAGTGAAGGGTGTAAAAGGGACACATTTAGAGGGTGAAATATAAACTTTAAGGTTTTTGGTACAGGGGGGTTATGGAGACAAGATGGGGGGATCAGGGCGTGTCTCGTCCTTCTTCTTTCTTCTTCTTGTCCTCCATCTCCTGCGGCGATGTTGGCACTTGGGGATTGGTTTATGGTGAAGGTGCCCTTGCTAACATGGGTGAAAAGTATTGGAAAATAAAGGTAAATATCATGTACGTAGATTTTAGTATAAAAAGACATGACCGCCCCGTGGGTGGTCAGAGTGCCCTTGGCTGCCTTGCAGATCAGACCTCTGCTGGGCAGACAGAAAATTTTGTGGATAAGAAACAATAAACAATCTGAAGACCGAAAAGCTGAAGAGTCCAGACTCCTCCTTTGAAACACGTGCCACCCAAGAACCACCCTACCCATGTCAGGGCAGAGACAGACAGCCGGACCCGACACCATTGGTTACATTTTGTTCCTGAGGCCTCTCAGCTTCTCAGGAGGAAAAATCCCAAGGAAAGGATTTTTCACAAAAGATGTCTGTGACAAGTTACCAACCTTGTATGAAGATCTGCAAGCCACAACAGTTTAGGTAGAATAATAGTGAAGTTATCACGGGGTGGAAAAGTAGATTTTGGGGTTTCTAAAATGGGGGTTCAGGAGGCAAGATGGAGGGATCTGGGTGTGTCCAGCCTTTCTCCTTCTTCTTCTTCTTCTTGGCCTCCATCTTCTGCTTTGATGTTGGCACTTCCAGATTGGTTTAGAGTAGAAGCTCACTGTCTAACATAGGTGATAGGTATTGGAAAGGAATTGTAAACATTGTACAGGTAGTTTTTAGTATAAAGAGATAACCCTGCCCTGGGGGCAGGCAGAGTGCCTGGAACTGTCCTGCTGGATGGACCTCGGCAGGGCAGGAGACAGAATTTTACAGATAAGATACAATAAACAACCTTGAGACCGAGAAATTAAGAGCCCTGACTCTTTCTTCAAGCCCCAGGCTGGGAAAAGAGACTTTCCAACTCTTCTCGGGGTCACTCTGAGCAGCAGAGATCCCGACCCCTGGGCACCACTGCTGGGCTGTGGCGGGGCAGGAGGTGGCTCCTTGGAGGAGTGGATGGACCATCTCCCACTGCTCCTTGTTCAGTCAGCTCCTCTCCTCTTCCAGCTCCTGCCAGATCCTCATTTTTGCCTGGGGTACTTCCCCCTGCCCTGCAAGGCCCTCCTGAGTCAACAACCAGGCTGGGAGAAATCCAGCCCAGAGTGTTAAGGGCTGAAAATCTTAGAGTGTTAAGGGCTGGAAAGGACCTTGAAGATCATCTCACCCCAACTCGCCCTGCAGTGGGAAGAGACATCTTCCACTAGAGCAAGTTCTTCAAGGCCTTGTCCAACCTGGCCAGGGATGGGGCATCCACAGCCTCCCTGGGCATCCTGTGCCAGGGCCTCACCAGCCTCACAGGGGAGAATTTCTTCCTCAGTAAAGGATTTCTTCCTCAAGTAAAGCCTGGTGAAATCCTGCTGCAAAGGGCTGGTCTGGTAACATCCTGTCCCATCCTCTTCCTGCAGGATCCTGGCACAGTGGTCACCACCACATCCCCACCAGCTGCCACTCCAGGAACTCCCAGCATCACTTGGATCTGTATCCCATGTTCTTCAGTGATGGGCATGTGGATCTCAGGGTCAGTTCTGTGCCCTGGGTGTGGATCTGATCTCAGGGTCAGTTCTGTGCCATGGATTTGGATCTCAGGGTCAGTTCTGTGCCCTGGATGTAGATCTCAGGGTTAGTTCTGTGGATCTCAGGGCTAGTTGTGTGCCCTGGGTGTGGATCTCTCTGCTAGTTTTAGTTCTGTACCCTGGGTGTGGATCTCAGGGCTAGTTCTGTACCCTGAATGTGGATCTGATCTCAGGGTCAGTTCTGTGCCCTGGATGTAGATCTCAGGGTTAGTTCTGTGGATCTCAGGGCTAGCTGTGTGCCTGGGTGTGGATCTCTCTGCTAGTTTTAGTTCTGTACCCTGGGTGTGGATCTCTCTGCAGTTATTCCCCCAGGCTGGGCTTTTCCCAAACAAGGGTTGAGTTCAGCTCTCAAACCCTGCTGTTGTCCCGGGCAGCACAATGGAGCTGCATATTCATGAGGGCGCTGCATTACACAGGGATGATGGCAGAACTGAGATCTTATCTGCTGCTTCCAGCAGCCCTTGTGGTGCCTCTTATCAGCCCTTGTGGTGCCTCTTATCAGCCCTTTCCTATCTGGGGTCTGCCCTGGATGAATAAACATCGCAGCTCTTCCTCTCCAAGGCTCTTGGGCTGTGGAGTTGCAGCTGTGGATGCTCGGGGAGATTCAGGGCAGCGGCCTGGCTGAGATCCCTGCCAGCCTTCCTGTGCCCCAGAAGGGGCTGGTGGCCCTTCCTGCTCCATGGGGAGGTCCCAAGCCTTGGGGGAACCGGGGGGGAACATGATTTGGACACTGCTCCAGCCCTGGATGTGGCAGAGTTGTGTGGCCACTGTGCCAGGGCCATGAGAGTGGCAGGATCCTGTGACAGGAGCAGAGGGAACGGCCTCAGGCTGGGCCAGGGCAGGCTCAGGGTGGACAGCAGCAGGAATTTCCCCATGGAAAGGGGCCTCAGGGATTGGGAAGGGCTGCCCAGGGGGGTTTGGAGTCCCCATCCCTGGAGCTCCCAGGAGCACCTGGAGGTGGCACTGAGTGCTCTGGGCCGGGGACAAGGTGGGGATGAAGCACAGCTTGGACTCGGTGGTCCTGGAGGCCTTTTCCAACCCCAGTGACTCTGCAATTCTCTGTTCTGTTGGAGTTTCCCCTGGCACAGACACGACTGGCAGAGCTTCAGCACCCTGGAGTCAACAGTGGCACCCAGGGGGGTGAGAGGGGCCAGGCAGGACATTGTGAGCTCTGGATCAGGGTTGAAGGGATGACCCTGTTTGCCATCAAGGCCTCTGGTAGGAAATGAAAGAGCTGGAGGAAATCCAGGAGCCTGGAGGAGGTGCTGAGGGAGCCAATCACCCCTGCAGGCCCTGGGAGCTCGGAGGGACCTGTGCTGTGGGAAGCAGGAGGCATTCCTGGAACAGCAGCAGACGACTCCTCCCAAAGGCTGCCAGCAGAAATCAGCCCCTTTGCAGAGGGTGTGCTGAAACCCATCTGCAATTAAGCCCTGGCAGTGCTGCTGTGCTTCCCCAGGGTCAGCAGCCTGCAGAAATCCAGGAGCAATTGCTGCTGTTCCCGGTGGATTCACCTGGAGCAGCCCCCAGCCCTCAGCCTGGGATCAGACCCCGCTGCCAGCTCAGTCCCTGCTCCCAGCTCAGGGCTGAAACTCTTCTGTCACCTCCCAGAAGGAGCCGTGGCCTCTGGGGACAGCAGCTCCCAGCCCTGGCCCGGCAAATGGGAGCTGTGGCTTCACAACAAAGGGCTGAGGACAAATTTGAAAAGATTTGGTCTCCCTTTGTAGAAACCTTTGATTAAACCGTGGCAGCCGGGATTGAGCTGGTGCTCATCTCCCTGGCCTCCCACCCCCTCCCAGTTCTTCATCTCCCTCTCTCCTGCCTTTTTGCCTTGCCTCTTTTTCTCCCTTGGCTTTGGAAGGGAGCAGATCAATAAATAAATAAACCCACAGAAATGTTATTTCTGCGGCAAGAGGCGCCTTGAAGTTCATCAGAAATAACAATCCCGACCCGCGGTGCATGCGCAGGGCAGGCAGGAGAGATGTGATTATTCCCTGGGGAAAAAGCAGCAGCACAACACGTTGGACCTGTTCCGAGGGCTGACAATTCACCAGCAGCCTTTGAGCTCTCACTCAGTGGCTCCAAGAGTTTTGACATGAAAGGGCCACCAGTCAAATGAAGGGAAGGATCAACTCGCAGGATTAAATGTCCTTGTCACCAAGCCATCAAAACATGGCATTATTTTGGAGGGACAGATCGTTTGCAGGAGTTTACAGCAGATTAAACCTGAATTTCCAGGGGATTTTTGGCGGGTGAAAGGCCCCAGGTGGCACCAGTGCTGCAGGAGCACGGTGTGGCTGTGTGTCCCCAGGAGGAGAAGGATCCACCTGGCCCTGGAGGAGCCCCAGCCATTCATCTGCCATGCAAAGGAGCATGCAAAACCCTGGGGCTCCTCCCAAATCGGCCCAAAGCTTCCTCCAGAGGATGGGGAACTCGAATTCCAGGGTTTACAGTGAGTGCTGAGATGAGTCAGGATCCAGAGGCTTTCATCTTAGGGCTTGATGGCCCCAGAATGGCCCCAGATGGGGAGAGTTGGCAAAAGGGAGGCTGCAGCAGACATTCCTGGGAGAACACCCACACCTGCAGAGACACAAGGCTGTCTGGGTGTATTCCTGAGAGCAGACACGTCCCTGTGTCCCACCAGGGCCTCGGTGTCCCCAGAGCACAGACCCACAGAGCAGAGCTGGAGGATGAGGGGGACACAGCCCCACACCCCTCAGAGTCAGGGTGAAGGTAGGCAGGACCCTCCTGTTAAAAATAAGTTAGAAACTTGTAAAATAGTTGACAGATGGTCAAGCATGTACTGTTAGTTTGGTTATTATATTGTAAAAAGGGTTAAAGGGCAGTTATAAGAAATCCAGCACTCAAGGTACCGTAACACACCTCAGTAAAGTGCAGCAGGAGCCAGCCTGGACAGAACTGCAATGGCCAATCAAGGCCTTAAACCTTCATGCAAACGAAGGATCCCAACAGACACCAATCCAGAGGGACAGAAAACAGGATAAAAAGGGGCATCTGACCCAGTGAATCCGTGCTGTTCCATTGGGGCCATCGGGGCCATGGCTGCTGAGCAGCCCCAGCCCCGGCGCTGCTCCATCCTCGAGGGAACGCTCCTGCCCGGACCAGGCCCCTGCTTTGGGCCTTTCTTTTATTATAGTAAATGCTGAAATCACTTCAGTACCAGGAGCCTGCTCTCGTTTTTAACATGTGCTGTTAGTTTGGTTATGATAAAAGGAGTTAAAAGGGGAGTTATAAGAAATTGCACCTCAGTAAAGTGCAGCATCCCCAAGTGAAAGGAGCCAGCCTGGACAGAACTGCAACAGCCAATCAAGGCCTTAAACCTTCATGCAAATGAAGGATCCCAACAGAAACCAATCCAGAGGGACAGAAAACAGGATAAAAAGGGGCATCTGACCCAGGGAAGCTGTGCTGTTCCTCTGGGCCATCGGGGCCATGGCTGCTGAGCAGCCCCAGCGCCGGCGCTGCTCCATCCTCGAGGGAACGCTCCTGCCCGGCCTGGGCCCCCTGGGTTTAGGCCTTTCTTTTATTATAATAAATGCTGAAATCACTTCAGTACCAGGAGCCTGCTCTCGTTTTTAACACTCCAGGTCCTTGTCACACCCAGCAATGCCCCAGGTGAGCTCTGGGGCTGTTTGGGATGGGCAGTGTCTGCCAGGACATCCAGCACATGGCAGTGCCAATGAGGACCCACGGGGCAGCAGCTCCTGAGACAAGGTGAGAACAAGGGATAGCTTGGTTCTGAAGAGCTCAACCAGCTCCTTTCCAGGTGCAGGGGTTAATGGGAGCTCAGCTTGGATAAAAGGGAACTGTGCACAGGTGTGGGGAGCTGATCTGGGTCCTTTCCTATGAGAGATGTCTCAGCAGCTCGTGCTGTCACTCAACAACAAAATCCTTGTGTGGTGAGTCCAGCCCATGCCCTGTTCCAAGGAGTGCTGGTGGCAGCAGTTCCTGAAGGTTTTCCGTGAGGACTGAGCCCTGCACAAGCTTGGGAAGGGTCAGAGGGAGCTCTCCTGCTCAGCAGTGAAATGCTGGCTGTGTTTGGGTGGAGAGAGGAGCAGGGTGGGAAAAGGAAGTCAGAAGACTGAAAAATTCAATATATGTGAAAATCACAGTGAAGGGACAGTAGAGTTGGGAGGGGATCAGCCTGGGGAAGGCCTGGTCAAGAAAAGCTGTGCCTGCCCCATTCCTGGAAGTCACCAAGGCCAGGCTGGACATTGGGGCTTGGAGCCTGGGACAGTGGAAGGTGTCCCTGCCATGGCAGGGGTGGAATGAGCTGAGCTTTAAGGTCCCTTCCAGCCCAAACTATTCCAGGACTCCATGAGTCTATGACCTGTACATGGTGGTGTTTGAGCTGGTCCCACAGAACCCCTCAGCCAACAGGAGAATCCCTCCCAGGGCTCCTGGAGAGCCCAGCAGGTTGTACCCAACAGCTTTGTGCAGAGACAGGGAGGATGTCAGAGGAGGGAGGATGTCAGAGGTGACCTTTCCCTGGCTTTGTCCCATCCCTCTGGGAAATCACTTGGGCGTGTTGGGTGTCAAGCAGCATCTGCAGGTGTTGTGGTTTTGAATTCTCCTTCCTGCCGAGGAATTCCACGTGGCCAGGCCAGCCGGTTTCCAAAGCCCTTCCCGGGGGTGTTTTACTGCCAGGAGCACTGCAGAGCCCCACGTCCCTCCTGTCCCCTCCCCGAGGCGCCTGCGGGGCACAGAGCACCCAAACCCCAGCGTGGCTCTGCTCAGAACAATGGGGCACGGCTGGGGACGGTTTCCTGCAGCCAGCCCGGCTCCCACCTGTGCTGCAGGACACCTGGGTCTGTGCTCTGACCTGGAAATGAGCTGCTGGAGCTGCTGCCCTTGCCTGCCCCTGACTCCGCCTGCACCCTGCAATTCCAGCGGCTGGGAGGGACCCGTGGCACCCGGCAGGGCTCACGTCCACACGGGCAGGCAGCAGCCAAAGGGCAGGGGAAGGGCTGGGTGAGGAGCAGGGAGCCTGGGAAGGGCAGGGAGAGCAGGTCTGACCTGCACAGGGCTGCTCCGGGTCTGTGCCCCAGGCTGGCTGCTCCCTGCCGCTCTTATCACAGCTTGCAGAGAGCCCCTGGGACTGTGCAGGCTCCCCCGGTCCGTGGGGATGGAGCTGAGCTCTGCCCGGGGCTGCTTTGAAGGCAGGAGGGCTGCAGAGAGCCAGCTAAGGCTGCTGAGTGCTTTGCAGCATCAAAGGGTGGCCTAAGCTCCTCTCTGCTCCCTCTCCATCCTGCCCAGCTCGTGTGGAGCCTCGGGGATGATCACAGCCCCCTCCTCCACAGCTGCTTTTAAAGAGCTTTTGGTGCCTCACTGCAGGGAGTTTGTGGGAAACGCTGCCTGGTGTTTGCAGCTGGAAAGGTGCAGCCCACAGGGATGGGATGGTGGGGACCCTGGGGAATGACAGCACTGGAGAAACAGGAATCCTCCTCACACAATCCCAGCCTGGTTTGGGTTGGAAGGGAACTTCAATCTCATCTCATTCCAGCCCCTGCCATGGCAGGGACACCTTCCAGTGTCCCAGGCTGCTCCAAGCCCTGTCCAGCCTGGCCTTGGGCACTGCCAGGGATCCTGGGGCAGCCACAGCTGCTCTGGGCAAAGCTCCCATCCAAGCCAGGTTTCATCCCATTTCCATGAGCAGAAACAAAACAAAACCAAAACAAAAACAAAAAAAAAAAAACCCAACCAAAAATAAAAATAATAATAATAATAAAAAAAAAATTTAAAAAAAACCCCACAAAACCCAGAAAATAGAAAAAAAAACCCAGGAGGTGAAAGATGTTCAGGGTGCTCATAAGCAGGTTCCAAAGCACTGTTCCATTTTCCAGGTTGCAGCAGGGAGAGGGAAGAGCAGCAGCGTTTCCCGCTGACAGCCGTGGCACAAACATCTCATCAGTGCCTGGAAAATGAGGAACCTGGAAATGAGGAACTGCCCATTAGGCTGATGTGACATTCATGCTGCAGACTGGAGTGCCCACGGTGAGCCTGGGAGCAGAGGGACAGGAGCAGGGGCTGCACAGCAGGCTGGGGCTCAGGGACACCCCCACTGCAGCACCTCACCCCTCTCCCCAAGCTGGCTGAGTCCAGGGTGTCCCCAAAGGCACCCCCTAAGCTCCACTCCTTCCCAGCACCGCTGGAAAGGCAGTAAATGAAACACTATTGCCTGATTACAGTCAGGATATGGCTCTGAATTGACTGCTTTATAGTCGTGGGTAATTTAATTTTTCCCTGCAGTGAATGGGCTGCCATATGCCCACAGCGCTCGCTTGGATCCCGGCACAGCTGCTCCCTGAGCACAGATCCTGTCCCCATTCTGCCCCTGGGGTGCCTTCCTGCAGGGAATCCCTGCCCCAGCAGGCAGAAGAACCACCCAGAGACCCTCCAGGAGCTGAGGGAGGATGGCCCAGCTGTGGCTGCAGGCTCTGAGGCTGGAGCTGTCCCAGCAAGGATGGCTGAAGCTGCTCCAGGATGGGCAATGCTGGAATGCACCCAGGGCTCCTGGAATCGCAGGGAACTGGGACAGAGGCTGCATTTGGGGCTGTACAACCCTAAAAAAGCCCCTGGTTAGGCACTGATCCAGCTCAAACCCCTGCAGGCATTGCCTCCCTCCAAGGCAGCATCCCCAGGGCTGCTGGGGAGCCAGCCTGGCTCAGAGCTCTGCCAACAGCTGAGGGGTTTCAGCAGCTCCATCTTCTGGGAACTGGCATGGACGGTGAGGAGGGAGAGCAGCAGAGTGGTGAGAACCCCTCAGCAGCCCAGCTCAGCCCTGCCCTGCCCAGCCCTGCCCAGCCCAGCCCTGCCCAGCCCAGCCCTGCCCAGCCCAGCTCAGCCCAGCTCAGCCTCGCTGCACCACGGGGCTCTCCCTGCCAGTGGTGCCTTGTGCAGACTGGCCTAGAACAGAGACCAGACAGAGCTAAAGAATAAAGCAGGGATTTATTAAAAGGCCTCAATGGATCCACCTTGGGCAGCACAAGAGCCCAGCCAGGGCTGCACCCAAGATGAACCAAAATGGTCCCAAAATGCACAACCGGTCACAGGACCTCTCACTTTTATCAGTTTTGCTCCATTTGCATATTGGAGTTCATTGTCCCATTCCAGCTCCAGCCCATGCAGTCCCATCCTTCTTGTTTTTCTCTCTCCAGCCCACAGTGTTTGTGCTCTTGGGGCTGAGATTTGGATCCTTTGTCCTTGGTCCCCAGCTGGAGCAGGAATTGTTTTGTCTCCCTGCTCTGTGCACAGAGCTCACCATGCCCTCATGTGAAGCACAGACCCACACACTAAAGCAGCACAGAATGTGAAAAAAGCTGAACCCTGAGGCATCACCAGTGCCTCAGCCCAGGACTCAGGTCATTCTCTCCTCAATGGCCTGGCTCTGTTTCTCCAAGTGGATCACATCCCTTCTGGCTCAGTGGGGTCCTCTCTCCTCCTTGGGATTTTGAGCTCTTCCTCAGTCTGGTTTCCTCTGTAAATCCCAGGGGTGTGTTATTTAGGACAGCAATGTCTCACTCCTTCCAGCCAACACCTCTGGGGAATATCACTTTTGTTTCTGCCTTAAAAAAATTCCTCAACATTTCTGCAAAACTCCTGATTTTTCTCTGAATTTTTATCACTCAGTTGCATGAAAACATTTTGTGTGACACCAGTTCTGGTGCAAGATCTGTGAACAGGGAGGGTCCCTGGGGAGTCCCTGCTTCATTCTGGTTGCTTTGCCTCACCACAGGAATGCTTCAAGACCCACCATGGGACGCCCCCAAGTCCCAAAAGCTGCTGAAAAGTTCCTAGGAAATCTCATGGAAAAAGGTTTTATGACTCACTGCATGTCCTGTGTGAAGGCAGACAGGACATGATGGCATCTCTGATATTTTCACAGCCAGCATCAGGCACAGGTAACTCACCCTTGGAGCAGCTCTGGGTGTGGTCAGTGAGGACATTCCCACCTCAGTGTCTGTGGAGCTCTGGAATCTCTCAGTTCCCTGTGTCCCTGGCCTCTGAGGCCCTTTGTGAAGCCTTTTGGTGATGTCTTCTGAGTCAGACAAGCAAATGTGATGAGTAAAATCATTGTCCTAAAGCTTTGAGACCTTTAGGACTCAAAGCTGTTTTCACAAGTGCCCTGAGGGCTGTGAAAAATTCCAAATATTGCTTTGAAACTGGAAAGTCCCTGCAAGTCCCTCACAGCTGCTGCTTCTGTTTACTCTCTGTGCCAGGATTATTAACGGAGGTGTTGAGCAAGCAAAGCCAGCCCTGCTCCCTGGAGTCCTCCTGGCACTGCCTGGTCCTTGGAACTGTCCTTTGTCCTTGGCTTTGAGGGTGGGCAGTGCATGGGCAGAGATGTCCATGTAGAGAGGGAGGTGTGGATACAGTTCCTGCAGTGCCTGAGGCTTTGCTGGGCAGCGTGACCATCCCTGGGGCTGTGACTCCTTCCCTGGGGCTGTGTCCAGGCAGGGTGACCATCCCTGGGACTGTGTCTCCATCCCTGGGCTTGTGACTCCATCCCTGGGCTTGTGACTCCATCCCTGGGCTTGTGACTCCATCCCTGGGCTTGTGACTCCATCCCTGGGGCTGTGACTCCATCCCTGGGGCTGTGACTCCATCCCTGGGGCTGTGACTCCATCCCTGGGGCTGTGTCTCCATTCCTGGGGCCAAGGACCATCCCTGGTGCTGTGTCCAGGCAGGATGACCATTCCTCCCCACGCCAGTGTCTCCATCCCTGTGCCAGTGACCATCCCCAGGGCTATGTGGAGGTGAGCAGTGCCTGGCACTGCTGTTGGCCATGGGGCAGTGTCTGTGTGGTCCCTTTCAGGATTTTGGGGCCCCCACGTTGCTGTGGGTCTGTGTCCTGTGGGAAGATGAGCTCAGCATCTGCCCTTCCTCCACATGGAATGGTTTGGGCTGGAAGGAACCTTAAATCCCATCCCATCCCACCCTTGCCATGGCAGGGACACCTCCCACTGTCCCAGGCTGCTCCAGCCTGGCCCTGGGCACTGCCAGGGATCCAGGGGCAGCCCCAGCTGCTCTGGGCACCCTGTGCCAGGGCCTGCCCACCCTGCCAGGGAACAATTCCTGATTCCCAACATCCCATCCATCCCTGCCCCTGGGTCTCCCCCATTGCTGCTCTTCCTTCCCTGCTCCGGCCCCACGGGAGTCACTGAGCTCCTGTGGCCTTCCCTGGAGGGGACCAGAGCCCCCAGCCCATCCCTGTCTCCTGATATCCCTGCCTCCCGTGTGCCAGGGCCGTGCCAGGGCAGTGCAGGGACGCTCCCCACTCCCCCAGGCTCATTAATGTGGAGCGCGTGCGTGCCCCGCTCCCCGCGCATCGATCTGATAAATGAGGAGCTGCCGATGGTATTTTCTACCCTTTTAAGTGTTAAAATAACATTTTAGTGAAATATGAGCAGGTCAGAGCCGAGCTGCCCCCTTTCATCTCCCAGCACAAAGCAGCTGGATGGGAGGGAGTGGGCACTGGTGAGCACGTGTGCTCCCACATCCATGGGAATGCTCCCAGATCCATGGAAATGCTCCCACATCCACAGGGAATGCTCCCACATCCATGGGAATGCTCCCACATCCATGGGGAATGGTCCCACATCCATGGGAATGCTCCCACACCTATGGGGAATGCTTCCATACCCACAAGGGATGCTCCCACATCCATGGGAATGCCCCCATATCCATGGGGATGCTCCCACATCCATGGGGATGCTCCCACATCCATGGGAATGCTCCCACATCCATGGGAATGCTCCTATAATCACAGGGGATGGTCCCACATCCATGGGGATGCTCCCACATCCACAGGGAATGCTCCCACATCCATGGGAATGGTCCTACATCCATGGGGAATGCGTCACATCCATGGGAATGCTCCTATATCCATGGGAATGCTCCCACATCCATGGGAAATGGTCCCACATCCACAGGGAATGCTCCCACATCCATGGGAATGATCCCACATCCATGGGGAATGGTCCCACATCCATGGGAATGCCCCCACATCCATAGGGATGATCCCACATCCATGGGAATGCTCCCACATCCACGGGAATGCTCCCACATCAATGGGGATGCTCACACATCATGGGAATGCTCCCATATCCATGGGAATGCTCCTATATCCACAGGGGGTGGTCCCACATCCATGGGGATGCTCCCACATCATGGGAATGCTTCCACATCATGGGAATGCTCCTATATCCATGGGAATGCTCCCACATCCATGGGGATGCTCCCAGCACCCAGGATAGGTGGTTTGGGGTGGTACAAGCAGTGCTCGAGTGTCTGGGAGAGGCCTGGGCTCAGGGTGGGTGTGCAGGGGTTGGTGCTGTGCCTGTGCCCAGCCCCTGGCACGGGACAAGGAGCAAAACCCATTTCCATCCACAGGGAAAACTTCTGCATGCCCAAAGCTCTTACAGGTGCAGAGCTTTATTTGGAAGCTTTAGCACCTCATGGCTTCTCCTTGAGTCTTTCTGGCTGTTGTCTCTGCAATTTCTTTGTGGAAATGTCATGGCTTGGTCTGAGGATTGGGAAAATGAAATGATGTCCTTGAGGTCCCTGTGCAATCCCTGCCTGGCAAGGAGGTGAGGGCTGGATGCAAGGGAAACCAAACCCTGTGTGAAAAATGGGTGATTTCAGCCAGTTAAACCAATATAGAAAATGGATTGCATGGGGGAAAAATAGGGAAATGCTCTCTGGACTGTGAAATGATTTGCTGGAAATTGGAGTGTGTCGCTGACAGCTGCTCCTGGTGGAGTCACGGGTGTTGGGAAGAGAACTGGGAGCAGCAGCAGCTCTGGCAGGTCCTGGTGGCCTGGCCTCCCTTGTCTGGGGGATCCAGCCCCTTCCAGGCCTGAGGAATTTGTGGGATCTGGTGGCTGTAGGGGATGGAGCCATTTTCACCCCCTGGACAGGAGTGGCTCCTTCAATGCCCGGGGTTCCTGTGCGCCCCTGGGGCCTGCCTGGAGCTGCCTTGGGCATCCTTCCCCTGCCCGTCCCACACATCCTTCCCTGCCCATCCCATAAACACTTTCCCTGTGCATCCTTTCCATGCCCATCCCATACATCCTTCCCCTGCCCATTTAATGCATCCTTTCCCATCCCATCCACCATTTCCCTGCCCATCCTGTGCCTCCTTCCCCTGCCATCCTGGACATCCTTCTCCTGCTCATCCCATGCATCCTTCCCCTGCCCCTCCCATCCATCATTCCCATGCCTGTGTCTCCTTCCCCTGCCATCTCAGATATCCTTCCCCTGCTCATCCCATCCCATGCATCCTTCCCCTGCTCATCCCATCAAAACTTTCCCTGTGCCTCCTTCCCCTGCTTATCCCATCCATTATTCCTGTGTCCATCCCAGACATCCTTCCCCTGCCCATTTAATGCATCCTTTCCCACCCCATCCACCATCTCCCTGCCCATCCTGTGCCTCCTTCCCCTGCCCATTCCATAAAAACTTTCCCTGGGCATCCTTCCCTGGCTCCTCCCATCCACCATTTTCCTGCCCATCCTGGACATCCTTCCCCTGCCCAGTTAATGCACCTTTCCCCTCTCCATCCCATCCATGCTTCCCCTGCCATCCTGGACATCCTTCCCCCCCTGTGACCCTTTCCCTGCCCTCCTCCCCTCACAGCCCTTGCATTCCCTCCTTCCCCTGCTGCCAGGGAAGCTGTTTCCAACTCATACTCGCATCCCCTCTCTCCACCCAGCCGAGTCCAGCTCCTCCTGAAGCTCCAGCCCCCCTTTCCACCCCATTGCCCGATGCCTCTTCCCTCTCCACATCCCTGGAGTGTGATTGCTCCATGCCCTGGGTGAGAGCAGGAGAAATATGTGCTGAGATGACATTTGGGTTATGCATGATGCTATTAAAATATGATAAGAATGCTATTAACATTAATAATCCTTTTCATTGTATCATTTAGGGAGCAAAACAAGCCATTAAATATTACAGAGTCATTGGGGCTTTGATGGCTTCAGGGAGGGGAACATTTGGCCGGATTTGTCTACAAGCACTCTGGAAACACAACATTGTCTCAGGGAAATGGGCTGCTCTGGGCTGGGCAGCTCTGGGCAGCTCCAGGGATCCTGGAGGGTCTCAGGTGTGCCAGGGATGGTGTCTGGGTTTGAACAGCCAGGTGTGTGCTAAGGAAGGCAGGAACCTCCCCTGAAATGGAAAATGCAAACCCTCTCCCTATGAATTGTTATCATTTTGAAATTAAGGGGCTCTCAGGCAAAGAGATGGGAGCAGGAATAACAGTTCTGTACTAGGAAAATTAAAAATACAAGTGCAATAGCACAAACAAAACCAAACCCCAGCCAGGGTCAGACCATGCCCTGTCCCCTGTGTGTCAGGGGGTGGCACAGCCCCATCCCATGGGGGCTCAGCCCTCCTGCAGTGCCAGCTGTGGCTCTGCTGGAGCAGGGATCCTGCACAAGGGGGGAGTTTTCCTCTGCAGCTCCAGGGCTGCTGCAGATGGGCCTGGGCTCCCTCTGGCCATGCAGGGCAGCAGAAGCTGCTCCTCTGGCAATGCACTGGGCAAAGGCTGCTGTGCTGTGCCAGGCTCACATTGGATCCAGGTAGGAATGCTTGGCTCCTGCCCTGGGCGCAGCATCTCCCCATGGGATGCTGGAATTGGATCAGCCCTGCAGGGACACTCAGTGGCCATGGACAGCAGAGATCTCCTGCAGGGAGGATTGGCTGGGGGAGAGAGAAAGAACAAACTGCCCATGGACAGCAGAGAACTGCCCCAGCTCTGACAGATGGGGATAGAACACACACCCAGCCACATCTTGCAACCTGAGACAGATGGGATGGAGGGTCCCAGGTGCCAGGTGAGGCAGCAGAGTGGGAAGTGACAGCCCTGCAGCCTTGTTGGAGCACAGGGAACAGGCCAGGACCCCCTGGGAAGGCTGCAGGGCCTGGCTGGGTGTGAGGAGGCTCCGATGGAGATTCCTTGTGCTGCTCAGAGCAGGCAGGAGGAGACTGCAGGGGCTGGAAGGGCTGCTCTGCCCAGGGCAGGGCTGCAGTCAGTTCTGGGCATTCCTCTTCCACTTCAGTCTCCACTGCCCTCCCCTGTCCCCTCCTCTGGGTTATCTGCAGGTTTTACAGCAGAGGCACCACTTGGATTTCCCAACATTTCCAGCATGGTCCAGGCTGGAATCTCTCAGCTTGGAGCAGGCTGCTGTTTGCACACCAGACCTGCTGCCAGCCCTCCCACGCCACCTCCAAGCTCACTCTGCTTTACCCAGAGCTCAGCATCAATCTCCTCTCCCCGCTGCCGTGCTCAGCCCTGAAGCTCATCCATGTGGGAGTTCCCTGGACACTGAAGCATTAGCTCTTAAACGCTCAGAAAGGCACCTCACTCCCCAGCAGCTCCCTGGAGAGGACAGCTCCTGCATCCCTGATGCTCTGCCTGCCCCGGTTATGTTCAATCCGAGGCCTTGTGTGCTGGTTTGGCCACCACACCTTGGCAGCACCATCCCCTTCCTGCTCACTCGTCCCAGGGGAGAGGGCAGCAGGGATCTCTTTCAGCTGGAAAACGCTGGCTCTGGGACAGCTGCTCAGTTTCCAAAGTCCACCACCTTCCCCTGGGCAGGAACCAGCCCCTGCTCCTCGCCCAGCCCATTCCCAGGATCCAGCCAAGCCAAATCCAGGCTGTGGAGGGGTTTAGGATCAGCACCTGCTCCGGTCTGGGAGCTGGGAAACCTTTTGGTACCCACAGGTTCCTCGGTGCTGCTGCTGCTCAGGGCCAGGCTCAGGATGCTGGGCAGGGAACAGGAGCCAAGCCAAGGCCCCCGAGATGCTCAAATGCCACCAGGGCTGTTGTTATCCAGATATTTCCCTGTGGTGACAGCAGCAAATGAGGGAGAGAACAGAAAAATCTGCTGAGGCTTTGACAGGAGTGTCAGAGCCCCGAGTGAGCGCTAACAAGGACGAGTGTGGGCTCTTTAAACAAATCACTGTCATGTTGCTGGCATATCGTGGTTTAACACAGCCACCACGAGTCACCAGGAAAGGTTAAAGCAAGAATGGAAGACTCAGTCCTGGGAAATGTGTCAGAGCTGAGCTGTCCTGGGGAGTGATCGCTTCCTCCTTCAGGGCCGGAGCCTGGAGTCCTTGGAGCATCCTTGGGATGGAGCTGCTGCAGTGCTTGGGCTTGGGAAGGCTTCCCTGTGGATGTGGGCACAGCAGCAGCAGGACCTGCACTCTCAGGGATGTCCATTCCCTGTGCTCTGCTCTCCTGGTTCAGGGCAAATTTGGGAGAGAACCCCCAAAGGGGCTCCTCTGGAAAAGCAGATTCAATCAGCTCCTCCCCCAGCTGATTCAGGAGAAAATACCTCCTTGGAGAAAAGTGGAAAAAAGCTGTTTATTAAACAATAAACCCTAAACAACATTAAACAATAAACCCCCTTGCTGCTCCAAAAGAGATGACAAACTGAGAAGTCCCTCCCCAGGTTGCAGTTCAGCTCACTCAGTCTCTGATCAGTCCCTCAGTGCTGGAAATGTCGCGGGCCAGGCCCGGCCTGGTGGGGCACAGGTGGAGATGCCAGTGCTCCCCTGGGTGTTCAGTCCAGAGCAGGTTTAAACAGGGCCAAAGAAAAGGGAAAAAATAAAAAAAACACAGTCCAGGGAACTTCTTTGCCTCAACTAGCTAAACTAACTAAAAGCAAAGGAGAGCTCTGTCCCACTGTCTGTCCATCCACAGACAACTCAGTCCAGGAGCAGGAATGTGGAGGAGTGAGTGCAGTGTCTGAAAACAAACTGCTGCTTCTTCTCTCCCCCCTTCACTCTCTGCAACAAGGCTTAAAGGTGCAAAACTTATTATTCAGCTTAAACAGAACAAGATGATTGGGGTTAAAAGCATCAACAGTCAAGCCAGGACACCTGCCCTGGGCAGGAGCTGCAGGAGGCTCAGCCCCATGCACTGACAGCCAAACGTGAGCACAGACTCCTGGGCTGCTTCGGTGATGCCCCCAGGCAGCTCTGGGGTGGCCACAGTGCCCAGCAGGCCCTGAGCCCCAGGGTGTGCCTGAAGAGGCCTCTCTGGCTGGGCTGCTGCTCTCCAGGATCCACAGCCCAGGGGCCTGCGGTGCCTTTGGCACCAGGGGCTCGCTGAGCTCCCTGTGGGGTGTGTGACAGCAGGGCCCTGTCCCTGCCACAGCCCTGCCATCCCTGGGGAAGGGCAGAGGGGCCCGATGCGCAGGGAGTTCCTGCTGCAAACCCACTCCAAGCCCAAATCCTGCTGTCCATGCCCCGTGCCACAGCAGCTACTGGGACCTGGAGCTCCCTCTGCCCTTGGAGGCTGCCAGGGCACATCCACAGCCTGAGCCAGGGCTGGCTGCAGGAATGCCCAGGAGCCCTCCCAGCCACCCCTGCTGGGCTCCTGTGGAGCACACACCTGCTGATCCCAGCCAGAACTCCTTTGGGATGGGATGGGATGGGATGGGATGGGATGGGATGGGATGGGATGGGATGGGATGGGATGGGCTGCTCACTGCTGCCCAGGGCCACCCCCCCATGGCAATCCAACACAAAATTAATGGCACTCACACACTGAGTATCCAAGGCAAAAAAGGTGCCTTTACTTCCAAACCTCAATATTTATAGAATTCCAAAAGTTACAGTGGATTGGAGGATGAAATTGCCACCTCTCCAACCACACTGGTCAAACCAACAGTCCATCAATTGTCTCCTCCTCCAGAAAGGAATGCAAAACAATCATTATTTACATGAAAAGTGTGTGAGAAGCTCCATTACAAAAATGTAAACATCAGAAGGCTTAGAGGAACTTTACAAGAACAGGACAACAGCTCACCATTCACTGGAAGCCCCTCCTGGAAAATCAGCCAAGGGCACAGCAGCAGGGCCAGCTCCCACCTCAGCACTCTGCTCACCTGCAGCCCATGGGACAAGGAAATACAGAACAAACAGCCCTGAAGGTGCCAAAGCCTCCCCAGCTCCTGCAGGGCTCCTCTCTCCAGCACAGGGCCTGTCTCAGAGAGCAGCAGCAATCTTTACTGTCCCAGAGTCACACGGGCTGCAGGGCCTGGCCTTTCCTGTGCACAGCCTCTGCCAGAGCAGAGCACCTGGAATGGAAAGATGCTCCTCTGTCATCTGGAGCTCCTCATTTTGGGGCTCTGGGTCCCCCTCAGCTCCCAGAGATTCAGCTGAGCAGCCCATTCTCCTGCTGGGGAAAACAATTGGGCACATTGCTAATTAGGCAAATGTCATTAGGCAGGAGGCTGTTGTGGGAGAGATGGAGGAAAGGCTGATGTGGGAGCAGAGCCCACCAGGCTCCCACAGCACTCCCTCACTCCTCCATGCTGCCCTAGATGAGATGCTGGGGGTACTCTGTGTTTCCAGAGGGAAAAGCACACAGAGCCTGTTCCCCGGGGCAGAAAACATCGAAGGGAATTCAGGCTGCAAAACAAAAATCTAAAACCACAGAAGGATGTGAAGGAAATGCCCCCAAAATGGCTGCAAGGCAGCAATGCTGAGCCTCATTCCTGGCAGGCAGGGATGTCCCAGCTCGGAGAGGGCAGTTTGGGAGAGTGGCACTGTCACAACGTTTCCCTACATGAAGGGGGGTGTGGAATGTGTGGCTGGGCACTGCCCACCCGTGTGATGGCTCCCTGCCCTCTGATGTTGGGATTTTCCCCTTGGACAACGTGTCTGGAGCAGGAAGACAGGACTCAGCCATGCCCTGGGCTAGGCAGGCTCTGCCCAGTCTGTTCCCTGCTTTTGTCCTGCCCAGGAGCAGGTTCAGTCTGTGCTTTGGGATCAGAGCATCCCCCTGCAGGAGCTGTGTGCTGTGGGGTCCAGCTTCCAGCAGCCTGGAGATGCTCCCAGCTCCCTGCCTGTGCCTCTGGGGCCCACAGCTGCATGGTTGGAAGAAGACTCCATGCAGGGAGGGTGTTGCACAGACCCTGAAGGATAAGCCTGGCAGAGCAGAGCATTCCCTGCCCTTGTTTTCCATTCCCTGCCCTTGTTTTCCATTCCCTGCCCTTGTTTTCCATGCCTTAGCTGGGAATTCCCTGGAGCACATGCACAGCCCATGGCCCAGGCCAGCCATCCAAGCTCTGCTCAGGAGGTCCAGTATCCCATCCTGGCTCCCAGAGGGATGCTTGGAGCTGTGGATTTCGTGGAATTTGGGCCCCTCTCCCTGCTCAGTGCCACAGTTTTGCTTTCCCGGGCTCCCCAGGAGGGGAGCAGCAGGGCTGGGCAGGGCAGTGGAGAAGGGAGGGGTCCCTGAGATCCCCCAGCTGCATCCATCCCCATCTGGGTGCCCACCCAGCAGCAAAGCATCTGGAGCTGTGCAGCTGGCAGAGCAATCCCGTGATCCCAGAGAATCAGAGATTATCCAGGGGACAACTCGGGGCTTAAGTGGGATCGGGAGGAGGAGAGGAGGATTTGGAGCTGGCCCGATGGGTTAAACCACTTGTACCAGCTGGGATTAAGAGAGAAGGAGTCTGATTTAGATGGGAAATCTGCTGCACCCCCTCGGAGCCCTGGCCACGCATTCCAGCAGCTCGTGGTGCAGGAATGCAGCAGCTGCTCCTGAATAACCCAGCCCAGGGGGCAGGAATGGGCCTGGAGAGCTCCTCTTCCCTCTCTGGGCAGGGCTGGAAGTGCCTGCACCCCCTTCCTCATGGTCAGCATCAGTGTTGATGGCTTCCCAGGGACAAACCCCTTGCTGGGCCTGCAGATGAGAAGAGATGGAAGGAATTGGAATTTCCTGCTTCCTCTTCCCACTGGGATCCATCTCCAGGACTGCCACAGCTCCAGCCCTGTCCTGGGGACACCTCCATGCTTGCCAGCCCCTTTCCCTGCTCCAAGGGGTGGAATTCCCGTATTGCCTTGAAATTCCACCTGCCAGGAGGGGCAGCTGAGTGCAGCCCTGAATCCCACGGGGATGCTCCATTGCCCAGGACTGCCCAGGATCTCTGCTCTCCTCTCTCCTGGCTGCAGAGCCTGTGGAAGCCCCCAGCCCCACCACGCTGGTCTTTCCTTTCCTGCTGGGATCAGGATGCTGCTCTCCTTGGAATCTGGCAGGTACAGATGGCTCTGGAACATCCTCCATCCCAATGGGAGCTGGGATTTGGCAGCTTTTTCAAGGGTGAGGATGAGATGAAGGGAACTGAAACGGAGCCAGAGAAGGGAGACAGGGGCTGGGAGCAAAAAGAGCAGTCAGGAGTGACAGCCCCTCCTGGCACTGCCCTTCCTGCCGTGGCACTGCCAGCCCTGTCCCCTGGGGGCTGTGCAGACACGGCTGGGAGAGGCTCCCAGCAGCTTCCCCTGGGTGCTGGCGCAGGGAAACAAAAGGGACCTTGAGCAGCTGAGAGAGGAGATGTGAAATTGGTCCCTGAGAGCAGCCCCAGTGTCTGGCAGTGGCCAAAGCAGCAACAAAGCCCTGCCCGCGGCCACCATGGCCAGCCAAGCACAGCCCAGAGCCTGGACTGCCCTGGACACCTCAGGATCCAACCCAGGGGACCCCTGTGTGCCCCTGGAGGGGCTCTGGGGGACAAAACCCCAAATGCAGCCCCCTCTGCCCCCCTGTGACTGGGGGGTGCAGAGAGCCCTGGGGGTGAGGAATGCAGGTTTGGGTTGGAATGAAGCCCCAGAAGCACAGGGTGAAGAGTCAGAGCCCTGGGGATGCTGCTGGATCCCCCACAATGAACGGGGCCTGGAGCAGCAGCCCCCTCCAAGGATGGATTTGCACCCTGCTTGTTCCTCTGGGTGCCCTGGGCATGGAGAGCTGCCCTGGAGGGTCCCAGAGCTGAGGGACACCTGGGCAGGAGCCTGGTGGGGTAAAACCATCCAGCCCCGTCACATTCCCAGAGAAATCAGTGCCATCTCCAGCTGTGGGCTGCCTCCTGAGGGAAAAGGGGAAGGAAAAGGAAAAGGAAAAGGAAAAGGAAAAGGAAAAGGAAAAGGAAAAGGAAAAGGAAAAGGAAAAGGAAAAGGAAAAGGAAAAGGAAAAGGAAAAGGAAAAGGAAAAGCATCTCCTGAGAGCAAGGGAGCAGGAGCACCAGAGCCGGCAGTGGGAGCTGCACACTCAGACAGGAAGGAGTCCTAATGAGGTGCTTTATTAATTGCATTGTGAACTTTTCCTTTAATGATTCTCCCCGCAACTCCCTCTAGTTAAAGCTAATGGCCTGTGGCATGTTCAGCAGATGGATTACCCAGAGGTGCCCAGGCAGCTGGGCCCTGCTGCCACAGGGGTGTGTGGGGGCTGCCAGCCTCAGCTCCCAGTGTCCCACAGCCCCTCGGGGGCTCTGCAGGACCCCAGGGATCCAGGGCCACCCTGTCCCTGCCCCAGACTGGTCCCAGTGTGGCTCTGGAGCTGTGGAATGGCAGCAGCCAGAGGGGTTCCTGTTTCTCAGAGTCCCACTCTGGGGGATCTGTGGGGTCTCCTGTCCCATGGCTGGCTGGGACACCTGCTCCCTGCTCCAGGACAGCTCTTCCTGCTCTGCTGCTGTGCAGGGTGGCCTGGAGATGGCAGAGCAGGGTCTGTTGAAGATTGCAATGCAAGACACTTTCCATTCCCATCTGCATGGCAGATTACCTTTGTCAAGTGGGCAGTTTGCCTGATCTCTCTCTGAGTGACCACATTCACACCTCCCTGGGAGGGGACATTGCTGATAACAGCTATGGAATGTCCCTGCATGGCTGATAAGAACTACAGCATCCCATTGGGAGATGTGAGCCCAGGGGGAGGAGCCAAGCATTCCTACCCGGATATAATCCAGAGGTTTGGAGACACCAGCACGGCTTCTCCACAGGATTCCCCAGAGGAACAGCAGGTGCCTCTCCTTCCCCTGGATCTTCAGAGGCAGAACACATCCTTCTCTACAGGATCCCTGCTCCAGCAGAGCCACCCCTGACACTGCAGGAGGGCTGAGCCACAATTCCAATGGGACTGCTGCCAACACCCTGACCCACAGGGTTCTGACTCTGGCAGTGTTGTTCTCGTGTATTGCATTGTTTATTTTATCCCTTTTTTTTTTTTCCCCTTCCCTATTAAAGAACTGTTATTTCCTGCTCCCATATTTTTTTGCCTGAGAGCCCCTTAATTTAAAATTTATAGCAATTCAGAGGGGTGGGGAGGGTTTATATTCTCCATTTCAGGGGAGGCTCCTGCCTTCCTTAGCAGACTCCTGGCTCTCCAAACCAAGACACCTGCCTGGGCTCTGCCTTGTTATTTCTATCAAATGACAGCAGATGCTGCCCTGAAGGACCACGTGGCACCAGGACAGTGCCCAGCCCCTGAGGACAGCAGGAACCTGTGCTGCCCCATCCTGGGATAACCCTGGCAGAGCAGGGGGGCCTTTCCTGCCAACCCTCAGATTTCACAGAGCCTGGTGAGAAAATATCATTTTCCAGCTGCTGTGGAATGTGGGGTCACGGCCACCAGCTGCATTTAGCACTGGGAGCTGTCACAATGTGTGCAGGCAGTGCTGCTGGAGAGCAGGGAGCTGTGATCCATGAAACCCCACAGGAGTCAGGATTCAGGGAACACTGGGGCCACAGCAGTGCAGCTCAGGCCCTGGGTGCTTCAGCTGGGAGCTGTCCTCCCACAGCTCCTCTCCCCCTGCTCCATCAGAGCTGCCTCCTGCCCTGCCTCCCTCCCTCCGCATTCCCTTTCCCTGTCCCTTTCTGCTGCTCTTTTCCCAGGGAAGGTGGGCACGGGCAGCTCTGGACTCATCCCACACCCCAGGGCCTGTCTGCAGGCTGAGCAGCAGCAGCAAGGGGAATAAATTAGCAGCTCCAAGAGGAGCTGGAGGTTTCCATGTGGGAGTTTGTTTCATTTTTAAAGCTGCTGCTGGGGAGGGCTGGGTGCTGCCGCCCGGCTGGGGCCGTGTTTGCATTCAGTGCTGCCATTAATTGCTGCTGGAGATGGTGAGCGTGGGCTGAGCTCTCTGAGGTGACTCAGCTGTCCCCTCCTCGGCACAGCAGCCTCGTGGGGTGGCTCTCGTGTGGCCTCAGCCGTCCCCAGTGCCCGGCGCTGCCCCATGGAAATTCCTGCTGAGAGGATTTTCCCTCTTGGAGCAGCTTTCCTGCAGATGCAGCAGCCTGTGCTGGGGTCTGCTGTCCCCTCCCGTGGCCGGAGCTCTCCCTTGGCTGTCTGTCTGTCTTGGTTTGGAGAGCCAGGAGTCTGCTAAGGAAGGCAGGAGCCTCCCCTGAAATGGAGAATGTAAACCCTCCCCACCCCTCTGAATTGCTATAAATTTTAAATTAAGGGTCTCTCAGGCAAAAATATGGGAGTAGGAAATAACAGTTCTTTAATAGGGAAGAAAATAAAAGGATGAAATGAACAATGCAGTACACTGGAACAACATTGACAGAGTCAGAACCCAGCCTGACACCCTGTGGGTCAGGGTGCTGGCAGCAGAACCATTGGAATTGTGGCTCAGCCCTCCTGCAGTGTCAGGGGTGGCTCTGCTGGAGCAGGCATCCTGTAGAGAAGGATGTGTTCTGCCTCTGAAGATCCAGGGGAAGGAGAGGCAGCTGCTGTTCCTCTGGGGAATCCAGTGCAGAAGCCGTGCTGGTGTCTCCAAACCTCTGGATTATATCCAGGTAGGAATGCTTGGCTCCTCCCTCTGGGCTCACATCTCCCAATGGGATGCTGTAGTTCTTATCAGCCATGCAGGGACATTCCATGGCTGTTATCAGCAATGTCCCCTCCCAGGGAGGTGTGAATGTGGTCACTCAGAGAGAGAGATCAGGCAAACTGCCCACTTGACAAAGGTAATCTGCCATGCAGATGGCAATGGAAAACATCTTGCATTGCAATCTTCAGCACTGTCTCAGGGGTTTGGGTTGTGGAGGTGCTCAAACCCAGCCCCATCCCCAGCCAGGAGCCCCTCGGGTGGGGTTGTCCCTCCATTTGTACCCCCTGGTGTTCCAGGCTGGTTCAGGAATGCTGGGGGAGCTCTGGGCACTGCCAGGGTCACCTCAGCCCCCTGCAGTCGCTCATCCCATGGTCCCCAGGAAGCAGCCAGGCCCTGGGGATGGGCTGGATGCAGGGAAGGGATGGGCCAGGACCCCCAGCCTGGGGGAATCTGCCCACAGAGGGTCTGGGGGCTGCTAGGGGGGCAGGGAGCCAGCAGAGAGCAGAGGAAGGGACATTTTTTGGGGCTGAGGTTCAGATCACAGCAGATGGGCAGGAGGTGTTATAAAACAGCATTTCCTCTGCACTGCCTCTCCCTGAGGTCTCCTAGCCCAAAGCCAAGCTCAGTTCCATGGAAGTGAAGCCTGGCATGGATGTTCAGGGGCTCTCTAGGCCATGGAGGTGGCCAGACCTGCTGGGGAGGGCTGAGGGATGGCTGCAGGGCTGGAATGGCAGGGATGGACTGGGAATGGGATTAAAGCCCAATGCCCTGCAGGGGGACCATGAGCTGCAGGGGCCTTGAGCTGCAGCAGCCACCCAGAGCTGGGGTGTGTGGGCACCCCTGCACTCCTTGGGGCTCCCTAGAGACCCCCAGGACCCTCCCCATGCCCCTTTAGCACCCACTCCTCCTCAGGAGGGCAGGGATGGGAGGTCCCATCCCCTATGGAGGGGCTGTGGGACAGCCCAGCAGTTCTGTGCTGAGAGAAGCACCCTCCCTCTCTGGGATGGACATTCCCCAGAGCAACTCTGTGCCTGAGCCACAATTCCAGAATTGGAATTGTGCAATTGGAATTCTGCAGTTGGACTCCAACCCCACTGGACAAACCTTGGCCATGCCTGAGCTCCCATCCAGCAGCTCCACGTCCCACCAGGGATGCCACCAACCCAGGGTGGCCTGGACCAGCCAAACCCCGCTCAGTTCTTGGCAGCAGAGCAGTGAAACCCCCCCAAGCCCCTCCATGAAAAGGCAAAGGGAACAGAGGGGTCATGGCCAGCAGCCCAAGGAGCCCTGGATGCTCCTGAATCCCATGGGATCCTGGCTCCCTGCCTCTGGAGCACAAGGCAGATCTGTTGTCAGGTATTTTCCTCCCGTAGCTGGAATTTTGCTGAATGTTTTGTCCTGGATCAGCTGACAATAGCCCCAGTCACTGTTAACAGTCCATTAGCTCGGTTTTGTCGGGAGCTCTTGGTGCTGCTGCCTTGCTCAGGGGGGAAGGCTCCTCAGAGCCCAGAGATTCCCAAAGGCTGCTCCTGCTGGGGAGAGGCCTCCAAAGGCCACTTCCATGGGCTGCACCTGCCTGACCCTGCTCCAGGCACTCAGAACGTGCTGGAATCTGCAAAGCAATCCAGGGAATTCACAGAATCACAGAATGCACAGAATCACCAGGCTGGAAGAGACCTTCAGGATCATTGAGTCCAACCCAGCCCCAACAGCTCAACTCAACCCTGGCACCCAGTGCCACATCCAGGATTTGTTAAACACACCCAGGGATGGGGACTCCACCACCTCCCTGGGCAGCCATTCCAGAACTTTATCACCTTTCTGTGAAAAACTTTTTCCTGATATCCAACCTGAATTTCCCTTGGTGCAGCTTGGGGCTGAGCCCTGCCCTTATCCTGCTACCTGTCCCAGCTCATTCCCACCTCTCCTAAGGGACACTGCTGGAGTGTTGTCATTATAGTGCAAGAGTTCTATTGTCAGTACATTGCTAGAGTTTCACACCTCCTTGATGCTTCTCGTAGGCAGCTCCTCTAGGCACTGCCTCATCCTTGTCCTTGCAGTAGCCAACTGACTCCAGTTCCTCTTGGCCCACCAATCCACTCTTTTATAACACTCTTCTGATAGGTGTGGCCTGTTAAAATCAGACCTGCTCCTAATCCTTAATAATTGGCTCAGCTGTAACTCTTTAGGGGGTAAGATTACTTTCTATACTACCTTTATTTACTTCTGTTCTGTCCCCCTACACTGGAGCTCAGCACAACACTCTGAGGGTTTTGTCATTTTTGGAGCCTCTCAGTGCCACACCATCAATTCAGGGATGAGAGAACCCAGCACAGTCTTGGCTGCTGTCTGTCTGTCCCCACTCCTTCTGCCACAGTTGATATTTTCCCATCTCTAGCTCTGTGTCTTCCCATTTCCCGCATGGGGAGCAGGGGTTTCATTACCAGCAATGTCCTTTCCTGGCTGCCCTCCTATTTATGGCAGTCCTTCTTTTTTATAGCCAATTTTGTAGAGTGCCCAGCAGTTAGCTCAACTGCTTCCTTTCATTTCGGCATTATTGCCAATTTCCTGTTCCACGGGCTAAATTTATCACTTCTTTAATTGTTTGATAACTCCAGGAACCAGCTGAGAGTCACCCTGCCCTGTGCCAGCCCCTTCCTGGGGGAGGGCCCCACATTCCCACCTCCAGCACGTCTTGGTGAGGAAGATTCCAGCCTCAGAGCCATTCCCAGCCTCTCCCGGGTGCTTTTGGCCTCCTTTCTCTCAGTTTAATTTGCCCAGCCGAGTTCAGCATCCGTGCCTTGGTCCATTGCCAGCTCATCCTGGGAATCCTTGTGGGGTGTGAGGGCAGCCCAGAGCTCTTCCTGCAGCACTGTCAGCGCTCCCAGCTCTGGCCTCAGCTCAGACCCAGCCCAGAGAAGATGCCAGGACTTGGGCCAGGTGGGTTTCAGTCCATGGCACCCCTTCCCTGCCTGGCTTTGGGCTGACAGCAGAGCAGAGGATGGATTCTGTGGGGTCAGGACAGCCCAGCCCTTCCCAAAGATTGCTCCAGGCTGTGCTCCAAGTGCCAGGGAATGAGCCCATTTCCCACCCCAGAGCCCTTTGAGCTCTGCAGAGTCCCTGGGGTCTCTCTGGGTACCTGTGCTGGGCTCCAGCAGCACCCTGGCTACTGCTCCCAGCCCCAGGCCAGGCAGGGACAGCTGCAGAGTGGCTCTGGTGCCTCCTGCTCCAGCACACATTTCCCTCCTGACTGCAGGCGTTGCTGAGAACCTTCCAGTTTTTCTCCTCGGTTGGGCTGGAGCCTCCCTGTGCTGCCTGCAGAGCCTGCTCTGGGTTTGTGGTGCTTCTTGCAGCCTCCTGACTGCACCTGGATCCCCATTCCCTCCCTGTGCCTGCAGCACGGCTGCCTGGGGCTCCCTGGCACCAGCCCTGGCACCAGCCCTGGCACAGGGGCCCATCCTGGTCTCCCAGTGCCCTCCTCCCAGTGCTGCTGCAGCAAGCTGGGCTCTGGGGCAGGGTGGATGCCTGGAACCCAACCCCACGGCTGATCCCACAGATTGTCCATTCTTTCCATGTTATCCCATTCCAGGGGCACGGCATGGAGGTTGTGTCTCATGTAGAGCAGTTTGAGGACATCAGGGTGCAAAGAGGTTTGGGCTGTGCTGCCCCACAGACCACCCTATACTGAGTCACCCTTCCAGGGCTCCACCCCACCCCATCACAGCCCAGTGACACCAAGCAAACACCATGCCTAGGCTTTCTGCTGGATAATGCCAAAATTCCCAAGACATCCAGGGCAGTGATCACAGCCCCGAGGCTGCCAGAGCTCCAGGAACATTGGGACGATGCCCCAGGCTCAGGGTGGGGTTGTTGGGATGTGCTGTGCAGCAGCAGGAGCTGCCCTGGCTGATCCCTGTGGCTCCCTTGCCCCCGGGGCTGTTCCATGATCCATCAGCCGAGCCCTGCTGTCACAGAGGGGGTCGAGCATCCCGGCTGTGCCTCCCAGGAGCTCCACACCTCGTCCTTGTCCTGCCCAATCCTCATCCATCCAATTGGGGCTGGTTTGTTGTCCTCGGTGCTCCTTTGATGCATGAATTAAATGGGGCTGGGTGCTGTGAGAGCTCCCTGTGTGAAACCCCCCAGCCCAGGAGGGAGCAGCCTCTCCTCATTGAGGTCCTGCCCCAGCCTTTTTGTGCCTCCCAAACCACCCAGGTCCTGCAGTGCTGGAGGTGACAGCTCCCTCAGAAGGGGAATTTGGAGGCACAGAATTACCAGGGGGCTTCACGCCTTGCATTGTTAGTGCTTGTCAAATATTTATGAAAAAACAATCTGGGGATAATTAATTCAGCAGCAATGGCAAAGCCCTGGCTGAGATTTATGGGATGGATGCGATTGGAGCACGGACAGAGCTGTGCCAAGCCCAGGGAAGTGTATCATCAATAATAGATTTGTCAATAGATGAAAACATCAGCAGATAAACTAGCCTTGAGTGCCACCTGGCCAGCACATCCCCGCAGCCACCCATGGCCAGCGCCTGGCAAGCAGCTCCCGGTGCCACCTTTCCCTGCTGGCATCCTGGGGACTGTTGGAATTCAGTGCATCCCTCTGGGTGCCCAGAGCTGCCAGGACCCCGCCGGGGGGCTCGGAGACCCTGGCACACAGCCCAGAGCACCTCTGGGTTTGATTTTCACCCATGGAGCAAATTACCAGCTTTGTATGGGGACATGAAAGTCACAGAAGTTTGAATAGTGTAATAATAAAATGATCACAGGGTGAAAATGTAGATTTTAGGATTTTTGGTATGGGGTTATGGGGACAAGATGGAGGAACTTGGGCGTGTCCAGCCTTTCTTCTTCTTCTTCTTGTTCTCCATTTTCTGCTGTGATGCTGGCACTTTGGGATTGGTTTAGAATGGAAGTGCACTGTCTAACATGAGTGATAGGTGTTGGGAATTCAGTGTAAATATGTTCTATGTAGTTTGTAGTATAAAAGGACAACACCGCTCCGGGGGTGGTCAGAGTGCCTGTGGCTGCCCTGCTGAGCAGATCTCGGCTGGGCAGGAAGAAAATTTTATAGATAAGAATTAATAAACAACCTCAAGATCGAAAAGTGAAGAATTCAGACTCATTCTACAGCCATGCGGGCCGAAGCAGAGACATCCTGCACATCTCAGGGCAGCAATTATCAACCAAAACCTGAGAGGGGACCACGTCCACCTCCAGAGCCATCTCAGAGCCACCTCCAGAGCCACCCTGCACAGCGGGGACAAGGACCAGACACAGCCTCGGGGGCAGCCTGGCCGTCAGGAGCCCCAGCGCTGGCCGGGTGCCACCATCCCTCCCTTTGGTGTCCCCGCCCGTCCCCAGGGCAGCCGCGGCTCTCGATTCATGGCACAAAGGCGACCTTGAGCAGCTCGGTGCCCTTTCCCCGAATAGCTCCGTGCCCGCGGGGTCCCGCTGACCCCAGCGCCGCCGGCCGGGGCTGCGCACACTGAGCCCATTGACGGGGCAGAAAGGGGCCCTTGTTCCCTGCAGACACAACCGCAGGGCCCCGAGCAGCTGCGGCGACGCGGGGCCACCCGGGCCACCAGCGGCCCCGGGCCAGCAGCGCCCCGGTGGCTCCGGCGGGAGCCCCCCGTGTCCCCACGGCTGCAGCTGCACAGAGCCTGGGCAATGTCACCCCATCCCCAGTGAGGACAGGCCACCCCACGGGGTTGGTTTTTGTTGTTGGGGTTTTTTTTCCCCTTTTCTTTGGCCCTGTTTAAACCTGCTCTGGACTGAACACCCAGGGGAGCACTGGCAGCTGCACCTGTGCCCCACTAGGCCGGGCCTGGCCCGCGACATTTCCAGCACTGAGGGACTGATCAGAGCCTGACTGAGCTGAGCTGCAACCCGGGAATGGGGTTTTCTCAGTTTGTCATCTCTTTTGGAGTGGCAAGGGGTTTTGTTGTTTAATATTGTTTAGGTTTTATTGTTTAATAAACAGGTTTTTTCCACTTTTCTCCAAGGAGGTAGTTTCTCCCGGACCGGTTGCAGGGAGGGGCCGATTGGATCTGTTTTGGGGATTCTCTCCCAAATTTGCTCTGAACCAGGACAAATCCATCTCTTGGCTGTCACCTCCAGCACTGCAGGACCTGGGTGGTTTTGGGAGGCACAAAAAAGCTGGGGCAAGACCTCAGTGAGGAGAGGCTGCTGCCCCCTGGGCTGGGGGGTTCACACAGGGAGCTGTCAATGGGGCACAGCACCCAACCCCAACCCGTGCAGGGCAGGGTGACAGTCCCCATGCCAGGGGACACCGGGCAGCACAGTGGGACACAGCTGCGATGGGGGATGGCCAAACCCAGCCCTGCAGCCTCTCCCCAGCGTTCCCGCTCTGAACATTCCCCATGTCCCTGTGCGGGGACAGTTCCGTGGGGCAGGAGATGCTGGAGCCGGCTCTGCCCCCTCTCCCCATGGGCACTGAGGCTCCCTGGCCGGCCGGGGCGCTGGTTCTGGCTCAGCCTCATCCTCATCCATCTGCTCTCCTGTCACATCCCCGTCTCCCTGATTATTTTAATGAGGATAATGATTCACACCTGGGCAATTCAAACCCGCTAACAATAACAATTTTAATTAGTTTCCACTACAAATCTGAAACGTCGTCATTAACATTTAAAACGCTCGCGATTGGCAGCTCCGTGGAACGCCGGGGCCGGGTGGGAGCTGTGGGAGGGGTGGGCAGAGCTCCAGGGTGCAGGTGGGACGGGGAAACTGCTGACTGCTGGGGTCAGGGCCACGGAGCCACACGCTGAGGGTGGCACTGAGTTGGCTCCTGCCAGCCCCCAGCCCTCCACACTGTGGGAGGGAGCTGGATCCTCTTCAGTGGGCGTGGGCAGGGACCAGCACCTGGCGCTTGGTGGCACTTTGGTGGCATCTCGGCTGCTCACTGGGAGCTGTGGCCTTTGGGGGCAGTGCAGGCAGGGGAGGGGACATCCATCACTCAGGAAGGGACACCTACCTGCCCCACGCCAGGCTCCAGGGGAAGGGATTGTGTCCCAGGGACCCAGCCTGCTGCCCCAAGGCTTTCTTGAACCCCAAAAGGCATTTTCTGCCCCCCAAAAAGCTTTGCTACAGACTCCCTGCAGCAACCACAGCATTGGGGTCAGCCTGTCTCAGTCCCACACCCCCTGGGTGGCCCTGGTGCCAGTCCTGCCCCTGCCATCCCCCTCCCCAAACCATCCCTCTGTCCAAACCATCCCTCTGTCCAAACCATCCCCGTACCCAAACCATCCCCCTGTCCAAACCATCCCTCTGCCCCTGCCCAAACCATCCCCCTGCCCAAACCATCCCTCTGTCCCAGCCATCCCTCTGTCCCAGCCATCCCTCTGTCCTGCCCATCCAGCTGTGCCTGAGGAGCCCTGAGAGGTGGGGAACACCCTGAGGGGGCTGGATGGGGGTGCAAACAGGATCCCCTCTCCCGTGAGGCGTGAGACTGACGGACAGGAAGCCATGGTGCCCTGGAGACAGGGATTGGGAGCTCCTGGACACGGGGATTGGGAGTTCCTGGGGACAGGGATTGGGAGTTCCTGGGGACAGGGATAGGGAGTTCCTGGGGACAGGGATAGGGAGTTCCTGGGGACAGGGATTGGGAGCTCCTGGGTACAGGGATTGGGAGCTCCTGGGGACAGGGATTGGGAGCTCCTGGGGACAGGGATTGGGAGCTCCTGGGGATGGGGATTGGGAGTTCCTGGTCACGGGGATTGGGAGTTCCTGGGCACAGGGATTGGGAGCTCCTGGACACGGGGATTGGGAGTTCCTGGGCACAGGGATTGGGAGCTCCTGGGGACAGGGATAGGGAGTTCCTGGGGACAGGGATAGGGAGTTCCTGGGGACAGGGATTGGGAGTTCCTTGGGGACGGGGATTGGGAGTTCCTGGGGACAGGGATTGGGAGCTCCTGGACACGGGGATTGGGAGCTCCTGGGCACAGGGATTGGGAGTTGCCAGGGTGTGGATTCAGTGGGCAGCCCTGGCTGGCACAGCCCATGTGAGATCACCATGCAGGGACACCCCAAGCTCCCTGGGCCATCCCTTATCCCAGGGCACCATCCCCGGGTACAGGGATGGGCTCTGGATGCCCGGAGCGGTGCCTGGGGCTGGGGGTGCTGCCACAGGGCCCTGCTGCTGTCACCCCGCACACCCTGGGCTCCCTGGCATCCTCCTGCCTGCCCTCCCCACTCGAGCCAGGGCAGCTGCTCATTCCCAGGGCTGGGTTTTCCCCCTGGAGGCAGCCGTGGCTGCAGGCTCGGGCCGTGCCCTGCTCCAGGCACCACAGGAGCAGGGCAGAGCACAGCAGCCACGGTGCCCAGGCCCAGCTGCTGCCAGGGGGTGCAGGGGGTGTCCCTGAGGGTCCCAGCTGGGCTCTGGATGAGCTGAGCCCTCCCAGCCTCTCTGGCAGCTCCACCCGCCCTTCCCTGGAGGAGGCTGGGGAAGGAACAAGCCCGCAGTGCCCAGCCCGGGCAGCCTGGCAGGGATCACAGCAGCCACTCAGGCTGGGGGATAACACCGGGCTGGGCTGGGGGTGGCACATGAGCATCACCCCCCAGGCTCCTCTCAGCAATGAGCAGCCGAGCTGGAGCTGTGGCTCAGGGCAGCAGGGACCCAGCAGCCCCCTGAGGATGGCCCAGAGAGGGGGGAGCTGGCACAGCTCCTGCCCAGGTGTGCTGTTGTCATGGGCTACAGGAGCTCGCTGGGATGGAGATGGTGGGTGCCAGGGCAGGGTGACCCACAGCCCAGGCAGAGACCCTGGGCTCACACTGGGGCTGTTTGAGGTCCTTGGAGCTCCTGCCTGGAGTTTGTCCAGGTGGATGCAGGTGGAGGGAGCTGCCTGATTCCTGCCCTGCTGAGAGCCTGGGGAGCACCAGGGCTGGAGCTGCTGCCCCTGTGCCTTCCCTTCCATATTTTCAGGGACACCTGGACTCTCCTGGAGCCTTGAAGGGCCCCAGGTTGGGGGTTCTGGCTGGAAGGGGACAGGGACTGTGGGCAGCAGCCCAAGGTCACCAGGAGAGCCCCTGAGCCCTCAGCTCAGCCCCCACAGTGCTGGGGCAGGGCAGGTTGTGCTGGCAAACCCCAGTGCAGCCCCATCCCAGAGCCAGAGCTGTCCCTCTGGGCAGGGCAGGGCAGGCCTGGGGACCTTGCCTGCATCCTGTGGGCAGCGAGGCACTGACCCCTGAGTGTGGGCAGTGCCTGGCCAGGGTGACTCCTGCTGCCCCCCTGACCCTGCTGCCCTCTCCCCTTTCCCAGTTCCCCCAGACCCCAGGACCAGGATCAGGCAGGAGCAGCCCTCTGGAAGGTTCAGTCCCCCAAAAGCCTCCTGAATGCCCCCACAGGGGACCCCTGGGCAGCCTTGAGTGGCACTCAGGGCTTGAGACAGAGTGGTGCCATCACTGCTGAGAGCCCTGGGCTGTCCCTGCAGCCTGGGCCTGGCCTAAGCTGGGCTCAGCAGCTCCTGGGGGACAGAAAGGCTGAGTGCAGATTGCAGCCACCTCCCCTCCCCTCCTTCCCCCAGCTCCACCGGCTGTTGTCTAAGTGTAAACAAGGTATTTAATATGCACAAGCACTCATTAGCATCTCCTGCTTCCAAGGCACCGTGTCTGCAGCTGGACTCACGGGACGTGTCACAGGAAATCTCTACACACAACTTTTAATTACAGACAAACGGGTGGGCACGGTGGCACTGCCAGCCCCTGTGGCACTGCCAGCCCCTGTGGCACTGCCAGCCCTGCTCTGTGCCCCCTCTGGGGCAGCCCCTGGCCAGGATGGGGCTGGGGGGGTCCCAGGGTGGAGGGGGGGACTGAGGGGACACTGGGGGTGGTGGCAGCAGGGACCTTCCAGCAGCAGAGAGGCAGTGCCAGCAGCACTGGGTCACTGTGCCAAGGGACCAAGTGTGGGAGACTCAGCCCTGTTTTGGGATTTTGGAAGGATCTCAGGGGTGCCTGTGGCCCATGGCTGGGGGACAGTGAGCATTGAGGGAGGGCACCCTGAAGGGGGGCAGGGAACTTCATCCATGTCACCTCACGTGTCACTGCCTGTGACCGCGTTCACAGGGGTCTGAGGATGAGGGCAGAGATGAGGATCTGACTCCATGTTTCACAAGGCTTGATTCATTATTTTATGATATATATTACATTAAAACTATACTAAAAGAATAGAAAAAAGGATTTCATCAGAAGGCTGGCTAAGAATAGAAAAAGAAAGAATGATAACAAAGGCTTGTGGTTCAGACAGTCTGAGCCAGCTGGGCTGTGATTGGCCATTAATTAGAAACAACCACATGGGTCAATCCCAGATGCACCTGTTGCATTCCACAGCAGCAGATAACCATTGGTTACATTTTGTTCCTGAGGCCTCTCAGCTTCTCAGGAGGAAAAATCCCAAGGAAAGGATTTTCCATAAAAGATGTCTGTGCCACCCTGCCAAGAGCCCAGGCATTCCTGACCCCCTCTATGACTCCTCAAGGTCCTGTGGCTCATCATGACCAAGGGACAAGGTGAAACCCAGCCCTCTGGGTCACAGGAAGGATCCAGGATGGACCCTGCTGTTCCCAGCGTGCCAGGAGAGGCAGCTGGGTGGACCTGATGGGCAGGCAGAGGGTTATTGTTATCCATTGTTGCCCAAAATCCCAGGTGCTGACCCAAACCCGACCCTCCAGCAGCCCAGTGCTTCTCCAGAGCCTGGAGCTGCCCATCTGTGGCGGGAAGCACAGCCAGGCCCTGCTGGAGGAGCAGGAGCTGGGAAATCCACATCCCCTCGTGGTGGGGATCAGCCCTGGGCTGCTCCAGCCTGAAACACAGCCAGGAATGGGGAATGTCCAGGGAGCAGGGGGATGGCACCGTGCACACCCTGCACACCCAGCTGGAGCCAGCACAGAAACCCCTCTGAGCCCCTGGCAGAGCAGAGCCTGGCCCAGGGCACGGGCAGAGGTGCCCAACGCCTCCCATGGCACAAGGAAACCATGGGAGCTCTAGGCCTGGCTCCTACCCTGGGCTGCTGCAGGAAGAGCTGCTGTTCCCTCCTGAGCTCAGCAGGCACTGCCTGCTCAGGCAGACACTTCTGGGAGCTGATCTGGGGCAGATTTTCTTTCAAAAGCAACTCACTGCCAATGATTTCTCATGGGCTTTCCCTGGGGAGCGCTCGTGAGGAGAGGGAGGGAGGGAGGGGAGGGGACACAGGCACCTCACACACACCTTGGGATGCTCTGGGGCACAGCAAACAGCTGGAACTGTGACCACACAAACCTTGGGATGCTCTGGGGCACAGCAAACACCTGAAACTGTGACCACACACACCTTGGGATGCTCTGGGGGCTGTGGGGCACAGGAAACACCTGAAACTGTGACCACACACACCTTGGGATGCTCTGGGGGTTGTGGGGCAGAGCAAACTGCTGGAACTGTGACCACACCTGCCCCAGACTGCAGTTCCCAGGTGGCTGCACCCCTGGGAAGGGATTTATGCTCCTGGAATGTCCCATCCTGAGAAGCTTTGAGCAAAAGCCGTTTGTTGGGGTTCAGTTGAGAGCATCCAAAGAAGGGGCAACGAGGCTGGAGAGGGGCTGGGAACACAAACCCTGAGAGGAACCCCTGAGGGAGCTGGGGGTGCTCAGCCTGGAGAAAAGGAGACTCAGGGCTGCCCCCATCACTCTCACAGCTCCTGAAAGGTGCCTGTGCTCAGCTGGGGCTGGGCTCTTTCTCCAGCAGCACTGACACAACCAGAGCACACAGCCTCGAGCTGCACCAAGGGAAATTCAGGTTGGATATCAGGGAAAAGGTTTTCACAGAAAGGTGATAAAGTTCTGGAATGGCTGCCCAGGGAGGTGGTGGAGTCCCCATCCCTGGGTGTGTTTAACAAATCCTGGATGTGGCACTGGGTGCCAGGGTTGAGTTGAGCTGTTGGGGCTGGGTTGGACTCAATGATCTTGGAGGTCTCTTCCAGCCTGGTCATTCTGTGAATTCTGTGATTCTGTGAACCTGCAGCATGGGAATGTCCCTCCTGGGCTGGGCAGCAGGCAGGAAGCAGCAGCTCCTCAGGAGCTGGGGAGATGCTCTGCTCAATGCCATCAGTTTCCCATCCCAGCTGATGCAGGCTGGGAGCTGTGTGGGGTTTCAGGCTCATTCTCAGGGAGTTTGGGCACCTCCAGGGCACAGGAACACCCTGCAGGAAGAGCTGGCTCCATCACATCTCTGTGGTCTGTGGGGCAGCTGTGGCTTCCCTTGTTCCATTGGAGCGGCCAAAGGAAGCTGGGCTGGAGTTAGGGGTAGCTGTGACTTCCCTTGAAAAGAGAGAGACCAAATCCATGGGGCTGGGCTGGATTTTGGGGCCCACACCCCTGTGAGAGCACAGACACCCCCTGAGCTGCCAGGCCAGGAGGGAATCACAGCAATTGCCCGTGTCACACCCTAAACGCCCGCATCAGCCCACCTGGGACAGTTCCAGCCGGTCCCGTGCCCAGCCCAGGCCTCAGGGGACATTCCCTGCTCCTGCTGCTGCTCCTCATCCCCCGCAGCTCCTCCTGGGCGGGCCGAGCGCTGCTGAGCTGCATCCTCCCCTGGGAGCAGCCAGGCGGGCTCTGCAGCCCGGGGTCACTGCAGGTGACACGCAGGTGACGCGTGGCCATGTGTCCTCTCCTCCTGACGCATCCCGGGTCCCTCCCTCGGCCAGGGGAGCTGGGGTGGGTGCTGCAATCAGCAGAGATGCCGATAAGGGATCCCGCCCCTCCTCCTGCTCCGGCTGCTGCTCCTCCATCCCCACGGATCCTCGGTGCCAGGCACAGCCCCAAAGCCCCCAATAACCCCCCAAAGCCCCCAGTAACCCCCCAAAGCCCCCAATAACTCCCCAAAGCCTCTCCAATAACCCCCCAAAGCCCCCAATAACTCCCCAAAGCCTCTCCAATAACCCCCTAAAGCCTCTCCAATAACCCCCCAAACCCCCCAATAACCCCCCAAAGCCCCCAATAACCCCCCAAAGCCCCCAATAAACCCCCAAACCCCCCAGCCGGGCTGGGCAGGGCTGGCAGGGAGCAGAAGTGTGACCGTGTTCACAGGGGTCTGAGGATGAGGGAAGAGAGGAGGATCTGACTCCATGTTTCACAAGGCTTGATTTATTATTTTATGATATATATTACATTAAAACTATACTAAAAGAATAGAAGAAAAGGTTTCCTCAGAAGGCTGGGTAAGAATAGAAAAAGGAATGAATAACAAAAGCTTGTGTCTCGGACAGAGAGTCTGAGCCAGCTGGGCTGTGATTGGCCATTAATTAGAAACAACCACATGAGCCCAATCCCAGATGCACCTGTTGCATTCCACAGCAGCAGATAACCATTGGTTACATTTTGTTCCTGAGGCCTCTCAGCTTGTCAGGAGGAAAAATCCCAAGGAAAGGATTTTCAATAAAAGGTGTCTGTGACACAGAAGGAGCAGCCTGGGGTGCCCCGTGCCCTCCCAGAGGGCTGTGCACAGGCTGTGGCACCGGGATTTCTGTAAAACCTGGGAATTGTGCCCTTCTATGGGCTGGGAGTGCCACTGCTGCCACCCCTCTGCAAGGGGACACGGTGCCCATCCCTGGGGACATGATCCCCATCCCTGGGGACACGGTGCCCATCCCTGAGAAAAGGCAGCGAGGGGACAGAGGTCCCTGGCAGGTTTGGGACTGGGAGGGGGGATGGCTTTGGTAGGTTTGGGATTGGAGGTGGGGATGGTTTTGGAGGGTTTGGGATTTGGATTGGGAGGTGGGGATGGCTTTGGTAGGTTTGGGATTGGGATTGGGATTAGGATTGGGAGGGGGAGGGGGGATGGCTCTGGCAGGTTTGGGATTGGGATTGGGAGGGGGGATGGCTCTGGCAGGTTTGGGATTGGAGGTGGGGATGGTTTTGGCAGGTTTGGAATTGGAAGGGGGGATGGCTTTGGAGGGTTTGGGATTGGGATTGGATGTGGGAATGGCTTTGGAGGGTTTGGGATTGGGATTGGGAGGTGGGGATGGCTCTGGCAGGTTTGGGATAGGAATTGGGAGGGGGGATGGCTCTGGCAGGTTTGGGATAGGAATTGGGAGGGGGGATGGCTCTGGCAGCTTTGGGATTGGGATTGGGAGGTGGGGATGGCTCTGGCAGGTTTGGGATAGGAATTGGGAGGGGGGATGGCTCTGGCAGCTTTGGGATTGGGATTGGGAGGGGGGATGGCTCTGGCAGCTTTGGGAGCAGCACAGTTGGATTTGGGCTGTCCTGGCAGGGAGGAAAGGCAGAGCCAAGCTGGGAAAGCTTTCCCAGAGATGCTGCACTGGGGAGACTGTCAGGATTTCCACCTGGAATGGGGAATTGCAGAGGGAGGGCCGGGAGGGGGGACTCAGGCGGGGCAGGGGTGACAGGGAGTGCTCCGTGGTGCTCCCCATGGCAACTGCCGGGCTGGCAGGAGGATTAAGGGAATGGCTCTGGCTGTGCTGGGCCTAAACCACTGCCTGAGGGGCTGCAAGCACCATGGGGTGTCCCTGTGCCTCTGTGGGTGTCCCTGTGTTTCCATGGGTGTCCCTGTGCCCCCATGGGTGTCCCTGTGCCCCCATGGGTGTCCCTGTCCCTCCATGGGTGTCCCTGTGCTTCCATGGGTGTCCCTGTGCCTCTGTGGGTGTCCCTGTGCCTCTGTGGGTGTCCCTGTGTTTCCATGGGTGTCCCTGTGCCTCCATGGGTGTCCCTGTCCCTCTGTGGGTGTCCCTGTGTTTCCATGGGTGTCCCTGTGTTTCCATGGGTGTCCCTGTCCCTCCGTGGGTGTCCCAGTCCCTCCCTGGGTGTCCCTGTCCCTCCGTGGGTGTCCCTGTGCCTCCCTGTGCCTTCCATCAGTGCCTGGAGGGGCATCCAGCTGCTGCCTGTCCAACATCTGCCCTGGCAGCAGAGACAGCGCTGCTCTGGGGTCACAAACCTCCCAGAACCCACCAGCTGGGCATCCCCAGCACCAAACCTGCCCAAGGGCATCCCCAGCACCAAACCTGCCCGAGGGCATCCCCAGCACCAAGCCCAGCCAAAGGACACCCCCTGGCCCCGGGGGAGCCCCTGCCCTGCTGGGGATGAGCCTCCTGCTCCATGAACCCTTCCTTGGCCTCCTGGCCAGCGCTGGGGTCCAGCTGGGCCCGGTGGGCTCCTCGAGGGCTGTCTCCTCCCTGGGGAGGTGTTTTGGGGTCTCCCTGCTGCTCCCAACACTCGGGGGTCTCCATGCCAGGTTCGGTGGGAGCATGCAGAGGCCAGCCCATCACATGGAGCCCAGGCAGGGCAGAGGTGTCTGTGCCAGGCAGGAAGAGCCTCCCTGGCCCCACATCACCACCAGGGTGCCCTGGATTCCTCCCCGAGGCACGAGCCGGTGACCTCAGCCATAAACAAAGGAGTGCAATCAAACCAGGCCAAGATAGATGCCTGCTTTAGAGGCTTTTTAAAAGCTTTTGACTCATTCTGGCAGGCTGGACTAACCTTAAATTGCCGTGTGATGGAACTGGGGGGGAAATCTTCTGGCACCAGCGATGCTGCACACAGATCCATGGAGAGAGGATAAAAATAACCAGCGTGGAGAGGGCCCTGGGGCTGCCAGGAGGGGCTGCACCCCAGATTTAACCCCTGCACCCCAGTGCTGCAGCCAGGAGGGATCAGCAGCGTGGGCCTGGGGGCTGGCAGCTCTCCCCTATAGGATTTTCTGGTGGGAATAGGCTTGGCTGGGATCCCAGGCCTCTGCATGGCCCCTGGGAGTCACGGCAGACTGGCTTAGGAAATGGACCTGGGGTGAATGTCCTGCTCAGAAGGGGAGGGGGAATGTCCCCAAATGGATCTGGGATGTCCCAAAGAGCTGCAGGAGCCAGGGGAGGGGGAATGTCCCCAAATGGATCTGGGATGTCCCGAAGAGCTGCAGGAGGCAGCTGAAGGCATCCTCTGCCCGTGCCCACGGGGTCTGGCTGGGAGAGAGGGGCTGGGTGTGGGAAAGGCAGCTGGGAACCCCAGGCAGGAGCCAGCCCGGGCTGAGGGGGGCTGTGTGGGGCAGCATTTGGGGTTTTCCTGTCTGTCCCCTCCTCCCTGCCTCAGGGGCAGGGACCTGCTCGATGCTGCAGCCCCGGGGCACAAACCCGTGTGACCCTCCTGCCCTTGGCACCCAGGAGGACATCCCTGCATCCAGGGGATGGGCTGGCAGCTGGCACTGAGGGGGCACTGAGGGGGCACAGCTCTTCCCTGGCACCCCAGGAGCACCCCCACATTCCTGCACCCAGGGACATGGGCTGGCAGCTGGCAGCTGGCACTGAGGGGGCACAGCTCTTGCCCAGCACTCGCTGGGCACACAGGAGCAGGCTGGAGGCACCACCCTGGCACCGTGTGGGGACAGGGGGCAGGCAGAGCCCGGTGCCAGCCCACTCCTCCTGCCTCAGCACAGAGCATCTGTGCCATCAGCCACTGCAGCTCCCATCGGGGAGGGTTTGAAGCAGCTCCTAATGCATTTCTAATTCCTGCTCACCGCCAGAGCCTGTTGGAGCTGCTCCCCCAGCCCTGCTGCAGTGATCTCACAGCAGCAGCTCAGCGTGGAGCTCTGGGCTGTGCCTGGAAAGCCTTCCCACAGCCCCTGCCCCACGGAGAGGGAGCTCTCACCACAGCAGCTCCCACCACGGCTGCTCCCTGCCTGTCCCTGTCCCTGTCCCTGTCCCCATCCCCATCCCCATCCCTGTCCCTGCCCCTGTCCCCATCCCTGCCCCTGTCCCCATCCCTGCCCCTATCCCCATCTCTGTCCCCATCCCCATCCCTGCCCCTGTCCCCATCCCTATCCCTGTCCCCATCCCTGCCCCTGTCCCCATCCCCATCCCCATCCCCATCCCTATCCCTATCCCCATCCCTATCCCTGCCCCTGTCCCCATCCCCGTCCCCATCCCCGTCCCCATCCCCGTCCCCATCCCCGTCCCCATCCCCATCCCCATCCCCATCCCCATCCCTATCCCTATCCCTATCCCCATCCCTATCCCTGCCCCTGTCCCCATCCCTGCCCCTGTCCCCATCCCTGTCCCTCTCCCTCTCCCTGCATCTCCTGGCCCTGGTTGGGATGAGATTCTGGTCACTGCCAGGCTCTGGTGGCATCACTGGACAGGTGTCCTTGTGCTATCATCCACAGGCCTGGCAGATGAGGCAAGGCTTTGCAGGATGAACCCTGCAACCCATCCCCAACCCCAGAGTCCCTGAGAGACTTTTTGGAGGTGACAAAAAGTGCTGGAAGGAGAGGACAGGTGAAGTCCCACCTCTGCTGGAGGCTGTGGGTGACGGGGATGGATCCCAGCCCTTTTCCCTCCCGTTCCGGCGGTGGAAGGAGCATCCCCGGCATCCCCAGCCTCCGGCACCGGGGGAAGGGCTCGGTGGGAAGCGCCCTCTGCTCTGTCATTAGCGCTAATGGCTCTGTCGCTGGGGATGCTCCAAGAGCCGCGGCTCCAATTTCACGGCAAACCCGCCCTGCCCCTCCCCGCTGCCCCGGCACGGACACAGAGGCTCCTCCTGGGACCCCCGCGGGACAGCCAGGGCCGCTCGCACAGCAAAGGGACCGGCAGGGAGGGCGTGCATAAAGAGGGACAGGGATGGGGACAGGGATGGGGACAGGGACAAGGATGGGGACAGGGATGGGGATGGGGATGGGGATGGGGACAGGGATGGGGATGGGGACAGGGATGGGGACAGGGATGGGGATGGGGACAGGGATGGGGACAGGGACGGGGACAGGGATGAGGACAGGGACAGGAATGGGGACAGGGACGGGACAGGGGACAGGGATGGGGATAGGGACAGGGACAGGAATGGGGACAGGGATGGGGACGGGGATGGGGATGGGGACAGGGATGGGGATGGGGACAGGGACGGGGACAGGGATGGGGATGGGGACAGGGACAGGGGCAGTGGTCACAGGGACAGGGATGGGGACAGGGACAGGGATGGGATAGGGACAGGGACAGAGATGGGGACAGGGATAGGGACAGGGAACAGAGAGAGGGACAGGGACAGGGATGGAGATGGGGACAGGGATGGGGACAGGGACTGGGATGGGACAGGGACAGGGATGTGGACAGGGATGGGGATGGGGACAGGGATGGGGATGGAACAGGGATAAGGACAGGGATGGGGGCGGGGATGGGGACAGGGATGGGGACAGGGACGGGGATGGAACAGGGATAAGGACGGGGATGTGGACAGGGACAGGGATGGGGGTAGGGATAAGGACAGGGATAGGGACGGTAATGGGGATAGGGATGGTAATGGGGACAGGCACAGGGATGGGGACAGGGACAGGGATGGGGGTAGGGACAGGGACAGAGCTAGAGACGGGGAGAGGGACAGGACACAGCCCGACAGCCCACGGGGAGCAGGAGCTGGCAGGTGGGGGTGCAGAGCACACCCTGCCCACCTGGCACCTGCAGCTCCATTTGCATTTCAGGGATTCACGGAAAAAGAGAGGGGATTTTTTAATATCTTTTTTTCCCCCTTAGTAAGCACAGAGTTGATGTGAGTTGAAAATTGACTCGATAAATATTTCAGGCGCTGTTTTAACGGCGTGTGCGGGCTTCCACGCCTCTGAGGGGAGCAGCTTCAGCCAGGCAGGCACTGAATCGCCCTGGCCAGAGCGCAGCACGGCCTGAGCTATGACACTGCCCCCAGGGGAGCTGCTCCAGCGGGATAAAACCGCTTTCCCTGGGAGCTGGGCGGGCTGGGATCTGCACCACAGGCGCTGGGCAGGATGCTGAGCACGGGGCAATGCACGGCGGGATCTGCGCTCCCTGGGAAGCCTCATGCGGGTGAGGGCTCTGCGGGAGGGTTTGGGAGGATGAGGAGCCCCGGGTGCTGCTGTGGGTGCTGCGGATCCAGGGTCCAGCCCTGCCTGGTGCTCGCTGGCGCTGCAGGATGAGCTGGAGGCTGCAAAGCCCCGGGGAATCCTCCTCCTCCTCCTCCTCCTCCTCCTCCTCCTCCTCCTCCTCCTCCTCCTCCTCCTCCTCCTCCTCCTCCTCCTCCCGTCTGCCGGGGAGAGGGAGGCGATTCCCGCTTGCAGAGCCCTCCCCATGCTCCGGTGCTCCGAAATGGCCCCACGGGCACCCTGCCAGGCAGGGCTGCATCCTGCAGCGGTTCTGCAGCTGCCGGCAGCGCTGCCGTGCCCAGCCCGGCCGGGCACAGCCTGGGCACCCTGCGGGCCCCTGTGCCCTCTCCCTGCCCGTCCTCGCAGAGCCCAGCAGAGCTGGAAACGCTCGCAGCCAGCCAGACGAGTGGAAACCACTGCTCTGCACTTGGAAATTAAACGGGAGCTTTAAATATCGCTGGAGCCGATTGGCGGCGTGGGCAGGAGCCCAGCACGGCCCTTGCCAAGGGCTGCCCGGCACGGGAGGGCTCAGCCACAGCGTCCCCAGCGCTGCTGCCCTCGGCCACTGCCCTCCGTGTGCCCCTGAGCCTCCCTGGTGACAGCGGGGTGGCCCTGGTGACAACAGTGGGGACCTGGTGACAGCGAGATGGACCCGGTGCCAGCAGGGGTGGCCCTGGTGCCATTGGGGGTGGCCCTGGTGCCATTGGGGTGGCCCTGGTGACAGCAGGGTGGCCCTGGTGACATTGGGGTGACCCTGGTGACAACAGTGGGGACCTGGTGACAGCGAGATGAACCCAGTGCCAGCGGGGGTAGCCCTGGTGCCATTGGGGGTGGCCCTGGTGCCATTGGAGTGACCCTGGTGCCATTGGAGGTGGTCCTGGTGCCATTGGGGTAGCCCTGGTTCCATTGGGGGTGGCCCTGGTGACAGTGGGGTGGCCCTGGTGCCATTGGGGTGGCCCTAGTGCCATTGGAGGTGGTCCTGGTGCCATTGGGGTGGCCCTGGTTCCATTGGGGGTGGCCCTGGTGACAGTGGGGTGGCCCTGGTGCCATTGGGGTGGCCCTGGTGCCATTGGAGTGACCCTGGTGCCATTGGAGGTGGCCCTGGTGACAGTGGGGTGGTCCTGGTGCCATTGGTGGTGGCCCTGGTGCCATTGGGGTGGCCCTGGTTCCACTGGCGGTGGCCCTGGTGACAGTGGGGTGGCCCTGGTGCCATTGGGGGTGGCCCTGGTGCCATTGGGGTGGCCCTGGTGCCATTGGAGTGACCCTGGTGCCATTGGGGGTGGCCCTGGTTCCATTCGGGGTGGCCCTGGTGCCATTGGGGGTGACCCTGGTGCCATTGGGGTGGCCCTGGTGCCATTGGGGGTGGCCCTGGTGCCATTGGGGTGGCCCTGGTGCCATTGGGGGTGACCCTGGTGCCAGCAGGGGTGGCCCTGGTGCCATTGGGGTGGCCCTGGTGCCATTGGGGGTGGCCCTGGTGCCATTGGGGTGGCCCTGGTGCCATTGGGGGTGGCGCTGCTCCCTGGGCGTCCCTGCTCCGGGGGCGGGTGGGGGCAGGGAGCCGTGCTGCAGGATTAGAGCAGTTTTCTGTGGGATTAGAGCACTGTGCAGCCCTGGCAGGGCGCAGGAGCCCCGCTCTGCCTCGCTGAGCTCGCCGGGATTAAGGTTTTGTTTCAAGGGATTAGGGCGATTAGCGCGGGGAGTGCTGTGGCATGCGGGGCTGCTCCGTGCAGAAACTGAGCCAGAAGTGCAGCTGGGGGGCTTGGAGAGCTCCAGAGACACCCCAAAATTGTGTTCCCATCTCTCTGCAGGCTGCTGGTCCCTCGTGGGACTATGCCCAGGGTGTCAGGGCCACGCACAGAGCTGCAGAAAACAACTGCACCCAGTCCCTGGTGGGATCCATCCCCCTTGGAAGGATCCAGCCCCCCTCACAGGGATCCAGCCCCCACAGTGGGATCCATCCCTCTCAATGGGATCCATCCTTCCCAGTGGGATCCATCCCTCTCAGTAGGATCCATCCCTCTCAATGGGATCCATCCCTCTCAGTGGGATCCATCCTTCCCAGTGGGATCCATCCTTCCCAGTGGGATCCATCCTTCCCAGTGGGATCCATCCCTCTCAATGGGATCCATCCCTCTCAGTGGGATCCAGCCCTCTCAGTGGGATCCATCCCTCTCAGTGGGATTCATCCCTCTCAGTGGGAACCATCCCTCTCAGTGGGATCCATCCCTCTCAGTGGGATTCATCCCTCTCAGTGGGAACCATCCCTCTCAGTGGGATCCAGCCCCCTTGGAAGGATCCAGTACCCTCAGGGGGATGCAAACCCACCTCCTCCGGTGCCAACTGAGCCCAAGCCTGGCCTGACTCTACCTTCCTCATCCTCACAACTCAGCCTTTCCCCCACTCCTGCACATCCTTGGCCACAGACCATGGCAGGGAGCAGGGGCAACACGTGGAAAGATCATGGGGAACAGGGAAATGTGGAAGAAGTCCCCCCAGCCAGCAGGGATCTCTCATCTGTGACACACAGACCAGCATCTCCTGGCTCTGGGACCCTCTGTGCCACCCTGGCCCCTCCCAACACCATTCTGGGGGGACAGGAGGTGCCAGCACAGCAGCTCCTGGCTGGTCCCAGGGGCTGTCCTGTCAGTCCCCAAGTGTCCCCAGGGCCCCCAGCTCCCTCTCTGGGGTAGGAACTGCTGGAGCTCAGCTGGGAGCAGGAGCAAGGGAACAGCCCCGACCTCTGCAGTGCAGGAGTGAAGCTAAAACTGCAAATCCCACCCAAGGTTAGAGCCTGGAATTGCCAAGAACCAGCTGGAATTGCCAAGGACCAGGAGCTGGAGTTGCCAGGGACCAGGAACTGGAATTACCAAGAACCAGGAACTGGAACAGTCCAGGGACCAGGAGCTGGAGTTGCCAGGGACCAGGAACTGGAACAGTCCAGGGACCAGGAACTGGAATTGCCCAGGACCAGGAACTGGATTTGCCAGGGACCAGGAACTGGAATTACCAAGGACCAGGAGCTGGAACTGTCCAGGGACCAGGAGCTGGAATTGCCAGGAACCAGGAACTGGAATTGCCAGGAACCAGGAACTGGAATTGCCAAGGAACAGCAGCTGGAAATGCCCAGGACCAGGAGCTGGAATTGCCAAGGACCAGGAACTGGAATTGCCAGGGACCAGGAGCTGGAATTGCCAAGGACCAGGAACTGGAATTGCCAGGGACCAGGAACTGGAACAGTCCAGGGACCAGGAACTGGAATTGCCCAGGACCAGGAACTGGATTTGCCAGGGACCAGGAACTGGAATTGCCCAGGACCAGGAGCTGGAACTGTCCAGGACCAGCAGCTGGAGCCCTCAGCCCTGGTGTCTGGTTGCTCCAGAGCTGGGGCGCTGGCAGCAGCCCTGCAGGGTGGTGGCAGTGCCAGGGGCACGTGCCAGGCTCCCAGATGCCAGTACCCATGCCATTTATGTGCTTTCCCCGTGGTGCTGCAGCCCAGCCCCTGACCTGAGCCAGCCACGAGGAGCTGGATCAGAGGAACCAGAAATAGAGCCAGGGGGTGGTGCAGGGGTCCCTCACCCTGCAGCTCCTCATGGCTGAGGCTCCCTGGCCCAAGCTGCAGAGCTCGGGGGCCTGCAGGGAGTGGAGCAGCCCCCAGGCCTCTGCTCTGAGAACCCAAAGTCTCATCTGTCCTGATCAGCTGGGATGGACACAGAGCCCTTTGCTCAGATCCCTGTGCTCCCCCCTCAGACCCACAGCTGGCCCTGCCTGGTGGTGACACCGTGGAATCATGAAATGGTTTGGGCTGGAAGGGAACTTAAACCTCATCCCACCCCTGCCATGGCAGGGACACCTCCCACTGTCCCAGGCTGCTCCAGCCCCAGTGTCCAACCTGGCCTTGGGCACTGCCAGGGATCCAGGGGCAGCCCCAGCTGCTCTGGGCACCTGTGCCAGGGCCTGCCCACCCTCACAGGGAGGAATTGTATCCCGATATATCACAGAATCAGAGAATCACAGAATCACAGAATTACACAATCACAGACTCACAGAATGATGAGGTTGGAAGAGACCTCTAAGATCATTGAGTCCAACCTATGCCCTCACACCTCACCCAGACTATAGCACCCAGTGCCATGTCCAGTCTTTTTTTAAACACACCCAGAGATGGTGATTCCACCACCTCCCTGGGGAGAGCATTCCAGTACTTTATTATTCTTTCTGTGACAATTTTTTTCCTAATTTCCAACCTATCCTTTCCCTGCTGGAGCTGGAGACTGTGTCCTCTTGTTCTGTCAGTGCTGCCTGGTGGGAGAGACCGACCCCACCTGTCTGTAACCTCCCTTCAGGAAGCTGTAGAGAGCAATATCCCATCTAAAGCCCCTCTCTGTCCCTTTGAAGCCATTCCCTGTGTCCTGCCAGCCATTCCATGGGTGCACTTGGGGGCAGTGCCCGCCCAGCCCCCCTGTGCCATCCCCAGGCATCTGCAGAGGGGGAATTTGCATCCAGGGACATTTTCTTCACCAAGGAAATGTGCAAATGCTGCTTTGGGCATGGCCACACGCAGACCTTCAGAACTCTGGCACATCAGGTCTCTCCTGGCCCTGTGCTGTGCCTGGTCCTGCTGAGTGCCACCCCCTGGGACAGGAGCAGCTCTGGGGCTGGCAGGGAGGGGATTTGCAGCTCTGGGGTTGAGCTGGGGATGGCAGCAGAGGGAGGGTGAGGGGGTTGGATTAGGGGGTGAGCAGGGCTGGATCCCATCCTCTCCCCTCCTCCAGCCTGTGAGGAGAGCTGGGTTTGAAATCCTTCTCCCCTGCTCGCTCCCTCTGAGCTGGCACTGTGCTGGAAGGGATTGATGTGGAGGAGACACAAATGAGTGACTCACACACACTTGGGGAGGATAAAAATACCCAGGCTCATGTGTCCCACCCGTGTGGGGTGGCTGGGATGCTGCAGGTGCCATCCCTGCTCCCCAGCCATGCCAGGACAAACCCACAGGGGGCTCAGTGGCTGCTGCCCGGCTGCTCCTGCCCCAGCAGCTCCAGCTCTGCTGCCCAGGAGTGACAAAGATCAGGGGCCACGTGCCCTGGGGATCAGGTGGCCTCTGTGTCCTTCAGCAGGCAGAGGGTGACACAGCCCTGGCAATAAACCTGGTGCCAGCACCTGGGGAGCACCAGGGCCAGCAGCTCGGGCTGGCAGCAGCAGTGTGGGCACTCAGGGTGCACCCAAGGGTGCCCACAGGGCAGGATTTGGTCTCCTCTGGCCTCGGCAGGGGTGGCACAGCCTTTTTGGGCACTGCCAGCAAGGTGTGCCCAGCTTTCAGTGCCTCTCCTGAGTGTGCCACGTGCAAGGGTCAGGCAGAATTCCCCGTGCTTCCCTCACTTCCCTGTTCCTGGGGGGAGGAAGGAGGTTTGAAAGCAGGGATTTTACTTCCTGTCCATTGCCTTTTGCAGTGCCATTTCTGAAAATGGGACACTTTGCAGTGTTTTCCCTGCTCTTTGGATGCTCTCTGATGCAAGAATGCCCTATTGGAGAGGGCACACGGTGCCAGGAGCAGCCAGGGATGATCCAAGCCCATCCCTGCTCCGTCCCTGCAGGGCTGATGGGTGACAGGAGGGGTTGATGGGGATGCTGGTGACAGGGCTGGGAGGGGACATCACCCAAATGTCCCTGGAGGCTGGCATGGCAGTGCCACACAGCAGGGGCACACAGGACACAGAGGGCACAGAGGGCTGTGCTTTGTGCAGGGAACCTGCAATCCCTGCAGGGGCAGTGATCAGTGCTGGGATGTGGGAATCACACCAGGAATGGTGAGAAAAAGGGAAAAACTGGAAGAAAAGCCCATGGGTGAAGGTTTCCAGCACTCAGCCTGAGGGTGTGGTGGGGCCTGAGCCTCTGCTTCCTTCCCCTGCTGCCTGTGCCAGGAGCCACAGGTGTCCCTTGGGCACAGATCCAGCTCCCGATGGCTCCCCTGGCTCAGGGCAGGGGAATGGGGCAGGGGGGATGTGGGGAGGGGTCTGGGTGTGCCCAGCCTCATCTGCCACCTCCTGGGCATTCCTTGGTGATTTTCCACCTCGCTTTGCCCAGGAAGGAGCAGGAAGCTCTGCTGGTGTGTGGGTGAGCTCTCAGCACCCCTCGGGCCCTGCAGGTGCCCACCCAGGGGTGCTTTGAGAGCCACTCAGAGGGTTTGGGGTCAGGTAGGGGCGGAGGGCAGTGCCCAGCCCTGGGGTGGCACACTGATGGGAGCACCCCAAAGGGACGGGGCCCCGCTGAGCCCCCCTGAGCTGTGCCAGCGCTGCAGAAGGTCCCTGCCGTCACCTGGCAGCTCGGAGAGCACGTTCCTGGCATTTCGCTGGAAGCTGAGGCGCAGGAGCCGGGCTCTGGCAGCGATCCCAGCACTCTGCGCTTTCCTGGCAGCGGGGTGGGAGCTGCCACGGCTGGGCGGGGGCTGCCTGGGGAGGAGGAGGAGGAGGAGGAGGAGGAGGAGGAGGAGGATGCTCCTGCCGGGATGCAGCCCCGGGAGCCGGCTGGCGTGGGAGGGGGTGGGAAGGCAGTGAGGGCGGAAAGCAGGGTGGGAAAGCGAGGCAGAATTCCCGAGGGAGCGAGGGAGGGTGAGTTGGGAGCCGCGCTGCAGCCCCACCTCGGGCAGATGCAAATCCTGCGCCCTCCGCTCTGCCGGGGCACCCGGGCGCTCCTCTGCTCCCGAGGGCAGCTCTGTCACCTTCTGTGTCCTGTGACAGCAAGGGGAGCTCTGTCACCTTCTGCCCCTGTAACAGAGAGAGCAGCTCTGTCACCCTCTGCACCCTGGAGAGGGCAGCTCTGTCACCCTCAGTTCCCCAAATGGCGAGGCAGCTCTGTCACCCTCTGCACCCTGGCGAGGGCAGCTCTGTCACCCTCTGTGCCCTGTGACAGCAAGGGCAGCTCTGACACCCTCTGCACCCTGGAGAGGGCAGCTCTGTCACCCTCAGTTCCCCAAATGGCGAGGGCAGCTCTGTCACCCTCTGTGCCCTGTGACAGCAAGGGCAGCTCTGTCACCTTCTGCCCCTGTAACAGAGAGAGCAGCTCTGTCACCCTCTGCACCCTGGCGAGGGCAGGTCTGTCACCCTCTGCGCCCTGGAGAGGGCAGCTCTGTCACCCTCTGTGTCCTGTGACAGCAAGGGCAGCTCTGTCACCCTCTGTGCCCTGTGAGGGCAGCTCTGTCACCCTCTGTGCCCTGTGACAGCAAGGGCAGCTCTGTCACCCTCTGTGCCCTGTGAGGGCAGCTCTGTCACCCTCTGCCCCTGTGCCAGCATACAGGGGGTGCTGCTCACCCCCACCGCAGGGCCTTGCCCGGGGGCACCGAGGGGACCCCACTGCTGGGGGGATCCTGGCATTCTGTGTCCCCTGTGCTGGGGGGACTCTCCCCCCTGCTGCCCTGGTTATACTGGGACAACTGGGCAGTGGCTGGGACAGCGTTGGACTGGAGGAATTTCCCTGCAGTTAAAATGTCCAATAAAAAAGGAGCATTTTAAGGCAGGATTAGTTCCTAGAGGGGGATCTGACCCCCTGGCACTGTGCAAAGGGGGCAGCACAAAGGGGACAGGGCCCCCTGGGCTGGCAGGACACACACCAGGACACAGGGACACCCCCAGGGGGTTGCACCCTGCCCAGGGCATTGGGAGCACCTGGAGGGGCAGAGCCCCCATCCCCACCTGCACAGGCATGGAATCCCAGGTGGTTTGGGAGGAGCCTCACAGATCATTTCCATGCCAAGGCTGCCCTGGGCAGGTGATCCTGCCATGCTGACTCACGGCAATGCAGACATGAGTCAGTTGGGAGAAAAAAACACTCCTGTTCCCTGTTCCCTTTTCCCTTTGCAGGATCCCTTCCTCCCTGGGTGTCTCCCTGAGCTCTCTGCTCCACAGGCTCCCCTTGGCCAGGGGAACAGCTCCCAGAGCAGGGATGGAGTTGGGCTGTTGATTCCTTAGGGAAATGGGAATTCCCTGCACATGGCAGCATTTATTTTCCCCGGGGCTCCACCAGTACCAACGCCCCCTGACTGTTCCTGTTCCTTCCCTACACATTTATCTGTCTTTCACAGGAATTTCAGCCCACCTTGGGCTTCCTCAGCCCCCAGCAGCAGCTCTCCCCTTCCCTCAGGTTTGCAGGGATGCTAAACCTCACTTCCTACTGCTCCTGCATATTTCTTCTCCAAAGCCCAGGCTGGGTTTGGCAGGAGCAGCCAGCACTGCCTGTTCCCAGCTCCAGCTCTCAGCTGGGGGATGAAATAGGGATGCTTGGATCAGCCTGGGCTGAAGGCTGCTGGCTCCTCATCACTATTTACTGCCCTGCCAGGCTCCCGTGTCAGCTGCAGATATCAGCAGAGAAATTGGGGATTTATTTCCAGCCACTGCTGAAAGGTGGCCCAGCCAGGGCTCCACATCCACTGGCGAGATCCCCATCAGGAGCATCCCGGGGTGGATTCAGGAGTGGAGGGGACCTGCCACGGATTCAGGAGTGGAGGGGACCTGCCACGAGCTGCCTGGCCCCTGTGGGCTGAGCTGGCTGCTGGAAATGCCCCCTGGCATTGGATGCCCCCAGGGCTGTTTGTCCTGCTCCAGCAGCGGCACAACCAGTCCGGCAGCACCGGGAGGGTGGAGCAGGGAGCAGGGACAGGAAACTGCCCTGAATGAGCCCACTCGGTGAATCAGAGCCTCTCCTAACCCCGGCTATTCAGCCCGGGCTGCTGGAACAAACATGCCAAAGGAACAGCTCAGGACCTGCTGTGCGGCGCCCACTGATCACAGGCACCCTGATCCCGGGAAGGATCCTGGTGGGAATCACCTCACCTGCCCCCTGCCCCTGGGAAAACCTGCACACAGCCAGGACAGACCTCTCCAGGCTGCCCAGGCTTGAGCTGTGCCCCACAAGGAGCCAGGCTGGTCCCCACCGTGCCACACTTCAGGATGGTGGCTGCTGGAAGAAGGGAAAATGTAATCCTGCTTTTTTTCCCTCATGTCCATTATAGCCGACATGAGGCAGCAAGAAGAGTGGATGACTCAGTGCTGTGCAATGCAGCTCCTCTGCAGCAGCTTCCTGTGCCCTGAGCATTGCCACGGGCTCAGGGTCCTGCCTCGGTTTTCTCCCTTTGGATGAATTCCTTCTCAGTGGGAAATGCAGGATCCTCCTGGCTGGGATTGCCCTGGGAAATCCAGGGGGGAGCTCGTGGGGAGCCCCGGATTTGGCAAACACAGGATCAGGGCAGGAATCCTGAATGCATGGAGGAAGGGGAAAGAGGGGTCACATTTGGGGTGCAGAGCAGCCCAAGCAAGGCCATCCTGAGCAGGAGCCTCTGCAGCCTTGGGTGGGCTCTGGGTCATGGAATCAGGGAATGGTTTGGATGGAAAGGACCTTAAATCTCATCCCATTCCAGCCCTGCCATGGCAGGGACACCTCCCACTGTCCCAGGCTGCTCCAGCCTGGCCTTGGGCACTGCCAGGGATCCAGGGGCAGCCCCAGCTGCTCTGGGCACCCTGTGCCAGGGCCTGCCCACCCTCACAGGGAACAATTCCCAATTCCCAATATCCCATCCATCCCTGCCCTCTGGCACTGGGAGCCATTCCCTGTGTCCTGTCCCTCCATCCCTTGTCCCCAGTCCCTCTCCAGCTCTCCTGGAGCCCCTTCAGGCCCTGGAAAGGGCTCTGAGCTCTCCCTGGATCCTTCTCTTGTACAGGGAAGCACCCCCAGCTCTCCCAGCCTGGCTCCAGGGCAGAGGGGCTCCAGCCTTTGGGAGCATCTCCATGGCCTCTCTGGACTCAACCAGCAGCTCCAGGTCCTTCTGGAGACCCCAGAGCTGGAGGCAGCTCTGCAGGGGGGTGGGCCCTGCACAGGGGCTGCTGCTGCAGGGGGCTGTGGGTGCAGCTGTGGCTGCTCTGCTGCTCTCAGGACACACCCCCAGCTCAGGGGCTGCTGGCTGTGGGGATGGGAGGAGTTTTTCCCCTGGGCACTGGGAGCACGTTTGTTCCATAGCTCTGGCGTGGAGTGTGGCAGCGTTTTCACGCACTGATAATCCATAAAAACAGGGTGAAATCTCTCCTGTGTTGTTGTCAAGTTTCAAATCTCCAAAGGGTTGGAGCAGAGAAAGCTCTTCTGGCTCCTTTTCCACGGCTCCAGCTTCGGCCTGAGTGGGCAGATCTCTGTGGAGCCAGGCAGGCAGGGAGCTGGGAGATGTTTTCTACTTTCACGCTCTTTACACTGTGATGTGTCCTCCAGGATGTCAGCTTTGCCTTTTGGGGGATGAGAGGCAGCGTGTGGCCCATCACATCCTGTCCCTGAGCTCCTGGGGGTGAAGGGAGCAGCTGCCTGCCCAGAGATCAGGGAATTGCAGAATTCACAGAATCACAGAATTCTCAGAATTCACAGAATTTACAGAATGACCAGGTTGGAAGAGACCTCCAAGATCATTGAGTCCAACCCAGCTCCAACACCTCAACTACACCCTGGCACCCAGTGCCACATCCAGCCTTGTTTAAACACCTCCAGGGCTGGTGCCCCCCTCCCTGGCAGCACATTGCAGTGCCCAGTCACTCTTGCTGTGAAGGATTTTTCCTCATGTCCAGCCTAAACTCCCCCTGGCACAGCTGGAGGCTGTGTCCTCTTGTCCTGGTGACCACTCCAGAGGAAATGACCTTGTGGGAATGTTGTGAGCACAAAGAACAGAGCAGAATGACCAGGTTGGAAGAGACCTCCAAGGTCACCAAGTCCAACCCAGCCTCAACAGCTCAACTCAACCCTGGCACCCAGTGCCACATCCAGGCTTTGTTAAACACACCCAGGGATGGGGACTGCACCACCTCCCTGGGCAGCCATTCCAGAACTTTATCACCTTTCTGTGAAAAACTTTTCCCTGATATCCAACCTGAATTTCCCTTGGTGCAGCTTGGGGCTGTGTGCTCTGGTTGTGTCAGTGCTGCTGCAGAAAGAGCCCAGCCCCAGCTGAGCACAGGCACCTTTCAGGAGCTGTGCAGTGATGAGGGCACCCCTGAGCCTCCTTTTCTCCAGGCTGAGCACCCCCAGCTCCCTCAGGGGTTCCTCACAGGGTTTGTGTTCCCAGCCCCTCTCCAGCCTCGTTGTCCCCTCTGGATGTGCTCAGTGTCCCCAGGTCCTTCCCAAGCTGAGGGGCCAGAGCTGGGCACAGCACTCAGGGTGTGCCCTCACAGTGCCAGGCACAGGGGAAGGATGCCCTCCCTGCCCCTGCTGCCCACAGCCCATATGGGCCATCCTTGGCAGTCCAGGAGCTTCCAAAGGCAAAGCTTGCTCTTTATGGGCACTTTGAGAGCTGCTCAGGGGACAGGCTGAGCCGGCAGGACATCTGGGGACAGGACAGCTGTCTGTGCCCTCCTGCTTGCCCAGGACACTGCTGGCCACCCTGGGAAGGTGCCAGCAGCACCCAGAGCTGGGGGGCCTGGTGCAGGGTGGTGGAGGCTCAGGAGCCCCTCCCCACCATCCCCATCCCTGTCTCCAGAGCAGGACAGGCTGCTCCCATGTCCCTGTCCCAGCGCCACAGCAACACCTCAGCACCCCTGTCCCACCAGCAGTGTCCCCTGTCCCCAGCAGTGTCCCCCGCCCTGTGCCAGCAGCTCCATTGCCTTGCTGATGCCTTTCCCCTGCTCTGGCAGTTCTGCTGTCCCCTGGGGAGGTGGCAGAGGAAGGTGTCACCCCCTCAGGCTGTTCCTCCCCAGGATCTGTGCCTCCCTCTGTGTCTGCAGGCAGCATGGGGAGCTGCCAGCCGGGCTGAGCTGCCTGGGCACCCATCCCAGCCCCAGGAGCCCATTCCAGCAGCCAGGGCAGGAGCTGTGCCTGTTCCCGAGCCTGTGGAGGGTCCTGGCCCTGCTGGGGTGGCTCTGGCTCCCTGCTGGCAGGTGGCCCTGCTGGGGATTGCTGGCAGCCATAGGGGAGGGTATTTTTAGCTCTCCCCTCCCTCTGGCTGTGGGTGGTGTGAGGCATTTATTTGTTGTGGAATTATTTGGAGCTGGGGTGGCAGGCAGCACGAGCAGAGGCACAGAGCTCACCACCATCACTCAGGGCACCCTCCTGACCCCAAAAACCCCTGGGTGCTGGGGTGGTCCCATGGGCTTCACCCTCATCCTGAGCCCAGGGCTCTGCCCAGGTCACAGGGAAGCTGAAATGCATCAGACCCAATGAGCTGCTCATAACTGTAGGTAAAGCACAGGTGAACTTCCAGGGTCACAAAACATGGAATCAGGGAATGATCTGGGGAGGAAGGGACCTTGAAAAGCATCTCATTCCTATGCCCTGCCATGGCAGGGATGCCACCCACTGGCCCAGGCTGCTCAGGGGCTCACCCAGCCTGGCCAGCACAGGTGAACCCACGCTCAGGCCCTGTGTGGAAGCATTTCTGTGTCCTGCCCCTGGGAGCTGCCTCCTCCTCCTCCTCCCCTCTTGCCCATGCCCAAACTGGACCCACTTTTTCTCCTGCCAGCGCCTTGACTCAGCTGTTGGCATTCCCAGCCTGTCCTGCCTGCCCAGGAATGCCCATGGAGCAAACACTTGGTAGCTGTGAAACGATGCCCTGCAGGAAAACACTCCCCAGACTGTCAGGTGCCTCCCCAAAGCTCCTCAGGCTGGCAGAGCCTCCCTGGCACACAAACCCTCCCTGCAAGGATCACACATTCCCTGGCACGGGCAGAGCCCTGCTGCATGCAGCTCTGGCATGGGCTGGGCACGAGCAGGAATGTTGTGCCTGCACGTGTGGGTATGGTTCTGATGATCTGAGAGCTCCCAGCTTATCTGGACCTTACTATCTGGTTTTTTAAGTGCATTTCAATCTTTATTTAGATGTTTTAAGCTCTTGCAGTAGATTTTATAAGCTGGCAAAAGTATTTCTTTCTCCCACAGAACTAGAACCACACATTCCCAATTCAGTATAAATATATGGTTGAACTAATATTAATACACATCACCATTTTCTCAATTACCTAATAAAACAAGTTATCAAGTATCCAAATATTAAGTTATGCAGCTTGAAAGGCATACAAAATATTACAGAGGTCTGCCCAAGGCATAGCAGAAATTCAAGGAGGAAAAAAGGAAAGGAAAGGAAAGGAAAGGAAAGGAAAGGAAAGGAAAGGAAAGGAAAGGAAAGGAAAGGAAAGGAAAGGAAAGGAAAGGAAAGGAAAGGAAAGGAAAGGAAAGGAAAGGAAAGGAAAGGAAAGGAAAGGAAAGGAAAGGAAAGGAAAGGAAAGGAAAGGAAAGGAAAGGAAAGGAAAGGAAAGGAAAGGGAGAGAGAAGAAAAGAAAAAAGAAAAGAAAAGAAAAAAGAAAAGAAAAGAAAAAAGAAAAGAAAACAAAAAAAAGAAAAGAAAAGAAAAAAGAAAAGAAAAGAAAAAAGAAAAGAAAACAAAAAAAAAGAAAAGAAAAGAAAAAAGGAAAGAAAAGAAAAGAAAAGAAAAGAAAAGAAAAGAAAAGAAAAGAAAAGAAAAGAAAAGAAAAGAAAAGAAAAGAAAAGAAAAGAAAAGAAAAGAAAAGAAAAGAAAAGAAAAGAAAAGAGAATCACACTTTAAACAAAGCAATAGTTGGTAAACAACTCTCAATAGGTACAGTCAAAGAAAACTACAGGATTTTTCGGAAATTTTCTCATTAAGAATTTTTAGCTACAATAACAAAGCATTTCTATGTTTTAAAGAAACTTTTAATAAAGTAAAGGGTATATTCCATACCTCCTGCACAAGACAAAGCCAACACTTTACTGGAAATATTTTGCAGTCCCCTCCTGTGTGGGGACAGGCTGGGGGATGCAGGGGGTGATTCCAGCCTCACCCATTCCATGGATGTCACCCCTCAGATCCACAGGGGCTGCTCCCAGGTCCCTGCAGGGGCTGCTTCCCTGTGGGCACTCCAAGGTGTGGCATGGCAGAGCCAGAATGCCAGCACTGGCAGCAGGCTGGGTTTGCTGCCACAGCTCCTGGGGCTGCCATTGGGAACTGGGGGCAGAGGCAGGGGCAGCATTCTCAGATATTCCCAGCTGTGGAAACTGCTCAGTGGGGATGGAGCACAGGGACCAAACAGAGCTGGGGAAGCAGCTCTGAACCTTGGGGACTTTTCCCAGGGCTGAGCAGGAGGGAGCTCCCACTGGATTGCTGCCCCAGACCCTCTGGGGCTCATCCCATGATAGCATCATGGAATCATGGAATGGTTTGGGTTGGAAGGGACCTTAAAGCCCTTCCAGCTCCACCCATGCCATGGGCAGGGACACCTCCACTGTGCCAGGGTGCTCCAGGGCCCATCCCTTGCACACCTCTGTGCCCCAGGTGTGTCTCTGTAGGCCTCTGTCCCTGCAGTGACACAGCTCAGGGAACACCCAGCCATGGAACAGCCCCTGGGAAGGGACCTGCAGCCTGTGAGGCCCCCATGGCAGAGAGCAGCCATGGCTGACTCACTGCAGCCCAGACACTGTGGGAGGGCTGGTTTCGGCTCCAGCAGGCTCCCAGTATAACCAGTAACGCTGCTGGCTGTGCCTCACTGCCAGCTGCAGCAGGGGCTCCACCCAGGAGGAGCCTTCCCCTGGCCTGGGGAGAGCTGAGGGTTGAAGAACACCTGAGTGCTTTGGCCTGTGGTGTCCAAGTGACATTCCTGTGTGGATTTGTGTGTGTGTCCCCTCAGGAGCTCAGTCCCAACCCCTGCTGGCACACAGCAGGGTGGCACAAATGGGAGAACGGCCAGGGCAGGTGCCTGATGTGCCCAGGGCTGCATTGAAGTGCCAGGAGCAGCCAGGGAATGTCACAGAATCATGGGATCTTCGAGGTTGGAGAAGCTCTCTGAGATGTTCCAGTCCAACCATTCCCCTGCACTGCCCAGAACACCAGTGCCCCATGTCCCCAGGTGACACAGCTGTGTGTGTTTGAGCTCTGCAGGGATGGTCACTCCACCAGTTCCCTGGGCACCTGACCACCCTTTCCATGGGGAAATGTCCCCAAAATCCCCCCTGAGCCTGCCCTGGCCCAGCCTGAGGCCGTTCCCTCTGCTCCTGTCCCTGTTCCCTGGAGCACAGCCCGGCCCCCCCGGCTGTGCCCTCCTGGCAGGAGCTGTGCAGAGCCACAAGGGCCCCCTGAGCCTCCTTTGCTCCAGGCTGAGCCCCTGCCCAGCTCCCTCAGCCTCTCCTGGGGCTCCAGCCCCTTCCCAGCTCCGTTCCCTGCCCTGGACACGCTCCAGCCCCTCCAGGGCTCTCTGGCCATGAGGGCCCAGAACAGGACACAGCCCTCGAGGTGTGGCCTCAGCAGTGCCAGCACAGGGGACAGGCCCTGCCCTGCTCCTGCTGTCACACTGGTTTTGATCCAGTCCAGGTACCCACGGCCTCCTTGGGCACCCCTGGGCACCCCTGGGCACCCCTGGGCACCCCTGGGCCTGTGTCCAGCTGCTGTCACCAGCACCCCCAGGCCTTTCCCCCTGGACAATTCCCAGTCACTCTGCCCCACCCTGGAGCGTCCCTGGGGTTGTTGTGCCCCAAGGGCAGGGCAGGACTGGCAGCGATGCCCCTCAGGTGAGGGAGGAGCAGGCCCAGAAACCTCCCCGAGCTGTAACCGTGGAGACCAGCGAGGTAATTGCGAGAGAGGAGCGAGAGAGGAGCGCTCTGCCAGCGGCAGCCGCTGCTGCATTCAGCCGCGGTGCAGCGGCTCTTTGAGGTAGCTGCGATTTCCACATCAAAAGAGGAAGCTGAGCAAAGGCAGACCAAAGGTTGAGGCCGAACTGTGCTCGGGTCCTTGCCCAGATGGCAGCAGGCCTGGGCAGATGGGGTGGGACGAGTTCTCGAGCTCAAAATGCCTCCCCACAGAGCCTGTGCTTGCTCGGCCCTTTACAGGCCCTGGGGAGGATGGACACCTCTGGATGACAATTTGTGACATCCTCAGGTAGCTCTGAGATAAGACTCCAGACCTGTGCATGTCTTGGCTTTGTGAGGGAACAGGCAGAGGGATGGAAGCTCTGCTGGCCAGGGATCCCAGCCTGGGGGAGGCAGCACCTCTGAGGCCTTCTCTGCCATGCTGGGGTTGTTCTCAGCTTTTTGTTTTGTTTTTTGCTTTGTACCCCTTGGCCTTGGCCCAGGGATGGGGATGGCACTGGGAGGGGAACTCAACACTCCAGGCATCAAACATTTCCATGTGCCCACCCCAAGCAGGTTGGAGGGAACTCCTCCTGGGCCAGAGGGACAGGGAGCTTCTGCAGAGCTGGCTGAAGCAAATCAGAGGGTGCCAGCAGAGTTTTGCATGGCTGAAATGCAAGAGACCCAAACTGAAATCTCTTTGGCACAGCAGATTTCAGACCATGATCATCAGTTCCAGTTCCAGCTCCTTCTGCTTGTGGAATTTGGCCTGGGGAGATGAGAATGGGGTGCAGAAGGAGAAAGCAGAGAAGCTGCTCCACAAGAGATCTCTCCTTGGTCCATCCTCACCCTTTGAACAGCTGAGCTGGGGACACTGGGAGGGGAGGCTCAGCTGCAGCAAACCAGGGTGACAACAAGAATTTGCACAACCTATCAGAGGGACAAAATGGCTCTTGAGGTCCTGCTGAAGGGGACAGGCATTGCCTGGTCCCCATCTGCTGTTTGTTCCTCCAGATTTTGTCCTATGTCCCAGTTTGTCCACACACAGCCGTGGGATTTGGCTCTGCAGTGCTGCCTTTGCTGGGCTCTCATGTCCTTTTCCAAACCCCACAGAGTACTGAGCTAGAAGTGACCCCAAGATCCCTAAAGTCCTGCACAGACCCTCCAACAATCCCACCCTGTGCATCCCTGGCAGCACTTTCCAAAGGCTCCTGGAGCTCTGGCAGCCTCAGGGCTGTGCCCTTTCCCTGGAGAGCCTGGGCAGTGCCAGCACCCTCTGGGGGAAGCAGAACCTTTCCCTGATCTCCAGCCTGACCTGCCATGGCCCAGTTCCATGGTGCTCTCACCTGGACAGCTGCTCTGGAGCAAGGGATGGGCCCAGGCTGGAGCCCTGCTGGGATCCTGGAGCTCCCATCACCCCTGGCCATGGCATTTCCCACCAGAAGTTCTTGGCCAAGTGCAACAGAACCACAGCTGATTGTCACAGAATCCCAGACTCACAAAATGGAAAAAACCCTAAGGATCATCTCATGAGCAGGGACACCTTCCACTATCCCACCACCAAACATTTCCATGTGCCCACCCCAGCAGGATGGAGAGAATTCCTTCTGAGCCAGAGAGACAAGAAGCTTTCTGCAGAGCTGGCTGAAACCAATCAGAGGGTGCCAGCAGAGTTTTGCAGGCTGAAATCTCTTTGGCACAGCAGATTTCCAGGTTGCTCCAAGCCCTGTCCAACCTGGCCTTGGACACTCCCAGGGATGAAACAGCCACAGCTTCTCTGGGCACCTTCTCCAGGGTGTCCTTTACCCCTCCTCCAGGGACGTGGGGGTGAGGAACACATCCCACATGCAGCATCCAGTGAGAGATGTTTCTTCCAGTGAAGAAATTTCCCCAAAATCCCCCCTGAGGCTGCCCTGGCCCAGCCTGAGGCCGTTCCCTCTGCTCCTGTCCCTGTTCCCTGGAGCACAGCCCGACCCCCCTGGCTGTCCCCTCCTGGCAGGAGCTGTGCAGAGCCACAAGGTCCCCCTGTGGCTGTGCCAGGTGCAGGCAAGGCAGAACAGGAACATCCTGTGATAGATGAGTAATGCAATGATTGACTCTCACAATTAATGGACAAGTATCATGTATGTAGGTTAAGATAAGTTTATAGATTTACAGTTATATTGTACCCCCTCATGTGGTTATCAGGGAACAGCTGGAGTTGGGACATCTGGGAGGGCTGGCTTGTCACTGTGGTGACATCTGACCTCCAGTCAGGATTTGAGGAAGAGCTCTCCACCACTGGACAGTGAAGGGGTTGATGGACAGAACTTTGGGAGGCGTTAAAGGGTTAAAAAGGGTAAAACCCCCATTGTAAGGGGGCTGAGCACATGGTGGGGAAAATCTTGTGCTCCCAGCACCATAACCTTTTTTCTTTATTCAGTCTTCTGTTGTATTTTTGGTAAGGTTTAATAAACCTTTCTAAACTATGACAAGTGTGTAGCTGTTTCTCACAATCCCAGCCCAAACCCAGAGCTGTGCCCAGGAACCAGGGCCAGGCTGGGGATGGCAGCAGTGCCAGGACAGGGGACAAAGCAGAGCCCTGGCCCCGCTGGGCTGCAGCCCACATTAGCAGCCCCTGGTTGTGTATTAGCCGTGAATTAATGTCCTGCAGAGACTGGGAACCGGGATCATGCGGGGATTAAAGAGGCATTACCCCTTTGTTAAAGCTGATGTTTTTGGGATAATCTGGAAGCTTTAGCTAATACATTATTACAGAAACTCCTTCAATCACAGCGGCAGACAGTAAGCAGATTTGGATATTACTGCATAACTGCGCAGGGCTGCTGCTGCTGTTCCTCCCTGCTCCCCTGCCTGGGCAGCACCACGGCACAGCCAGGCCTGGGAGCTCCCCAGGGACCTGGGCTGGCCTTGTCCTGGAGGAGATCCTGCCTGAGATGCCCAGCTGAAGGGTGGCTCTGTCCTGGCCAAGGTGCTCAGGGCTCCCCTGGGGAAATCAGCAGCTCTGGAGACACTGCAGGGGCTTTGTCCATGGACGGGAGCTCCAGCCTGGATAAGTGGATCACCAATCAAGCAGCAGGAAGCATCCCTGAAGCAGGGGGAGTTGTTGCCAGGGGCATATTTATCCCTTGGTGCTGCTGTCCCATTGGAGGTTCTGCTGCCTGGAGCCCAAACCTGCTCCCTCCTGGTTGCTCAGGAGCCTCCAGGGCTCTGACAGAAGGAATCCTTCCCTCATCCCAAGGGGACAGCAGCCCCAGGATTTGGGGCTTGTGGAAGGAGCCATTTGGATGGCACTTGTCCCTGTTCCCAGTGTTCAACACCTGAAGGACATCATGGGTGGCTTTGGCACCCATTCCCAAGGCTTACTGGGGCTTTGGTGGAGACACATTCCCAATTTTCCGTGTGACCCCATGCAGACCCTGCCAGGAATGGGTCCCTAAATCCACCTGGGAGGGCAGGGGAAGCTCGTGTGTTCCACCCTGCAGGGATTCCTGACTGCTGGCAGAGCAAACTGGAGCTCGGCACTTCCCACCCCTCCACAAAGGCTCCTGGAAATGGGAAAGGTTCTCATGGAATCATGGACTGGTTTGGGTTGGAAATGAAAGCTCTTCTCATTCCAAGCCTCTGCCACGGGCAGAGACCAGGATGTTCCAAGCCCCATCCAAGTGCCCTACAAGGCTGGCAGGAGGCAGAGCTGGATTTAGTCTCAGTCCCTGCCCTAAGTCTGGCTCTGATCCTGCCTCCCAGGGGTGCTGTGACTCCCACAAGGCAATCCCAGAGACACAGAGCCATGCCTGGGGTCAGAGCAAGAGCAACTCTCACCGTGCCACATTTCCTGGGACATGGAGATGGCTCCAGACCTGTGGGAATGGCAGGGACTGGAATGTGAAGGGACCAGGGCTTGAGCCCCTGCTCAGCAGAGCTTTGGGAATACTGGGAAGAGAAACAGGGAAGGGCCATATTGCTCTGATGGCAGATGCATGACAGGGAGCCAAATGCTGTGGAGAAAACAGGGATTAAGGCACAGAGAGCCAACAGAGAGGGGGAGAGAATGCAGGGGGTGAAACACGGGATAGAGATCAGGAATCAGAGATGGCTGGGAGCACAGGGAGCACGGGGAAGGGGGGAATGTGGGAATACATGGCCAAATCCTGGGACAACCTCACACAGGAGCAGAAGCCGTGTTCCCAAACCCATCCTCCTCCTCAGGCAGGGAAGCAGAGATGGAGGATTCGCAGCCACGAGGCCAGAATGCACCAAAGGCAGCAAATCCCCTGGCCCAGATGACACATCTGGAGGCCTCCAAGAGCCCCAAGCCTGGTGATGGAGCTCTCAGCAATAACACACAAATTCACATCCTCCAACTACGGCTCTGGGGGCACTAAAGGCTGGGCCTACATTTGAAAGCAGGCCCCGGGGTGTGCTCGGCCTCACAAACCAATAAGCTTTGCTTCAGCCTGAGCAAATGCTTGGAACAATTATGCAGAGGCATAATTAGAAATCTTGGTGAGCAGGGGCTCCTGAGCTGCCGTATCCAGCACTTCAAATGAGCACAGCAGCTCCTGCTTTCCAGGCTGGGCTGTTCCTGAGGCTGCTTCCCCCCACGGACACACGAGCCCTGCCCAGGCAGCAGCAGGCACAGTTTGGGCTGGGGTGGAGGGGTTGGCAGCAAGGAGAGCTCTGTGCAGAGCTCAGGGCCAGCAGGACCCAGTTTTAGAGGGGCTTAGGCTCTACCAAGCTGCTGAAACCCACCCTGAGAGCTGCAGGTCCCACCCAGCAGAGTTCAGGGTCAGCAGGACCCAGTTTTAGAGTTTAGGCTCTACCAAGCTGCTGAAACCCACCTCAAGAGCAGCAGGTCCCTCCCAGCAGAACTCAGAGAGAGCAAGACCTGGTTTTAGAGGGGTTTAGGCTCTACCAAGGTGCTGAAACCCACCCTAAGAGTTGCAGGTCCCTCCCAGCAGAGCTCAAGGCCAGCAGGACCCAGTTTTAGATGGATTTAGGCTCTACCAAGCTCCTAAAACCCACCCTGAGAGCTGCAGGTCCCTCCCAGCAGAACTCAGAAGGCTCGGTGGCAGCAGGACCCAGTTTTAGAGAGGTTTAATCTCTATCAAGCTGCTGAAACCCACCCTGAGAGCTGCAGGTCCCACCCATCAGAACTCAGAAGGTTCAGGCTAGCAGGACCCGGTTTTAGAGGGGTTTAAACTCTGCCAAGATGCTGGAACCCACCCCATGAGCTGCAGTGCCAGGAAGATGCTGCCAGAGGTTGTTCTTTGCTCCTGGTGGATCTTTTCCTCCTTCAGGGCACCTTTTGCACCTCCCCATATCCAGATACCAATCTGGGGACTCCTCAAATTGAAGTGAGTCCCTGGAAGTGTTCAAAGCCAGGCTGGACAGGGCTTTGAGCAACCAGGTCTAGGAGAAGGTGTCAGCTGAGGGGATTGGAATAAGGTGGTGTTTAATTCATAGAAATCACAGAATCACCAGGCTGGAAGAGACCTCCAAGATCATTGAGTCCAACCCAGCCCCAACAGCTCAACTCAACCCTGGCACCCAGTGCCACATCCAGGCTTTGTTAAACACACCCAGGGATGGGGACTGCACCACCTCCCTGGGCAGCCATTCTGGTTTAGGATCCCTTCCAACCCAAATAATTCTGTTATTAGAGTTTTTAGAACCCGTGGTTCTAGAAAACATGCAGATGTGGCACCTGGGGACATGGACACATGGTGAACACGGTGGTGCTGGGTTAACTGTTGGACTCGGTGACCTTGGAGGTTTTTCCAACTTAAACAATTCTCTGATTCTGGGATCTAAATCCTGCAGAGCTCCCTCACATGGGTGACATCAGCCAGGAGCTAAAATCACCTCATTGCCTCAGAAAACCTGGCTGAAAGAGAAGGAAATGAAACCCAACCCTGCAGTGCCCAAGGCCCTGGCAGTCCCCTTAGGCACCAGGGTGTCCGTGCAGGGCTGGGACTGCTGCAGCTCTGGGGTTTATTTTTGCCCTGCTAACAATAGGATTGCAAACCAAAACTCAATTATGGGATCCTCTGTATGGCTTCCTCCCCTCCCACTTTCCTCAAGAGGTGGAGCGGCCCGGAAAGGTCCACAGGGTTTTAAATACCTGACTCAGGCTGGAAAAAACCACCAAATAACAGCTGAGAAAGACTTTTCTGTAATCATTTTGGCAACAAAGGTCCCTGAAAAGCACCTTTGGGATCATCCTGATGCTCGGGGTGCCCTGTTTGTGTGGCCCTGGAGCTGCCCGTTGTTTGAGGGGGCCGGGGGGCACAGGGGAGCGTTCCTGCCCCAGGCTGTTCTCAGAAAGGCGAGCAGGGCCTCCCTGCAGGGCTGCCTGTGCCTGCTGCTGCCCCGGGGCATTCGTGCTCCTTCCTCGGGAGCTCGGGCACCTCCGGGACTGGGAGCTCCCGCAGCACCAGCCCAGGGGCCTGACAAGGGAAATCAGGAGGGACCCCCGCCCTGGCTCCTCGCTGGTGGAAAAGTAGGACAGGTCTCCCAGGCTCTGCCGTGCTCCTGCCACCAGTCCCAGCGTGTCTCCAGCTGATTCCTGCTAACCCTGCCCTCTCCTGCTACTCCAATGTGATCCTCATATCCAAGGGAGCCCCGATTTCACTGCTCCCCTTTCAGCTGGGCCTGTCTGCTGCCTCCCAGGGCAGCTGGGGGGTCACACAGAGCCCAAGGGAAGTTCCCAGCTTGGGGACAGCCCCTTCACCCACCTAAAAAACCACTCAGGAGCCTCTCTTGGTGCTGGTGAGGCACCTGCACCCCCTGGTACCTCCAGGAGGGACCGGGAGGTGATGGACACTCAGCATCACCATGGAGGTGGTGCTGGTGTCCCTGACAGGGCTGGTGGCACAGCAGTGGAGCTGGCACAGCAGCAATGGGGTACAATTTCTGCATCCTCTCCATCCTTCCTTGGCTTTCTGCAGCTGCCCCATCCCACATCTCCAGGAGGTGACACCATGGGTGTTGTACATGGGCCAGGAGCTGCCACCTGGAGCAGCCCAGTGTGGGTTGTGGGGCAGGGAAGCAGGAGGAGGGCCCAGATCTCCTTCTGGCCCAGATTTCCACAGTCTGGCACTGGCTGTGCCCCCACCTCCTGTCACTGAGCACCCCAGTGACACCAGTGCTGCCCCTTCACCTTCCTCACGCTGCAGAGGGGCTGAGCAGCTCCCTGCCCTCTCCACAGTGCCCTTGGATGTGCCCTCAGCCCTCTCCAGGTGCGAGTGGTGCTGCTGCAATCAAGCCAAGAGGTTTCATTTTGTGAGCAAAATTGTGACCAGATCCACTCCAAACGTCTTGCTGTGAGCCAGGCCAACACTCTGCAGTGATTTTCCTTCCTCTGCTCCTCTGCCTCTCCCCTGGAGTGCCTGGCACAGCCCTCCCTAACCCTGGTGGCACCTCCGTGGGGCACAGCTCAGTGGGATTTGCTGCACGGGGACACCATGGGTTCAGTTTCCTGCAGCTCCCCCCAAAGGCTGCAGCTCCCTGTGACCCCCCCAGTGCCATCTCCATGCTCAATCCTGATTTCCTGAGGGCTTTTGGGGCAGGTCATGGTGGCTTTGCCAGGGACCTCAAGCTGAGGTGGCTCAGGGATCTCGTTATCCCATGACAATGGGACCTCATCATCCAACTCTCCCCTCCAAATTGTCTCATTCATTTTACTCCTTGCTGTGGAGAAGACCCAGACCCTAAAAGGGCTTCTGCTTCTTGACCTCCACATCCTGCAGCTCAAAGTCTCTTTTGTGGTTGAAGCCTTGATGACTCTGAGCCAGGATGAGGCAGGAGGGTCAGGGCCAGGCTCTGGCAGCAGGAGGGGTGACAGGGAGAACATTCCCCCCATGGTGAGACTGTCCCCATCATTCCAGACTGTCCCCATGATTCCAGACTGTCCCCATCATTCCCAGACTGTCCCCATCATTCAGACTGTCCCCATCATTCCTTGACTGTCCCCATCATTCCAGACTGTCCCCATGATTCCAGACTGTCCCCATCATTCCAGACTGTCCCCATCATTCCCAGTAAGTCCCCATCATTCCAGACTGTCCCCATCATTCCAGACTGTCCCCATCATTCCCAGTAAGTCCCCATGATTCCAGACTGTCCCCATCATTCCCAGATTGCCCCCATCATTCCAGACTGTCCCCATCATTCCAGACTGTCCCCATCATTCCATACTGACTCCATCATTCAGACTGTCCCCATCATTCCCAGTAAGTCCCCATCATTCCAAACTGTCCCCATCATTCCAGACTGTCCCCACCATTCCAGACTGTCCCCACCATTCCCAGACTGTCCCCATCATTCTGACTGTCCCCATCATTCCCAGACTGTCCCCATCATTCCCACATTGTCCCCATCATTCCCAGACTGTCCCCATCATTCCCAGACTGTCCCCATCATTCCATACTGACTCCATCATTCAGACTGTCCCCATCATTCCAGACTGTCCCCATCATTCTGACTGTCCCCATCATTCCCAGACTGTCCCCATCATTCCAGACTGTCCCAAGAACCTACTCCATACCCTCCCCAGCCCCTTCAGGGCTCTTAGACCCAAAACTCTCTGCTCCCAATCCTTTCCTCTGGTTCTTCCTCATTTCACTGCTCCCACATCCAGAGCAAGCCCCTGGGAGCAGAGCCCAGAGCTGGGAGCAGCCCCCGGGCCACCAACCCATTGTCCCAGCAGTGCTGGAGGGAGGCTCCTCCCTGTGCCCAGTGCCTGGAGGTGCCCAGCCCATCCCCAGCCTCTCTCACGGTCACCCCAGCACATCCTGGCCCTGGCAGAGGGCAGTGCCCAGTCCCATGGCAGCAGGGCCAGCTCCTGTCCCGTGCCAGGCCACCAGAGATGCTGCTGGTGGCCATGGACTCGTTTGCCTGCTCAGCTCTCAGCCCGTGGCTGCCAGGCTCCCAGGCATGTGGGCTGCAGTCCCTCCTGGGGGCCCCTTGCACCGTGCCAAGGGAGCTTTTCTTATCTTCACAGGAATGAAAACCTTTCTGAAATCAAAGTGCTTGGGTGGCTTTGAAGAGTTTCCTCTGGAGATGAAACAAGGCTGTTTGTGAGCGCCAGCAATCTGAGCTGCAGCTCCTGGGGCCATGGGGCTGCTGGGCAGCGCTGGGCAGTGCCCGGCCTGGGGGTGCCCTGGCCTGGCCACTGTGGCCATGGGAGCTGCCCCCCAGGCTGGAAGGTGCCCCTGGTGCAGAGCCCACCCACAGTGAGCTGGTCTGGCTGGTTCCCAGGCTGGGAGCTGTGTGCCATGAAAGGCAACCTACAGAGGGATGGAGAGAGGATTATGTGGAGGTGCTGGAGATGTTCAAACACACCCTGAACTGCCAGGGGCTGCTCAAATCCTCAGGACCCACAGGGCCCACAGGGCCCCTTTGCAAGGGGAAAAGGAATTCAAGGGCCAGAGCAGCAAATGAGCCTGAAGGAAAACTGCCCCTGTGGAAGAACCCACCCAGGCTGGGCTGATTTCAGGTGCTGGATGTGGAGGGGCCAAGCAGGCAGATGTGGGCATGGAATGTGGCACTCAGCAGCACAGGCTGTGCTGCCAGCCTGCCCTGGGGAGCAGAGAACGCCTGGCAGGCCGGTGTGCATGGAGATTACTTCTTGTTTGATATTTCCCCTTCAATGCTTTTGTCCTAAAATAAACACACAAAAGTTCAGGGCCCTGCAGGTTGTGTCTGTTAGGGCTGGTGGAGTCAGGGATTGTTTTGGAGTAATCCATGCTGTTTGTTTACCAGCATGGGCAAAGTCTGCTATCCCTGCTTGCTCCCAGTTCCTCAGGATCCTTCCCCAAAGCTGCCTCAGCCATTCCCTCCTCAGCCCTGCCACCCTTCCCTGCTTGCTCCCAGTTCCTCAGGATCCTTCCCCAAAGCTGCCTCACCCCCTCCCTGCTCAGCCCTGCCATCCTTCCCTGCTCCCATGGCCTTCCCACCCTGGGCAGGGCATGCTGGCCTCGTGGCACCAGCAATGCTTCTGTCTCTGGGGACAGACAGACTGGACAGACAGACTTTGTGCCCCCACAGGAGTGAAGGTCCATGCCGGGTGCCAGCCTGGGGTGGTGATGCTCAGGCCCAGGGGGAAGCAGGATGTGCTGTGAGCTCTGTGCCATCTCCCTGGCACCTGGGCACAGCTGGGAGTGATGTCCCATCCCCAGTGTTCCCCCACTGCATCCCAGGGTCAGCACAGCCCAAGAGAAGCCCAAGAGAAGATCCCCAGCAGGATCCCCCACTGCAGCCATCCCTCTGAGGCTCCTTCTCTCCCTCAGGATGGGCTGTGTCTGATCTTGGCTGGCCTTTCCCGCGGATCCCAGCTTGTCTGCCACTTGTTTAGCCCTGCATTCCCCTTCCATGCTCACCCCAGGGCCTCTGGATTTTGACCCCAGAAGTGCTGGCTCCAGGATATTGCAGAGCAAACAGAGCAGAGATAAAGGGGCAGCATCCCCCCTGGGAGCAAACACAGCCCCAGCCCTGCAGAGGTCACTCAGGTCCATCACTGCTGCCACCCTTCCCTCCCCAGCCCCTGTGCTCCTGCCACGTGCCAGCTCCAGAGGGACAATGATCCAGAGCCTGCCCTCAGTGCATTCCCATTCCCCATTCCCAGCCCTGCTCTCCCCATCCCAGTGCCAGGCCTGCCTGTTCCTGCCCTCCATGCCCACAGGGATCTGTTCCTGCCCACAGGAATCTGTTCCTGCCCTGCTGGTGCTCGTGGCACCTTGGCTCCCTGTGGCCCTTGTCTCCTCTGCTGTCCCCATGCCCTAACCCTGCCCTCAGTGTGTCCCTGCCATCTGCTGCCAAATCCACGCTCCCCCTGAGCTCTGCCCCCTCTGCTGTGCCCACCACAGGCCCTGCCCTGCTGTTGTCACCCAGCACCCTGCCATGGTCCCCATCTGTCCCCAAAGCCTACAGAACCCTGCTGGCCATGGGTCCCTCCCCTCCAGGGATGGGGATGAGCCTCTCCCTGTCTCCATGCCCAGAGCTGCTCCTCTCCTGCCCAGCCCAGACTCCAGGGGCAAGTCCCAGCCTGAGCAGAGGTTTCTGTGTGTCCCATCCCCGTGCCAGTCACGGGCAGGGCAGGTCTGGTCTGGTCTGCTCTCCCTGAGTCTCCTCCTGCTCCCTTGGGCTGCAGGATCCTGGGGAGGGAGGTCAGGGCTCCCTGACAGCTCCTGTGGGAGGATGTGGAAACTTCCCTTCCCCGGTGCCTGCTTGCTTGTCTCCAGGGCTGGACCATCTCCCAGCGGCAGCTGGAGGTGGGATTTCAGGCAGGAGACCGTTGGACCCTAACAAAAGCAGGAAATGGGTGTAATTCTCCTTCGGAGGAGGAATGAATAGCAGATCCCCGGAGGAGGGGAGGCCAGCTCAGCAAGCAGGACGTGAGAAACTCAGCTCATTCCTCCTAAGGCTGCACTTCCTGAGAGCTTCCCCCTTCCTGCAGCTCTGCAGCCTCTCCCCAGCTCTGCCAGAGCCTCAGCAGCTCCAGCAGCAGGACAGGAAGCACCAGAGTGCTGGCCAGGTGTCTGTTCCCAAAGCTGCTCCTGCCAGCTCCTGGGGAGCCCAGGATGGGGACAGCCGAGGGGGACAGGGGACATGAACAATGTGATTGAGTGGGTGACATCCCTGTTTTGGATTGGGATGAGTCTGAAGGCCACTTCCAACCCAAACCATGCTGTGATTCCATGACTCTGTGACCCCACACCTCGTGTACAGCCCCACTCACTCCTTCCTTATACCCAGGAGCAGGAATGTGACTGGTTTGGGAATACAGGGGCAGGGGATGGGAGTGAGGCCAGCACGGCCCAGAGCACTGGCATGGGCACGGTGCTGGGAACAGCAGGAGCTGCCCTTGGGGGTGGCTCCCAAGCTGGGGATGTTGGAGCATCCCACAGGTTTCCAACAGCCTGGGAGTGCCAGGGAAGCTCCTCTCCAGTCTGAATCCCAGGCTCAGCTCAGGCACTGAGCACCAAAGCTCCATCAGCACCCAGGGTTTCATTGTGGGGCTCTGCTGCTTGTTCTTGAGGAGCTCTGTGGTGCCGCAGAGGATGGGTGGGGACTGGAGAAACCTTCCTGAAGCCTGGAGCAGGGGATTGATTAATCAGTGCTTGAATAATTGCAGGGCACTGCAGACATTCTGCTCCCTGTGGAGGGAAGGGATGAGGTGGAGGATAGGGCCAGGCAGGTCACTCACCCCAGCCCATCCTCGCCTCAGCCTCAGAGCTGCTCCCAGGATTAAATGGTTTCTTTTTAAAAGCGAGATCTAATCTGGTGACAAAAGCTGCAGCAGTGCTGTGAGCCCATCAGCTCCCCAAGAAAAGCTCCTCCAGCCTTCAAATGCTCTCACCACTTGGATGCTGGATTTCAATCCAAGGCTGAATCTGCCTCTCTTCAGCTCCAGCCCTGCTCTTGTTCCTCCTTGCTGTGGGATTTAAGGGCTCCCCGCTCTGTTTTCCATGTGGGAGCACACAGGCCAGGTGCTCAGATCACCTGATAACCGAGTTTTAGCAGCATCACAGCCCTAGGCCTGGCTTTTCCAGCCTGTGGTCGGGTCTGTGGGCTCCTCCCAGCTCTCTGGTGTTCCCCTGCCATCCCCGAGTGTGGGTGCCAGACAAAGAGCTCCAGCAGGGCGCTCTTCACTGATTTGCAGCCCCCACACATCAGCACACAATGGTCCCTAATTACCCTTTCACAGACAAATCTGCATCGCTGGACCAGGCAGATATTCCTGGGAGGGCTTAAACTTAAAGCTGGTTTGGTTGCTGGTTAAAAGCCAGGGTTCCTCTCCCCAGCCTGTATGGGCATGTCCAGAGTCACTGCTTTCCAAGATCCAGCCTGAGGGCTTCAAATCCAAGCTTCAGACACAGATCTATTCCGGATATCTGCAGTCAAACACCCCCTGACCATTTAACCAGCTGAAAACATCCTCTTCCCTTACTGTCTCATCACTCTGGGTGTCATTTTCCAGCTTTCCCAGCAAAGATTTCATCTCTTCATCTCCATCATTGATAAAAATGTTTCATAGCAGCGGACAAAGCGCGGGGCCCCGGGGGAGGGAGGTGGGAATAATGCTCCTTTCTGCTCTCTCCCCATTAGCAGCCCCCTCGGAGATCTGCCAGGGAAGCAGTTTGAATCCATCTCATCTGTGCCCTGTTAATTCCTTCTAATGCAAGTTTTAATCAAAATGTCAGGTGGAAGGAAGTCAAATGCCTCAGAGAGATCCGAGTGTGCTCTATCAACACAAGTGCCTCTCTCGCCCAGCCTGGTGCTCCTGTCACACACAGACAGGTCTGGGTGACAGCCCTGCTGGCCCTGCCACCAACGCTGCCTGCAGCTCCTGTGCCTGGGGACATCACATCACCAGGTGGGACTTGTCCCAGGGATCCATGTGTGGATGGAAACCCATGGGACACCACCAACCCCCCCTGAGCAATGCCCTCAGCACCTTCTCCAAGCCTAGACCCACATTTCCTCCTCATTATGGAGGGAATGCTGCTCCCTGAGGAAGGGGAGGAGCTTTCTGTGATGCTCAGCCCCAATGTCCATCCCAGGAGGAGCTTCCAGTGTGGCAATAGTGGAGCTTGTGTGCCCTGAGGGAAAAGGGGTAGTGGCCCCTGAGGAAGTGTCCCTAAGGAAAGGTCCCTGAGGAAGGGGATGAGCTTTCAGGGCTGGATGAGGAGCCTGGAGATGCTCAGCCCCAATGTCCATCCCAGGAGGAGCTCCCAGTGTAGCAATGGTGGAGCTCATGGGGCCTTGAGGGACAAGGAACAGTGGTCCTGAGGCTGGGAAGAGCTTTCAGGGCTGGAGGAGGAGAGTGGAGATGCTCAGCCCCAATGTCCATCCCAGGAGGAGCTCCCAACCCTGTGCCCTGGGATGTGGGGTGGGCCGAGCACTGTGGGAGGACCAGGGCTCAGGGGCTTCCCCAGCTTGCAGGATCTTTCATCCTCCGTCACCACAAAGCCAGGCCAGATCTGCATTTGCAGCAGCCCACAGAAGCTGCCTCTGTTGTCTTATTTTTGTTATTTTTGAGAGGATATTTTAGCGCTGAGCACATTCCCTCCTGTTGCCATGGCAGCCGTGACAGGGGTTATATACCGTGAGAAAAATACCAAAATTAATGAGTGAGTGAAAGAGCAGCCAAGAGAAAAACAAGGTTAAAAAAAGAGTTAAAACAGTAATAAAAACAATCTCCCAATAATTTGGCAGCGAGCATCCCACAGGCAAGACAGGCGGCGAACATGGGAGCCCCGCGGCTCCTTGCTGGATCCCAGCTGGGGCTGGCCGCCCACAGCCCATGGCCAGAGCACTACAGCCCATGGCCAGAGCACTGCCACTGTCTGAGGGCCGTGCTGGATCCCAGCCCGTGGCCAGAGCATTGCTGCACTCCCAGGGATGCTCCAGATCCCAGCCCGTGGCCAGAGCATCGCCGCCATCCCAGGGATGCTCTGGATCTCAGCCTTGGCCACAGTGTCGCTATGGTCCCAGGGATGCTCTGGATCCCAGCCTGGGCTGCAGTGTCACTGTGGTCCCAGGGATGCTCTGGATCCCAGCCTGGGCTACAGTGTCACTGTGGTCCCAGGGATGGTCTGGATCCCAGCCTGGGCTGCAGTGTCGCTGTGGTCCCAGGGTGTTCTGGATCCCAGCCTATGGCTGGAGCATTGCTGTGATCCCAGGGCCGCACTGGATCCTGGCCCATGGCCAGAGCATCACTGCATTCCTAGGGCTGCGCTGGATCCCAACCTGTGGCCAGAGCATCACCATGGTCCCAGGGATGCTCCAGATCCCAGCCCCTGGCTGGAGCCTTGTTGCGGTCTCAGACATGCACTAGATCCCAGCCCGTGGCCACTGCATCGCCATAGTCCCAGGGCTGCACTGGATCCCAGCCTTGGCTGGAGCATCGCTGCACTACCACGGATGCCCTGGATCCCAGCCCATGGTCAGAGCTTTGCCACAGTCCCAGGGATGCTCCAGATCCCAGCCCCTGGCCAGAGCATCACTGTGATCCCAGGGCTGTGCTGGATCCCAGCCCCTGGCCGGAGCATTGCTGTGATCCCAGGGCTGTGCTGGATCCCAGCCCCTGGCCGGAGCATTGCTGTGATCCCAGTGCTGGATCCCAGCCCCTGGCCGGAGCATTGCTGTGATCCCAGGGCTGTGCTGGATCCCAGCCCCTGGCTGGAGCATTGCTGTGATCCCAGGGCTGTGCTGGATCCCAGCCCCTGGCTGCAGCATTGCTGTGATCCCAGTGCTGGATCCCAGCCCCTGGCTGCAGCATTGCTGTGATCCCAGGGCTGTGCTGGATCCCAGCCCCTGGCCGGAGCATTGCTGTGATCCCAGGGCTGTGCTGGATCCCAGCCCCTGGCCGGAGCATTGCTGTGATCCCAGTGCTGTGCTGGATCCCAGCCCCTGGCTGGAGCATTGCTGTGATCCCAGGGCTGTGCTGGATCCCAGCCCCTGGCCGGAGCATCACCACCATCCAGGGCCGCTCTGCTCCCACTCCATGTCACCGACGCTCCGGATGGGGCTGCGCCCACCCAGCTCCTTCCCCCGCAAACCTGCAGCCCTCGGTGACGCAGGAGGCGAGCGGAGGAGAAGTTCTTTAATGTGCTCATTTCCTCGCATTTGGGTTTTGAGGATCTTTTTGTTTTTAATTGTAGAAACAAGCGGATTGTCAGAACATCTGTGTTATTAGCATTTGCTGCCCAAATCCGAGCTGCTGCTTCTCCTGCGGAGCCCAGAGCTGATGAGAGAGAGAACAGTGGAGCCTTTGAACTCCTTGCAGCAGACGGCAGCCAGGTTGCTGCGTGTGTGTGTTGGGGGGGGTATTTATTCTCTTGTAAGGTTCATTTGCTCTCCGTGTTTCCCTTTCTTCTCGCTTTCCCAGAGATTTAGCTGGATGCTCTTCCCTCGCAGGCTTTGTTCTTCTGACAAGGCCCCACCGGCACCAGGAGCAGCTGCCTCTCTGTGATGCCAGGGCAGCCCAGCACGGGGTACCTGGAGCAGCCCAGCACGGGGGACCCGGAGCTCGGGGCAAGGCAGAGCCTCCAGCAGCAGCTCCGGGGGCGGTGGCACTGCCAGCCCTGCAGGGGCTCACGGAATAACTCTGCAGACAGAGCTGCAGCCTCAGGGCTTCTTGTTGCTCAGACTGGCTCTGCTTTCTGGGAATGGTGAAGACAAGGTGAGGATGGGTGACTCATCTGGAGCTGTACATACACAGAGTGGAATTCTTCCCTGGTAGGGTGGTGAGATGCAGGTTGCCCAGAGAAGCTGTGGATGCTCCATCCCTAGAAGTGTTTAGGGCAAGGTTGGATGGGGCTTGGAGCACCCTGGGATAGTGCAAGGTGCCTCTGCTAGACAAGGGTGGAATGAGATGGTCTTTGAGCTCCTTTCCAGCCCAAACCATTCTGGGATTCTACAATGACGCCCAGGAGAAGGAAGTACAGGGAAAGGCAAGCTTCCTGTGTTGTCAGAGGGCAAGGAGCACTCTGGGAGGGGCTTTCAAAGGCACTGGGGTGGAGGAGGAAGGCAGAGATGGATGAGGCAGCCCTGGGATGCCAGGCCAGCAGGGGCCTGGACACGGTGTCCCCCCAGGTCCCCAGGCCACGGGTGCTGCTGGCACTGCAGAGGCTCTGCCAGGCTGCTCCCCTGGGCTGCCCAGAGGTGGTTCCTGATGCCAGGACACTTCTCCCCTGCATTCCTAGAGCCTGGACCTGTCCTTCAGAAACATGTGTGAGCAGAGCCTGAGGTGCCAGTCACGGGTGTCCCACAAACCAGCGGCATCCAGTGATCCATGTACGTGCCCAGCTCCCCGGCACTCCCAGTGACGCTGCCCATCGACTCCTTCACTGCCCCGTGACTCTTGTGAAATGCAAACCTTTGGTCCCCAGCAATCTCTAAAGTTTGCTGTCCCTGCTCCACGGGCAGCCTCAGATCCACAGGGTCACCCTCTTGGTTTCTCCCTTGGCTCCAGCTCTCTGTCCCTCCAAGGAGGGCTGCCAGTTACTGATTCATCAACTCTCCCCTTGTCTCCGGAGAATTTCGTTCCCTCCCCCTGCCCAGCTCATGCTGGATCAGCAGGGCACAGCCTGACAAACTCCACAGCTCCTTTCCCTGCCCCAAAGGTGGGCTGTGACCTTCCCCGGCTTCTCAATTCACATCTCCTGCTAAATTGGCTTCATGTGAATTGACACTCGGAAGAAAAACCCTGCACATACACACGGAGGAGCCGACATCTCTGGAGGAGCAGAAAGTCAGGGAGGAGAGCTGGGCTTTCCATCCTGAGGCATGACTCGCCAGCCCCCTTTTCCTGCCCAGCGGGACGCAGCCCTGCCACGGCCTGAACCCGCTTGTTGCCGGGGAAAAGCGGGGAAGATTTGGGAGAAAAGCACGGCAATTTTGGGGGGAAAACGAGGCGATTTAGGGGGTGAGAGAGAGCCGGGCTGCTCCGAGCAGGCAGGCGCAGCCTCTAGATGGTGCAGTCATGCAGCCGAGCTGAGCATGTGTGCAGCGAAGGGCGCTGCGCAACAGGTTGGCGTAGCTCAGCGGGGAGACGCGCTCCCATCCTCGCTGCGGCGGAGCGGGAAGGACTTTCCAGCATCCTGGCGAGAAATCCGCGCCGCAGCCGGCCCGGAAAGCGGGTGAGGGGCAGCGCCACGGGCTGCGAGACCCTCGGAGGGTGCCGAGGGTTTTGGCAGGGTCGGGCTGCAGCTCCAGCCCCCGGCACGGAGCGCAGCCGCTCCTTGTAGGAGCGCGGAGGCGGCGGCGGCAGCAAGGGAAGGGGCAGCCCTGGATGGAACACGCTGTCCCCAGGCCCTCGGGGACCTGGCTCGGCCAGCCCAGGTGCCGGGGTGAGGAGCCAGCTGAGGGAGAGAGAACAGCTTGTGAAAGCATCGCCAGGGCGCTGGGAGCTCGCGGGTGCTTTGGGAGCCGCAGGTGCTCCGTGCCTGCTGCGCCCCGACAGCCCGCGGTAAATACAGCCGTGATTCACCGAGGTGTGACGGCTCCAGCCCCGGCCCCGCAGCCAGCAGGGCGGCTCTGCAGCCTGCCCGCAGCCCTGCTAGGCTGGGGGGGGCCGGCGAGGGAGGGCACGGCCCCCGCTGAGCGCGGTCGCACGGAGGGACCCTCCCGGCTGCGCTGGCCCGGGTCCCTGGCCCTGTGCACGGGGTTGTGGGGCTGTGAAGCGCCGGCTGGAAGAATAAATGAGCAAATTAATTATTAAGAGCACCGAGAGGGGAGTGAGGAGGGAGACCCGAACCGCACGTGTGCGGGCGCGGAGCGGAGGGGTCCCCGGGGTGAGGGGGCTCCGGGGAGCCGCGGGGACCCCCGTTCTCCACGGGCACGGCGCTGGGCGCGGTGCCGGCAGCCCGGAGCTCTGCCCGGCAGCCGCTGCCCGCTCGTCCCGGCAGCCCGGCGGGGCTCGGGATCTGATAAGGAGCCGGAGCTCCACCTCCCCGTGGTGGCGGCGGCGAGAGGCGGAGGCAGCGGCGGGCGGGGGGGGGGAAGGGGCCGTGCCTGCGCTGCGCTTCCCCTGCACATCCTCACACACACCGAGGGACGGAGGCGGGCACGGACCGAGCTGCCCACCGGGGCTGCCTCCAGCCTGAGCCGCCGCTCCGCCGGAGGAGCCGCAGCCCCGGCCCGGGGAGGGGGGCGGTTCCCACGGGACATTTCTATATTTTTTGCCCCCCCTCCCCATTTTTTTTCTTTTTTCTTTTTTTTTTCTTTTTTTTTTTTTTCCCCAGTATTTTTTTTTCCGTTTGGTTTTCATCCGTGGATAACGCTCGAGAGGAGCCGGGGGGGTGGGGTGAGCGCGGTCCCGGCGGGAAGGAGGCGATGGAGACGCCGCGGGACCAGCGCGCAGGGGCTCGGCACGGAGCGCAGCGCCGGCACCATCCAAGTAAGAGCTGCGGCGGGGCCGGGACCCCCTCCCGCAGCCAGGCAGAGCCGCGGGGGGGGTGCGGGATGCCCCGCGCCGGAGCTCGGCGCTGTGCGGGATCGCGGGGCCGGGCGGCGGCGGGAGCGGCGCTGGCGAGCATCCCGCTCCCGAGCATCCCGCATCCCTCCGCTCCGCTCCGCGCCGGGCTGCGCGGGGCTCCGCGCACGGCGGGGCGGCTCCCGCTTGTCCCCGCTCCCGCCCGGCGCTGCCACTTGTTGTGCGGAGCGGAGCGGAGCGGAGCGCGGCCAGCCCCGCACAGCGCGGGAGCAGCGCAGGGCGGGCGGGGGTTGCGGGAGGGCGGCTGTGGCGGGGGGTGCGCGCCTGTTTCGGGGTGTTTATTTTTCCGCGTGGGGGTGGCCCTGGGTGTGTGTCCCTCGTCCAGCCCTGGGTGTGTGCGCCCGCGGGGTGCGCGGCTGCGTGGGAGCCGCAGAAGTTGCGGGTGAGCCGGGAGCCGGCTGGGAGCGGGGCCGTGCGGGAGCCGGAGCGGCGGGGAGCGAGGGGCTCCGGGGGTGTGGAGAGGTGTCCGCGTGGGGTCCGTGCGACACCGGGGTGCGGGGACGCGAGTGGGGTGCGTGTGTCTATGTGCGGAGCTGTGTGTGTGTAATGGGTGTGCGTGCGGTGAGTGTGTCAGCGAGCTCCGAGTGTGTCAGCGGGCTCTGAGTGTGTCAGCGAGCTCCGAGTGTGTCAGCCAGCTCCGAGTGTGTCAGCGAGCTCCGAGTGTGTCAGCGAGCTCTGAGTGTGTCAGCCAGCTCCGAGTGTGTCAGCGAGCTCCGAGTGTGTCAGCCAGCTCCGAGTGTGTCAGCGAGCTCCGAGTGTGTCAGCCAGCTCTGAGTGTGTGTGTGCTCCGAGTGTGTCAGCGGGCTCCGAGTGTGTCAGCGGGCTGTGTTTGCCCACGCCGCAGATGATCCCTGTTTCCCGGTACGCGAGGCTGAGCGCGAAGCCGGTGCCGGCAGAGCGGCTCCCGTGGTTTGTCACGGGTGTCTGCGCGCGTGTGTCCGTGTGTCCGTGTGTCCGTGTGTGTGTGCGTGTCTCTGTGCGTGTGCTCGGGGCTGGCGGAGCCGCCTGCGGGAGCGGGGGCTCCGCTCCCTCCGTGCCCGCAGCCGGAGCCTCAGCCCGGGCAGCGCCGCGGGGAGCGGGGAGCCTCGGCCGCGGGGCCGGCAGCGGACCCGGCCTCCATCCTCCCTCCCGGCCCCCGCAGCGGCAGCAGCGGCTCCTGCGAGGCCGGGGGGGGGACCCTGTGCCCCATCCCCAAGGTCCCCCGACCCTCCCGGCTGCATCCCCGCAGCAGAGCCGCTCCCGCTGTGCCCGGCTCCCAGCGGCCCTGCCGGGGTGTTCCAGGCCCGCGACATTTTTGTCTTGCCCCAGGGCTCCTCTCCAGCCGGGGTGGAAGGTGGGATGGTGGCGCGGGGGAACGGGAGCCCGGAGTGGCTGTGGGGAACCCACGGCTCGAGGATGAGGGTGCCACTCCAGGGAGGCTCTGACAGGTCTCTGCCTCGCTGGCTGCCAGACTTGCAAGGGATGTGGAGAAGGCAGCAAGAGGAGGGAGGGCCCTGAGCTTTGCCGGCTTTTCACCGCCGCCCAGCTCCTCAGGGATGGTTCTGGGGTGACGCTGCTGCCAGGCCAGTGGGGTTCCTCCTCGCGGGGTGCTCTGGCTCCCGGCGCTCGGGCCCAGCCTGCAGAAACGCCGAGCAGCCGCAGTGGCAGCCGGAGCTGGAGCAAATCCTGGGACGTGCTACGGAATACCCAGGATTCAGCCCATCCGTGCCTTCGGCGCAGGACTGACCATCAGCGGCCGCGTTCTCGGCTCGCACGGTCCCTGAGCTCCGCGTGGAGCTGGGATGAGCTGCTGGCTGCTCGCTGGGATGTCGCTCCAGCTCCGGGTGTCGGAGCAGGGCTGGGGGGAGCGTGGAGGGGGGATTAGCACTTGTGTGCTCAGTGCAGGGTTTGGACAGACTTGTGAGCCGTGGCTCCGAGCCACGCAAACAGCGGCTGGGAGCGAGGAGAGGCTGGACTTTGGTGCCCATTCCCGAAGCGGTGCTGCCTCCCGTGGAACGGGGCCAGCAGGCTGTGGGAATCACAGGGAGCACAGGCTTGTTCAAGCAGTTGCTTAAATTTGCGGCGCTTTATAACCTCTCTCTCATTAAGGCTTGTTTTTTTTTGGTGGGGATGGCTGAATTCTGTCGGATTTTGCATGCCACTGTCCTCCGAGAGCTTCCCAGTCATGCATTAAGCAGCGTGACTAACGCCTCTCTCATGTGGTTCAGTCTCTCTCACACACTCCCCGTAGGGAGAATTGTGTGTGCGGAGGAATAGTTGTTTTGGGAGGGGCTTTTATTTTTAAGTACTCTGTGCTTTGCCAGCAGGTTGGAAAAAGGTGCCTGGCACCAGAGAAGAAAGTGTGGGATGGTCCTTAGATCCCATGGGAAAATAGCCTGGTGCCTTGGACTGGCCCCTGGGAAGCCTGTGTCTCCTGCACAGACGTGCTTGTGGAGGCTTCCTCCTCCTCCTCCTCCTCCTCCTCCTCCTCACGCCCAGCTCTGGGCTCTCACGTCTTCGCCATGTCATTCACACCCCTGGGTGCCTGGGTGCCAAGCAGCATTCCTGACCCTGCTGATTCCTTATCCTGCCCAGCCCAGGGCCCCTCGTGCCTTCCAGCAGTGCCCCTCAGGCTTTCAGGCCCTCTGCTCCTCGCAGCTGCCGGCTCTGCAGGCTGCCTTCCTTCACCTGCAGGAATGGGGCTTGGGCTCAGAGTCCAGCCCTGGTTTTGGAGCAGAAATCCTGGGTGCTGAGCACCTTTGGGGGACACCCTTCCTCCTCCAGGCTGGCACAGGGCTCCTGGCGTTTCCAGCTGCTGGGCCCTCCCTCCCAGCTCCCTGAGCCATGTGAGGCATCAGCACTGCCTTGAGACTTTCCCCTTCCATGGCGATCTTTCACCTCACACCAGGGCTTAGTCAGGATGTGGCTACGTCACCAACAGCCAGGCCCAGCCCAGTGCAAACAACCCAGCAGCGGGCACAGGGCCTCTCCCAGCCCGGGCATCCTCCAGGAGCCCTTTCCCAACAGCTGGAGCCGCCCGTCTTGCCTGTCCTCATCCACAGCCATCCCCAACAGGAGCGCAGGGCTGGCAGACCTCAGGGCAGGCTCACCCCGTGGAGGCAGCTGGGTGAGGGGGTCTGGTGTGAGCACACCCAGGGAGTGGCAGACACGAGCGTGACCCAGGTGGCAGTGCCCCCGCACGGGTGACATCACACACGTGCACAGGGGCGTGCGCACACGCGGGCACACGCGCTGTGTGGGGCGCACACACGTGCAGGAGCGTGAGCTCACACCCTGGGCACGGGCCTGGGGCGGGCAGGGATGTGCTCCTTGCCCCGTGTGACACAGCTGCACACCCTGCCAGGGCACAGGTGGGATTGTGTGCCTTTAGCTAAGGACACAGGGCCGTGCTCCGGGCAGGTGCACACTCTGGAATGCTCACAGAGCACACCCAGCACGGACACACACGCGTGTGTGCGCACACTGCCCGTGCTGATGCAAAAATCTGTTGTGTTTCTGCTTGGCCCCTGATCTCCTCCATCCTCAGCCCGGTCCAGGGATGGAAGTTGTCCTGCTCTCTCTCCTCATCCCTTCCTCCTGGTGTCACACATCCCAGCGCAGGTGGGGGCAGCTCTGCATGGCCTCAGCCAGCTGGGGATGGCTCTGCTCTGCACAAAGGAAGGGGCAGGACAAGGGAGCAGAGGCAAGCTTGGCTCCAGGGCCGCAGTCTCCTCTCCAGGCATGGAGATGTATTTTCTCTGCAGAGGCAGAGCTCATCTCGTCCATGTCCCCATGTCCATGGGGAAGCAGAGGGGTGGAGGGACCAGGAGCTGTTGGCTTGTGGGAAGTACCAAGGAGCACAGTGCAGGATGTTCCACTTGGTGATGATCCATACCATGCCAGGCTAACTAGGAACTGGGCACTTGCAGCGTGGCACCACGGAGGGGGATGGTGATGGAGCACTTGCCTGTGGAGCATTTGCTTGTCCTTGGGTGCAGAGTGTGGAGAGAGGGAGTGATGGGAGCAGCAAGAGCAGGGTGATGCTGTGGGGCCTTGGCAGATGTTTGTGGCTGTTAATTTTAGGGCATCCAATCCCTGGGTTTTTGGGTGCCAGTGAGCTGTGTTGAACCACTTTATGCTCACAGCTCAGCAGAAGCTCCTGGACCCTGGAGGAGGAAAATGTGTTCCCAGAATGGAACAGGAAAGCTGGTGGCCAAGCGCAGCACCAGACAGGGGCTTGGTGGCATATGGCTTGGCACAGGAGGGGACAGCCTGTGGGGCTGGCATGGCCTGGGCAATGTGTGGGCACGGGCAAGAGGTGCCAGTGGTGGGTGCAGCGGTGCAGGGGTGCAGCGGTGCAGGGGTGTCTCTGCAATGCAGGGGGGCAGCGCTCCCGGCACTGTGCTGCAGCAGCGAGGTGGGCACCAGCACGGGTGGGCACCCAGTGCGTGCCATGTCCCAGACTGGAGTGGGAGGGAACGGGAAGGAACAGTGTGTCTGCAGTGAGGAAGGGAACAGGAGCTGCTGGCGCAGGGTGTGGGGTTGCCTAGTGACTGTGCAGCGAGGGGGATGCTGTGCTGCCGTTGCAGTGAGCCGGGGCTGGGCACTGCCGGGGGCTGCCCGGGGGTTCCTGCACTGCAGCGCAGCCTGGGCAGGGACCCCGTGTCCCTCTGACTGCCGGGACACCGGGGGTGGCAGTGCTCCACAGGCAGTGCAGGAGGGATGAGGCTCCTGCATCCCTGCAGTGCCGGGTGGGTGGTGCCTCTGTACCTGGCAGTGCGAGGCTGGCAGTGCCACTGTGCTGGCAGTGCAGCAAGGGCAGTGCTGCTCTGCTCCTGCCACAGCGGTGCCCCGCAGCCCTGTAGTGCTGGAGGGGTGGCAGCCCTGCATCTCCGCAGCGCCCCATGGCCCTGCAGTGCCCTGCAGCCCTGCAGTGCTGGACAGGCAGCATCCCTGGAGCGCCTGGTGTTCCTGCACTGCTGGATGGGCGGCAGTCCTGCATTCCTGCAGTGTCTGGTGTCCCAGAAGTGATGGCTGCTGCTGTTCCTGCACTGCAGGCAGTGATGGATGGCAGGGAGCTGTATGCTGGCAGTGCCCCGTGTCCCTGCAGTGCTGGGTGCATGGCAGCCCTGCATCCCTGCAGTGATCATGGCCCTCCATCCCTGCATGGGTGGCAGCCCTGCATCCCTGCAGTGCCCTGTGTCCCTGGGTGGGTGTCACTCCTGTATCCTTTCAATGTCCCATGGCCCTGCAGTGCCGGATGGGTGTCAGCCCCACATCCCTGCAGTGCTGGATGGGTGTCAGTCCCACATCCCTGAAGGGTTGGATGGGTGTCAGCCCCACATCCCCACAGTGCTGGATGGGTGTCAGCCCCACATCCCTGCAGTGCTGGATGGGTGTCAGCCCCACATCCCTGCAGTGCCGGATGGGTGTCAGCCCCACATCCTTGCAGTGCTGGATGGGTGTCAGCCCCACATCCCCGCAGAGCAGGCAGAACTCCCCGTTTGGTGCTCTGGTTTCTGCAGTGCTGGCAGCTGCGTGCAGTGCCCGTGTGTCCCTGCCGTGCGTGGCAGGCAGTGCCCCTGCACTGGTGGCACACAATGCTCCTGTGTTTGGGTGGTGAGAAGCTGTCTCAGAGTCTGGCCGGCTCCCATCGGGTTGTTGGCAGCAGGCTGCCTGCAGTCCACCCTGTTAGTGTGCCTCGTTGGGTCTAATTACAGTTGGTGTGGTGACGAAGAGGGTGGACAGTGGCAGGAGTGGCTTCCTGCAAGTGGCAGGGCTGAGGTTTCAATGACAGGGTTACTCACTCCAGCAGGGCGTTGCAGGAACTTTGCAAGCTGGGACGGGTCCTTCAGGGCACTGGAGGCTGCCAGGAGCCGGCCCCAGCAGCCCCTTCCCTTGGGGAGCCGTGCCAGGACCATGTGCGGTCCCGCATGGCGCGGGGTAAGCCAGGGAAGGGGGCTGGTCGCTAACCTCCGGTGTCTGTGTCTCCTCCAGCTCCCCTGCAGCGCAGGATGAACCCGCTGGCATCCTGCCTGGGCCTGTGGCTCCTGTGCCAGCTCCCTGCCCTGGCCTCGGGGACACGTGCGGTCTACAAAGTGCAGGAGGAACAGCCCCCCAACACCCTCATAGGGAGCCTGGCCTCTGACTACGGCTTACCGGACATGGGACACCTCTACAAGCTGGAAGTGGGGGCCCCGTACCTCCGTGTGGATGGCAAGACTGGGGACATCTACACCACAGAGACCTCCATCGACCGGGAGAGCCTGCGGGAGTGCCAGCACCTCCTGCCTGGAGATCCCTGCTTCCTGGAGTTCGAGGTGTCCATCACCAACCTGAACGCCAACAGCAGCCCGCGCCTGCTCGAGGGGCAGATCGAGGTGCTCGATATCAATGACAACACCCCCAACTTCGCCTCGCCCGTCCTCACCCTCTCCATCCCTGAGAACACCAACGTCGGGACGCTCTTCCCCATCCCCCTGGCCATGGACCGGGACTCGGGCCCCAACGGTGTTGCCTCCTACGAGCTGATGGCTGGTCCGGAGGCGCAGGAGCTCTTTGGGCTGCAGGTGGCCGAGGACCAGGATGAGAAGCAGCCTCAGCTGATCGTCATGGGGAACCTGGACCGGGAGCAGTGGGACTCCTACGACCTGACCATCAAGGTGCAGGATGGGGGGAACCCCCCTCGGGCGAGCAGTGCCCTGCTCCGCATCACCATCCTGGACATGAATGACAATGCACCCAAGTTTGAGAAGGCCCTGTATGAGGCAGAGCTCTCCGAAAACAGCCCTGTGGGGCACTCCGTCCTCCAGGTGAGTGCTCAGGACTCTTCTCCTCACTGTTTCCCCTCCTGCCTGGCTGCAAGGGCAACCCAGGAGCATCAACACGGCTGTGGTTCCTGCAGGGAGGAGGGAGGGTTGGATGGAGGAGCTCACAGTGTCACCCAGGGCCAGCGGGCAGGCAGGTCTCTTGGTTATCATATATGCTCAAGTGAGGTTGGAGAGGATGCACAGGAAGGCACAGCTGGAGTGGGGCTGCAGGCCACGGCTGAGGGGCAGCAGCAGAGCTGCAGGGAGCAGGGTTCCGGGTTACTGGGAGGGCTGGGACCTGAGGGCCACCGGGAGCCTGGCTTGGGGCCAGCGCGGTCTCAGTGCTGCCTGCAGACAAGACATAGGGCCTTTCATAAGTTGCATTCCCTTGGCTGCTCCATGGAAACTCAGGAGGTGGGGACAGGGAGCATCCCTGCTGCCCGTGCGCGGGGCTGGCCATGGCTCCGGAGGTGCCCTGCTGTCTGCAGAGAGAGGGGGCTCTGCCTCGTCTGGGCAGCGCTGCAAACTGGCCCAGAGAGCCCAGGGGGCTGGATCTTGGTGGATTTGGCTTGGAGGGGGCATTGAGATGATAGTAGTCGACATCTGTTTATCTGCAGCTGCCATCTTAATAAGCGGAGCGCGGCCAGCTCTCATCTGCCTGCTAATTCTGATGTGAATTTTTTAAGAATTCATTTTTCACTGTTAAGAGAATGAGAGTTGGAAGCAGATAAGGGAGCTGCATGGCCGGGAGGAGAATGGGCTGAGATGCCGCTGCTGCCATTGCTCAGCTTTTATCTTTCAGGGGGAAAATGACTTCCGCCTGTTTTGTGAGTGGAGGTAAAAGGTGGAATTTACATTTAACAACTTTCGTTCTCCATCCAAATCTGCTGAGCAAGATAACGGCGGAGCAGCAAATGGTGCAGAGAAGAGGCTGCTCAGAGAGCCGATTAGGGAGGCAAATGTTAGACAAACCTCATCTTCTTTAGAAAGCAAATAATAGGCGTAGAGGCAGGTTTATGGGGATGCAGGGCTCCTGGCGGGTGGGCAGGGATGGACGGTGCTGTGGGGGCTCAGGCAGCCCCAGCCCCTGCATGGCTGCATCCCCAGATGCCGTGATGGAGCTGCTGCAGCTCCGCACATGGTTGCCTCCCTCCTCGCCCTCACCTGAGCCAGGCAGCTGCTCCAGCCCCTCCTCGGAGGCACAGCTGGAGCTGTCCCTCCCTGCTGCTGGCTGGGTCTCAGCGGCACGGTTCCATGGTTCCGGAGGATTCCCTGCGTGCCGGAGCCGGCTGGGAGGGGAGCGCATTCAACCGGCCCAGCCGGTTTCTCTGGAAGAGCGAGGCAGAGCCTCCATGCCCGAGGGTGGCTCCCAGCTGCTCTGCCGGTCCCAGGCTCTTTGCCCCACAGTCCTTGGCCCCAGAAGAGGAAATCCTGGTTTTTCCCCCCGGCTGTCCTCAGGGAAGGCTGCGCCGGTTTGCGGAGGGGCTCGCTCTGCCGTGCCCTTGTCCTGCTTACCGCTTGTCCCTCTGTCCCCCAGGTGAAAGCCAACGATTCGGACCAGGGCGCCAATGCCGAGATTGACTACTCCTTCCACCAGGCCTCGGACATGGTGCGGCGGCTGCTGCGCCTGGACCGCGCCACGGGGCTCATCACCGTGCAGGGCCCCATCGACCGCGAGGACATCGGCACCCTCAAGTTCTCCGTCATGGCTAAGGACAAGGGCGCCAACCCCAAGAGCGCCCGCACGCAGGTGGTGGTCACCATCAAGGACATGAACGATAACGCGCCCTCCATAGAGATCCGGGGCATAGGGTTGGTCACCCACCAGGATGGCATGGCCAACATCTCGGAGGACGTGCCAGTAGAGACAGCAGTGGCTCTGGTGCAGGTGTCCGACCGAGATGAGGGTGAAAACGCTGTGGTGACCTGCGTGGTGGCCGGTGATGTCCCATTCCAGCTGCGCCAGGCCAGTGAGACAGGGAGTGACAGCAAGAAGAAATACTTCCTGCAGACCACCACACCGCTGGACTACGAGTCAGTGAAGGAGTACACGATTGAGATTGTGGCCGTGGACTCGGGGAACCCGCCCCTCTCCAGCACCAACTCCTTGAAGGTGCAGGTGATGGACGTCAATGACAACGCCCCTGTCTTCAGCCAGAGCTTCACTGAGGTGGCCTTCCCTGAGAACAACGAGCCCGACGAGCTGGTCATGGAGGTGAGTGCCACTGATGCTGACAGCGGCTCCAACGCCAAGCTGGTTTATTCCCTGGTGACAGACCCCTCCTCCAAGGGCGCCTTCACCATTGACCCTGACTCTGGGGAGATCCGAGTGAAGGCGGTGCTGGACCGAGAGCAGCGGGAACGCTACGAGTTCTTGGTGGTGGCAGAAGATAAGGGCAGCCCCAGCAAGCAGGGCACAGCGTCTGTGGCCATCAATGTCATGGACAGGAATGACAACGACCCCAAGTTCATGCTGAGCGGCTACAACTTCTCAGTGATGGAGAACATGCCGCCCCTCAGCCCTGTGGGCATGGTGACCGTCATCGATGCCGACAAAGGAGAAAATGCCCGGATCCAGCTGTCGGTGGAGCAAGACAACGGGGATTTTGTCATCCAAAATGGCACTGGTACCATCCTCTCCAGCATCTCTTTCGACCGGGAGCAGCAGAGCACCTACACCTTCCGACTCAAGGCAGTGGATGGTGGGGATCCCCCCAGGTCTGCCTATGTGGGGGTAACCATCAATGTCTTGGATGAGAATGACAATGCCCCCTTCATCACTTCCCCCTCCAATGCCACCTACAAGCACATCCTGCCTCACACCAGCCCCGGCCAGCAGGTGAGCAAGGTCAAGGCGGAGGACATCGACTCGGGCATCAACGCTGAGCTGATCTACAGCATCACAGGAGGAAACCCCTTCGAGCTCTTCCAGATCTCCCCGCAGAGCGGTGACATCACTCTGGAGAAGGAGATCCTGCGCAAGCACCACGGCCTGCACCGCCTGGTCGTGCGCGTCAACGACAAGGGCAAGCCCTCGCGGCACGGCACGGCTCTGGTGCACTTCTACGTCAACGAGACACTGGCCAACCGCACGCTGCTGGACACGCTGGTGGGGCACAGCCTGGACACCCCGCTGGACATCGACATCGCCGGCGACCCCGAGTACGAGCGCAGCAAGCAGCGGAGCAACATCCTCTTCGGGGTCATCGCCGGCATCGTGGCTGTCACCCTGGTCATCGTGCTGGTGGTCCTGGTGCGCTACTGCCGGCAGCGCGAGGCCAAGAGCGGCTACCAGGCGGGCAAGAAGGAGACCAAGGACCTGTATGCACCCAAGCAGGCCAGCAAGAGCGGGAAGAGCAAGAACAAGGTGAAGAAGAGCAAGTCTCCCAAGCCACCCAAGCCCACGGAGGATGAGGAGGAGACGGGGCTGCAGAAATCGCTCAAGTTCAACCTCATGAATGACTCTGTCAGTGACAGCCCCCGGATCCACCTGCCCCTGAACTACCCTCCGGGCAGCCCGGACCTGGGCCGCCACTACCGCTCCAACTCGCCGCTGCCCTCCATCCAGCTGCAGCCTCAGTCACCCTCCGCCTCCAAGAAGCACCAAGTGGTGCAGGACCTGCCGGCCACCAACACCTTTGTTGGCACCGGGGACAACAACTCAACGGGCTCCGAGCAGTACTCGGACTACAGCTACCGCACCAACCCCCAGAAATACACCAACAAGCAGGTAGGAGAGCTCATCCTGAGGCCGGCAGCGGCGCCCCCGCTGCACCGGGGAGCCATCTGGACAGAGGTGTGGGAGTGAGCGTGGACTGGCCCCCAGCCCTGCATGTGTGGCCCAGGGGGCTGGCGTTGGACTACCCCGGAGCCGACCCACAGAGCCTGGGCGTGGTGCAGGGAGGGGATGGGGATGGTGTGGGGGAGGCCAAAAACTGTCCGAGCCCTTGTCAGAGCGCCCGGGGCTGGGTCCTGGTGGCGCTGCCTGGGTGACGGTGACGCGAAGGGCGCTGCATGTGTGTGGCTCTGCATGTGGGGCTCTGGGCAGGGAATGCCACCTGCCTGCGTCCCCTTTGGGGACCACTCTAAGAGCACCAAGGAGGGCGATGCCCACCCTCCCATCCCTCCCTCCGCTTGGGCTGGCTCATGGGGAGGAGGGACTGGTCCTGCTCCTGCCACAGCTGGGTTCCAGCCCTGCCCTGCTCCAGGGAGCAGTTGGGAAGGCTCTGGCCTCACTGCCTGGCTGAACCTGCCACCATCCCTGCACCAGGGCGCCTCAGAGGGAGCTCTGCGCCCGCTGTGGCTGCCCGGGCAGGTGGGGCTGGGCGGAGAAGCAAAGCTCTGCCTTTTTCCCAGGCTCAGGCTCCGGCTTCCCCCAGGCTCGGGGGGATCCTGCAGATCCTGGTGGCACAGGAATGACCCATCCGTGTGGCAGGGCTGGGGCTGTGCTGGGGCCGGGGGACAGGGGCACTGAGGTCTCTGCTGCGGTCAGGTCACTGCTCTTGGTGTTGCCGGGGGGGTCTCTGCGTGCGGGGCAGGGCGGAGGCAGGTCTTGGCTGCTCGCTGGTGTGCACTGGAGCTTGGAGCTGAGCCACGAGGTCGTGGGCTGAGTGTGGAGCTTGCAGGACCCTCTTTCTCAGGCTGTCTGGCCACTTAGGAGCTTGCACCACATTTCTGCTTTGGCACTTCTGTCCTTAACCAGCCAGGGAGGGAGAGGGGGAGCGAGTGCCTGTGGCTTTGTCTTCTTCCTGGGGCCCCATGGGTGAGGACCACCCACTCTCCCCCGTGCTGTACCCCCTGTGCTCCATGAGACCCCTGCCCCTTTCTTTGTACCCCAGTGAGCGGCAGGCTGGGCTCCTGCCGTGGGGCTGAGCTCAGCTGCCCTGTTGGATTTGACTTCAATAAAGTTTTCTATTTTTGACCAGTTGTGCCTTATTTTCCCTGCTGCCCCTGAGAAGGCTCTCCCAGCAATTTCCCAGGCATATTTTCCATGTCCTTGGCCACTGGAGCACCGGCCCTGTGGAGGCCAGGAGTGATGCTCATGTGAGCTGGCCATGTCCACAAACCCTCCACCACACCCCAGCATGGTCAGTCCAGAGGCCTCACGGTGCTGACCCTTCATCCCCAGGTTGACATGTCCCATGTCTAGTCACTACCTGGCCCTCTGCAGATGTCCCTCCAGGACAGGGTTCCCAACACCTGCACACACACACACACACCTGTGTGGATGTGGACGCAGTCCGAGCCATGGCCCAACCCGCCCAGCTTTCATTTAATTCACACCAACATCCTCCCTCAAAGCTTCTCCTGGCTGATCCCCACATCCTCTTGAGCCACACCCACGTCCCACAGCCAGAGCGTGGTGGAGCAGATCCCTGTGCCTGGCTAGCCTGACCCAAATCCCTCTGGCGCGGGCTGGCAGCCGCCGCTCCCGCGCGCCGCAGTGCTGCAATGAGGGCGCACGCGGTTGCAGATGGAGCCTTGGCGTGTCAGCAGCGCCCAGATCCCAGTGCTCCCCCACCCTGGGAGGTGATGGGAAGGAGAGATCCTCTCAGGAAGGCTTGCTGGAGCCAGGTGGTCCTGCTCCCCACGCAGATGGCTCTGCCCTGGATGGGATCTCCTGGCGGGATGGATGGGGGTCATGCCAATGCCATGGGGCTCGCTCGAGGTCTTGTCTCCAGCTGTTTGGAGAAAAGATGGACCCTGGTAGGCAGGAACAGTCCAACACCACCCCTCTCCCACCATCCCACTATCCCATCTCAGGGCCCCCCTCCCTGGCCACCTGTTCTTGTTTCTCCTGGTTTTTCTTCCAAACTGGGGCACCTGTCCCTGCTCCTGTCACACCAGTTCACCTCTTCCCCAGGGCCTCCAGTGGCCTCACCAGGCTGCTGGGGCTGAGGAGCTCTGGCGCTGGGAGAGATTAGATCAGCCGGGGAAACCAGTGGTTCTGGCTTCGGTGGTTTGAGCCCTGTGCCAGCCTTGGCTCTCACAGCCTCCTCGTTTGTTTTGCTAACAGCATAAGGTTTTATCTTGAACCATCCAGGAAGTGTCTGGGCCTCCTGGGCAGGCAGGGCTGGGACCCGCAGGGAGATGCGATGGCTGCAGAGGAGGAAAGGAGACACCAGCAACCACCTCAATAACTGCTCCCCGCAGGGCTGGGCCGGGCAGTCTGGGGGCTTGGCTCAGCCCTGCTATCTGCTTCCCTTTGGGAACTTTCTGAGAGAAGTTTCCCTCCCTTCCTCGTCCTCGGCAGCTCTTTGATGAACCTGGGGTGAGAACTCAGGCGCTGGCGTGGGGAGCGGCTCTTTCTTCTGCCTGGCTCCCAGGCTCCGTCCCTTTTTCACCGGGAGGGGATATTCTCCATCCTTTCCCAAGAGCTGCCCCGGGTGCTCGCAGCCCCCCAGCACCCGGGAAGGCAGCTGGAGCGGTGTGAACTGAGCGAGCTCAGCAGAGGTTCCTGCACACCTGCCCGCGGGCTCGGAGCGGTGCAGCATTAATTACTCTCTGCGGGAGGGGAGGAGAGGAATATTGTGGCTGTAATGGACAGAAATGAAATCGTCTTGTTTGAGAATTTAGCTCAGAGTCTCCATAAATTGCAGGTTTAGGTGCTGGCAGATGTCTGGGAAAGTCTCCCACTGTCCTGGGTCAGTGGGTTTTCTCAAGGTCGTTCACGTGGAATGAGCTGATAAATGGATCCAGCAAGGAGCTGCAGATGGAGCTGAGGGTTCATGGGGGACCTGCCCTGCTTTCCCCCAGTTCCAGAGAGAAGCTGTGCTGGGAGCAGTTCCTCCACACTGTGAATCAGCTCCTGCTGCTGGGATCGACGGGGCTCGGGTCAGATTTGGCTCTGCCGGGCTGAGATGGAATGACGGAAGTGTCCAGGGGCTGCAGGTCCCTGGATCTGCTGGGAAGAGTGGCTGTGTCAAAGCACAGCAGCTTGTGAGCATCACTGGGGCGCCTGGGGGGGCTGGGGGAGCACAGGACAGGGTGGGGAGTGGGCAGTGCAGCGTGCTGGAGCATTGCTGAGGGTGCTGAGGGCACCAGGGGCCAGGCAGGAAGGTGTGGTGGCTCCTGGTGCATCTGTGCTGGGGACTTGGGTTGATGAGTGAGAGCACCATGGGGCATTTGGGACTTCAAAATGAGGAGCTTCAGCCACGGGAGAAGAGCAGCCCCTGGTACAGGCTGGATGTGCAGCCAGAGCCAGCGCGGGTGTGTGCAGGCTGTGCTGCAGGGGGAGGTGACAGCGGAGTGTACCCAGCCCGTGCCCCCACACGGGGCAGGTGACAGGGGGATGCTCACTGCCAGCACCCTGGGCAGGTGGCACAGAGGGCAGCGTGGTGACACAGGCACAGGCTGTGTGTCAGGGACAGGGGATGCAGCTGGAGCCTCCCATGGGGGAAGGTGGCACGGGGCAGGGTGCAAGCCCTGTCCCCAAGGAGGTGGCAGTGGAGACTGTGCAGCCTGGGCTGGCACAGGGGGTGCACGGCCCCAGGGAGAGGGCACAGGGCTGTGCACAGGCTGTGCTGTGTGGAGGGTGGCAGTGGGGTGGACACAGTGGCAGCAGGTGACAGCAGGGTGGGCAGCCCAGGCCAGGTGACAGCTCTGTAGGCAGTGTCTGCAAGGACACAGAGGCACTGACTGTCCCCAGCACATCAGGGAGGTCATCGGGTCTCTCCTGCCTGGCAGTCTCTGGCCCCACCAGCACTGGGGACCTCGTCCTTTGTCCCCTGAAGGCTCCCCCATCCTGTGCTCCTTGCCTGGGGCTCCCCACGTGGGGCTGGGTGACAGCACTGCCCAGTTCCCCTCCTGCCATTCCTCCCTGCCCTCCTCTTCCTCTCCCTCCTCGCAGCCTCAGCCTCTCCCCTGCCTGATACCCTTGGAGCCAGCATTGGCCTTTCCTAGCTTGGATCAGGGGAACTCCTCCTTTTCCCCCTCAGATCTTCCTGCTTCTTTCACAACCGTGTCTGCTCCTCTCCACCCTCTCTCCTGATCTCTCCCTTCTCCCTGGCTTTCCCCAGTCTCTCCTGACCGTGCTGGCTGCAGTACAGAGGGCTGCTGAGCCCTCCCAGTGCAGGGCTGAGCCCCTGGCTGCCTCTGCTGTGGATGCTGGGGGATGAAAGCCCTGGCTGTGTGTGCAGCCGCCCGCTCCAGGCCTCCCTGATTGATATTCCCAGCACTGCTCTGCCCGCTCGGCCGGGCTCAGCTGCAGTGCTGCTCCCTGGAGCGGGGCCCAGCCCTGCAGGCTGCAACACCCAGCACCAAAGCCTGGGGCAGAGCCTGCGGCTGGGACAGGCCGTGTCCCCGTGGTCCCTGTGTGTCCCCGTGTGTCCCCATGGCCCCTGTGTGTCCCCATGGTCTCTGTGTGTGTCCCCATGGCCCCTGCGTGTCCCTGTGTGTCCCCATGGTCCCTGTGTGTTCCCATAGTCCCCGTGGTCCCTGAGTGTCCCCCTGTTCTCTGTGTGTCCCCATGGTCTCTGTGTGTCCCCCTGTTCTCTGTGTGTCCCCATGGTCCCTGTGTGTCCCCATGGTCTCTGTGTGTCCCCAGGCACTCGGTGCCCCTCAGCCCACAGAGCACCCAGAGGTGTGGATGGGGTGAACACGGAGGGTGGATGCAGCTGGAGGGGGTGGAGGGTGGGGTGTTCCCAGGTGAGGACAGAGCTGGGATGTTCTGGGATGTTCTGGGATGTTCTGGGATGGGATGGAAGGAGGTTGCAGTAATGAGAGGGTGCAGGATGTAGGACAGGCCAGGGAGGTTGTTGTGGAGGGAACAAGGGCTAAGGAATGCCTGGAGCAAAGGGCACAGAGTGGCCGGGATTGTGTCAGGGCTGGGAAGGGCAGCCCTGGGAGCCCTGGGACAGCAGCAAAGGGGTGGCTGCTGTGCTCTGGGGGCCAGCTGGGACCCCCAGAGTGAATCCCCCCGTGTGGGGCCGTGCCAGGGCAGGTCCCAAAGAGCCCCTTTGTGGTTTGTGGGGTGTTGGGCACGCGGCACCCGTGGTGCCCTGGCAAACCTCCTGCTGGTTGGCACATCCTTTGGAATGCTGAGCTCTGTGCCAGGCCCAGATCACCTTCCTGCCCCTCCACCCTCATCCCCACACACCCCTGTCCTGTGAGAGCACCTGCCAGGAGCCCTGGGCACGGCCCATCCCCAGGGCACGGCTGTGCTGCCATTGCACAACCCAGCTCTGCTCCCGGCAGAAACCAAGATGGGCACTGGAGATTATTCCAAAAGAGGCTCCTCCTCTGGAATGTGCCCAGCACCCCAGAAGGCACAGACAGCTCAGCTGGGGCACAGGAGGGTTAAACAGGGGTGAGGAGGTCACCCCTGGTGTCCTGGTGCCCCTTTTCTGGTCACCTCTGACTGTGGCTGCAGCACCCACAAGTCCAGCCTGGGTGAAGCTCAGCCTTGGCTTCACCTCTGGAGTCAGACCTGCAGCTCAGCCTCACTCAGCTTCCCACCAACAGGTCCTTCACTGACCTTGCCTTTTGTCCTGACCCTTTCTGTACTTCAAGGAGAGCTACAGAAAAGATGGAGAGAGATTTTACACAGACAGAGAGTGACAGGACAAGGGGAACTCTTTGAAACTAAAAGAGGAGAGATTTAGATGGGATATTGGGAAGGAATTGCTCCCTGTGAGGGTGGGCAGGCCCTGGCACAGGTGCCCAGAGCAGCTGGGGCTGCCCCTGGATCCCTGGCAGTGCCCAAGGCCAGGCTGGACACTGGGGCTGGGAGCAGCCTGGGATGGTGGGAGGTGTCCCTGCCATGGCAGGTGTGGAATGAGATGGACTTTAAGGTTCCTTTCCAACTCAAACCATTCCATGATTTTATTCTCTGACTTTCTGAACTTTTCTGGAGGTCTCTCACCCTTGAGTACCTGGTTTCCACATTCTACCTGTAGTAAAGGCTTCTTTTCTGAGTGTGATTCCCAACCCAACCCTCTTGAGAGGAAGAGGAGGTCAGGCAGAGGACCAGAAAGAAAACAACTCCCCCAGATCCCTTTAGAAACATTCCTGGTTGTTTTGCATCAATGCCTTGTGTGGTGGAAGCTGTTTACTGCCTCAGCCCTTGAGCTGCTGGCAGGGAAGCGTGGGTGGGTTTGTGGTGGGAGCGTGGGTTGTGACCTGCCAGGAGAGCAGCAGAAAGCTCCACCACCTCATTATTTCCATCCTTGTGGCACTCACAGCCAGGCCTTGTGGGTCCTGCCCAGAGATCCCTGAAGATGCCCCTTTGCTGGGATGTAAACATCCTGCTGAGCTCCTCCTGCCTTGCAAAACACCCCTCTGATCTGCCTGCACATGGCACAGGGATCCTGGCACGCTCCATCAAAGCTGGGAGCCATCCTTTGGGGAGGGCAGCGATCCCACCTCCCTCCCTGGGAGCTGTCAGAGCAGCCTGCCCTGATTCAGCTCCTCCGAGACATCTTGAAAGGCCCCAGCAACCTGAGAGCCTGCAGCTATTTTGCTCCCTCATGGCCTGGTTTTCTCATCCTCCCAGCTCCCCCGTGCTCAGCAGCAGCTGCTGGGGGGGCACCTCGTGGCTGAGCTCTGCACTGAGATCCTGCTGGAAGTGTCCTGCTGGAGCCATGTGTGATGTTCCCCTCACACTCATCCATTCATCTCCCTGCTTGTTCATCAAAAGCACTTGAGCCCCGTGGAAGGAAAAACTCGTGTTTCAGATGTTTGAAGAGCCCTTGGTTCTCATTCAGGCTGGGCAAGACCTTCTGAGGTGTTGTGATTCCAGGCTCTGCAAGTGCCTGGAGGAGCTTGGGGGGATTTTTTCCCAAGGATTTCAAGTGGATCACAGTTTATTAGGGACTATTGGGGCACCCCTTGCCCATAGAGCTCAGAAACCTTTGCTAATGTGCTGGGAATTTGTTTCGAGCAGGATCTGGTTTGGCCAAGGATGTGATAGCAATCCTGGGATTTGAGGAGCTCACCCATCCCAGGGGTCCTGTGCCAGTGGGAATGGGAGCAGTGCAGGCAAGATAAGTGGCCCTAAGAAGCCTTCCTATGACTTGTCCTACCTGTTTGATGTCTCCAAAGGAAGGTTTGTCTCACCTGGTATCTCCACTCATCAGGAGGTGCAGACCACTAAAGTGAGGGCTCTGCCCATCTCTGCAGTGTGTGGGTGCCCAGACCTCTGGAGCAGGCACAACTCCTTGGGCAGACAGGAAAAGCTGCTGCCCTTTGCCTGTGGAAATAGAACTGGCTGCAAAACAGGTTTGCCCTCAGAGGAAAATTTTCAATTTGAAAGCAAATCAGGAAGAACTGACAGTTTTCCCCCCCATTTCCCAGGTCAATCAGAATATATATTATATATAAATATTTTTTTTTCTAGTAATGTCTAAAGGCATGATTTTGCCTGACCTTTTTGAGTTGAGCTCCATAATTAATACTTGGCTGGAGTCCTGAAGTGAAAGGTACCTTTGCAAGAGCATCATTTTTTCATTTTCACATGTCAGCAAAGATCTCCCCCCACGCCCCAGCCCTGAAACAGGGAGCTCGCTTGAATAATGATCTGATTTCAGCAAATTGACAGGTTTTCTGTGGAAAGGCTTCCATTCCTGGTTATCTCCATTTTTTTTAAATAGAGTCCTGAGTCTACAGCTTCGGACCCCCTGCTCTCCCCAGAGCCTTCAGTGCTCCCTGTCAGCTCCACTGGGTGCAACTGGGAGCCAGATTAGCTCATTATTTTCCCAGCATCATTTTCCCACTCTGCAGCTGTTGGATTCCTCTAGGGTTTTATTCAAGTGTTGCTCCCAGTCCCGGAAAGCTTTTTCTCCCTGGGATCTTAAGATGGTTTTAACGTGATTATGAGGTCTCCTGCTGCGGCCAGGGCAATTTCCACTCCACACCAACCATCTCCAGAATAGCTCCATTATCAGCTGGATGGTGACAGACATTCCAGGGCAGCACGGCCAGACCAATTTAAACATTATTCCATAAAGATTATGATCCCTTTCCATTTTACCGTTCGCCCTTCCCATGATTTATTTCCGTGTTTTCCTTGCCCGTCTTCATTTCACCCAAAGAAAAGCCAAATGGCACCTCCTGGATGGGCTCAGAGCTGGGATAGGCTGAGGGTTAGGCAGGCTCTGTCCCCAGGCTGCCTAAATGGGTCTCTAATTGCGTTAGATCTTGCTCTGAGTTAGATAAATTCGATCTGACCAGGCAGGTTGGCACCGGGCTTTGGCGGCTTCTTTGAGCATCATGCAAATTTCAGGAGGCTTCAGGGCACCTATGTGGAGTCAGCCCGCATTTTCCTGGATTTATTCATTAAATAGTGCCTCGGGAGCTGATGTCCATTTGAGGCTGGCTGCTCTGCTATCATTATTTGGGCAGCACTTGGAGACTGCCTCTGCTGACTGCAAGGTCAGCACTTGCTAATTGTCAGCTGAGCAGCCACTCAGGAGGGGACCAGGTGCTTTTGGGGATAATACCTGGGTTTGGGAGCTGGGATTCCATGGGTCCCTGTGCTTTTTTCCTCTGGTTGTGGATTCCTTCTCTGGTTTGTCAACAGTGGAAGAGCTGAAGGGGTGTTGGGAGCTGGGGATGGACACAGGAATTTGTGGGCAGACACAGCCACCACACGAGACCCCGTGGGCATCACGGAGCAGAGCGGTCACCCCATGGCTGATGTGCCCTGTGGGACCCCAGGGGCTGTGGTGGAGGTGACCCCAGGAAGGCCAGGCTGGCAGATAACAGATTTGGGCCTCTAACTGTGCTCCAGAATTGTCAGGGTTCTTTGGGAGGGACAAAATCTTGGGAGGGCCTGAAGGAGTGTTTTGAAAAAAATAATGGGTCTCACAGGTGTGAGACCACAGATCTTGGCTTAGAGATGGCTCTGTCCATGTCCCTCCCTTGTCCAAAGCAGCCCCTGGGACCTGATCCCAGCCCTTCCCTCAATTCCTTCATGTTGGGCAAACAGGGAGCTGGGAATGCAGCTGGGTCTGCTCAACCAACTGAACCCCTGGAGATGCTGTGGCAGGGCAGGGAGGGGCCCTTGGGGCAAACAGGACCCCCAGGCCACCGAGGGCAGGAGCAGGAGGTGACACCAAGCCAGGGCAGTGTTTGCCTTGTCCCTTGTCCCTGTCCCTGTTCCTCAGGGTGCTGCTGTGCCAGGAAACACCCTGAGCTCTTCCCATCACCTGCAGGGTGAGTGCAGAACAAGCAGGGAGGGCTCTTGGGGGGCTTCTCCTCCAAAAACCAGTGCAGTGGCTGCACAATGTGCTGCTGCAGGGTCATGGAACAGGATGGGAAGAGCTGTCTGAGCTCCATTCTCACCCCAGCAGGGCAGCAGAAGCTCTGGTGGCTCAGATGAGCTGTAAAATGGTCGGCTCAGGGACGAGCTGTGTCCTGTTTCCTGGAGCCTGAGCGTTGCCCTGGGTGGTTTTGGCAATTCAGCTCCAGCTTTCCTCGAGGCCTGCCCTGGTTTCCATGGACATAATATTCCCCTCAGCCTCCTGCTCCCAAGGCTGTGCTGCACTGCACTGGAGCCCTGCTCCTCGCCAGGCAAAGCAAACAATTCCCAAGCCTCCACCCATGGAACGCTGGCTCTGGCTCACTCAAAGCACGGTCCCTGGCCTTATCCTTCTCTCTTCCCCTCCATAGCCAGGGATGTTGCATGGCTCCAGGTTGGTGTGTGAAGGAGAGGGGCTGATGAATCCATGTGAAGTTGGGTAACTCCAGGGCCACAATGGCTCCCTTGTCGCTCATTTTGATATTCCGGGCGCTGGCTCTGACATTGCCTTTCACTCCCGGCCCTGTGAGTTGCTGCATTGTGGCGGCTGTAGGGGAAGCAGCTCCCTTGGCAGCTGCCTGAAAGGAGCTTCTGGCGTGTGGGGAGGCACAGGAGGCCAGGGGAGCGTGGATCCTGCTTTGGGATCAGCAGTGAGCCAGTTAACAGGGGCTGGATTTTGCCCCTGTGCTCAGGGTGGCTCCCCTCTGTCCCTGCCCACAGGAAAAGGGTGCCCGGGGCGGATTTTGTGGTTTCCTTTGTGAACAATGGAATTTCTCCTGCTGCTCAGTCCCTGCCCTCTGCACAGGCAGTGGTGCCAGTGGGTTTGTGGGGACACGGTGACATCCCAAATTCCTGTTGCCTCCTGGCACTGCTGTCACTTGGGCTGAGTTTGTTTTCCCTGGGTTTAGCGAGGACAATCAGCCTGGTGCAGGACGTGCTGGGAGCTGGGGATGTTTGAATGAGGGAGCAGAGGGGCTGAGGGCTGCAGGGTCCCCTTAGCCCCATCCAGCATCCATGAGTGGGAATCCTCACAGAATTATTAAGGTTGGAAAAAAACCCCTCCAAGATCATCAAGATTTGGTGTTACCCAGCCCAGAGCACTGAGTGTCACCTCCAGTCATTCCCTGAACACCTGCAGGGATGGTGGTTCCACCACCCTCCTTCTGATGCCTGACCACCCTTTCCATGAAGAAATATTGAAAGAAAGGTCTCTCAATATTCCACGAAGAAATATTGGAAGAAATGTCTCCCAGTATGATTTTTCCTAATGTGCCCTCCTGGCAGAAGGAATCAGCACAGTCAGGGATTGGTGCTGGGGGGGTTTGGGATGTGCAGCCAGGACCAGGCAGGTTGGGGACAGCCCACAAAAATTCCTCACCAAAACAAAGCTCCTGCTACTGCCAGACGAGCCCCAAAACTGGAGCTGTGGGTTCCCTGTGGCTGGAAAATTGGGGAAGAGCTGGAAGGGGCACAGGGAAGGGCAGATGGGATGGAAGGGGCACAGGGAAGGGCAGCAGAGCTGGAAGGGACACAGGGAAGGGCAGATGGGATGGAAGGGGCACAGGGAAGGGCAGCAGGGCTGGAAGGGGCACAGGGACAGGCAGATGGGATGGAAGGGGTGCAGGGACAGGCAGATGGGATGGAAGGGGCACAGGGACGGGCAGATGGGATGGAAGGGGCGCAGGGAAGAGCAGCAGAGCTGGCCAGACCTGCCTGGTGTCTGCAGCAGGACCTGGCAGAGCAGGATGCAGCCTGGATTTGTGGAATTGGAAGGGGCAGAGTGAGGAGTAATTACTGCTGTTCCTCACAACCCTGCAGGTAGGAGAAGTTCAAGGCAAAACGAGCAGGCAGCAGAGGCAGGAGCAAAGGGAAGAGCTTTTCCAGAGAGCACATGGGCTGGCGTTCACTGCTGCTGGAATCTGAGGAGGCCAGAGCAGGCAGGGGCTCAAAAAGGCAGGAGAGCACTTCACAGAGGATGGGGGTCACCAGAGGGACAGCTGCCAAGGATTCCTCCTCAGGAAAAATCCCTGAGCTGCAGCAGCACAGAGCCTGCAGGATTTTCATGAACAACCCCATCAGAGCATCCCTGCAGGAAGAGGGGGACAGGGGCTCAGTTTGTCCCTGGTGCTGGCACAGGCTTCCCCATCAGAAATATCACAGTGAGCACTGGAGAACCCTGAAAATGCAGGTTTTTTATCCAAAGCCACAATTTCTCAACTGAGAAAATAGACAGCTCTGCCCCAAATCCCATTCCAGCACAGAGGCAGCAGTTGGAAGTAGGAAACTAATAAATACTGGGGGTAAAAGGAGGGAGTTACAGCAATTAAGAGAAATGAGTCGTTCTGGAGTGTAGAAAATTAACAAGCAAAGCCAAAGACATTGGGGGAAAATCAATTATTACAAACTCAACACAATAAGTACTTTAAAAAATGTGCCGGGAAGAGGTGGAATTCAGGAACTGTCAATTCCAAGTGGAGATTGCAAAATTGTTAATTATGGAGAAAAATGCAAAAGTATTGACTAAATAGTTGGAGTAATTTGGGCTGAGACATAACAACGTAGGATGTGGGACCTGCCCATGTGTTGGGAACCTGCAAAGGCATTCCAAACAGAGACATTTGACATAATGGAATGGAATAATTTCTAGCAAAGAGTGGGATCTCTCTGCTCTGGAGGTGTCCATGGAGCTGGGGAGCCCGGGGTGGGCAGGACTGGTAGGGCAGTGATGCCACGAGCAGCTGGAAGAGCTGGCTGGGGCTGTGCAGTGCTCACTGCCCCGGGCAGCCCCAGGGAACAACTGGATTAATGGCTAAAGCAGGGAATGGCTGATGGAAATAGCACTGACGTCAGTCACTGTGGCTGATGGCAGGGGACACTGGCATTACGTGACAGGTCTGGCTTTTAAACCTTTCCTTAGGCATGGCCCTGGCCTCTGTGAGGAACAAGAGCTGCTGCAAGCATTCCCACAGGGCTGGAGAGGCAGAGCTGGTTTGTGTTGGTTACAGAGCAGCTGGAGACTGATGGATGTTCCCAGCTGATAATGGGGATTTTATCACTATCATTATTATTATTTTTATTGCTTTGCATGAACACTGCTCTGAGGTTGGACATCAGCAGGAATTTCTCTATGGAGAGAGTGTTCAGGCCTTGGGAGGAGCTGCCCAGGGAGGTTTGGAGCACCCATCCCTGGAGGTGTCCAAGGAACACCTGGATGTGGCACTCACAGCTCTGGGCAGGGGATCAGGCACAGCTTGGACTCGGTGACCTTGGAGGGCTTTTCCAGCCTGGGATTCTGGGATTCTGAGCACGGCATAGTGAGGCAGATCCGGTTTATCCAGAGCTTAGGGAAGGAAAGGGAAGCTTGGCTGGGATCCCTCGTGGAGCCAGGTTCTCCTGGAGCTGCTCCTCGGCACCCGCTGCCATTCACCACTGGAATCAATGGTCTGGAAGGAAATCTGAAATCACTGCTGATAAACCCGTGCCTGCCATGGAGATTGGTGGAGTGGGAGATGGTGCTGAGGACGGAGCAGCCATGCAGAGCAATCCAGATTGCTTGGTAAACTGGGCCCATTTAAACAAAGTGCATTTTAACGCAGCCCAGCATGGAGGAACGGAGTGCTGGCTGATATCCTGGGAAGTGCTGGCTTTAAAATGGATTCAAGGGTCATGCTGCATGAGTAGCTCAGGGTTAAGAGGCTGGCACAGACCTCAGGTGGAAAAACCTGCGAGGTTGGAAGGGCAGGAAGGCACTGCAGGAAGCCCTGGTGAGATGGCACCTGCAAAGGACACCTCTGATGAGGAAACGGGGAAAAACTGGGGCAAGCAAAGATGAGGGCCCCAAAACAGATTTGCTGTTTGCAGGTTGTGACTTGGAGCTGCTGTGTTTGACTCCTCAAACAGAAGGCTCTGCTGTGCCTGGACTGCACTGCACAGGCAGCTCCTTGTGCAGAGGGCACTGCCTGCTCAAAGGCTCTTTACCCTCCCCCAGAAAGGTCACACCAAACCCAATTTCTGTGAGTCAAGGCCAGACAAATCAATTCCGTGCTTTTCCATGATTCTAGAGCCGGGCTGAGCGGCTGCAGAGCATCCCAGGGACCCGCTGGTGGGGCTGGGCACAGAGGGAGGGGGGCACTCCCCATGCCAGTGCCACGCTGCCCTGTGGGGCTGCAGGGACGGGGCTGGGGAGCCCTGCAGGGAGAGGAGCCCTTTCCAGGGCTGCCTGGTGACATTTAAAGGAGGTGTTTTTCAGGTAAAAGCGCTGCTGTTGGGATGGAGCCCCCCGGGCTGGGGGGAGGGTGGCTGTCACAGGCTGGCTTTGGGACCTTGTTGATTTGTGTAATCTCAGCACCCCGAGGAGCCCGGCTGGTCTGGCAGGGCTGGTGCAAGCACGGAGGGAAAGCAGAAGCTCGGGATGCGCCAGGCAAGGCAGGAAATGGTTTCAGCTGGGTGGGCAAGGCCAGGGGAGGGCAGTGCCAGGCTTTACTCGATCCCTGTGGGCTGGGAGGGGACTCCAGAGGGGCACTGGCACCTGGGCAGCGCCGCCTTGTCCTCAGCTCCTGCAGAGCCCTCCCAGGAGGGGCTCACCTTAATGGCAGGGGGTGCACCCTCTGCTCTGGCAGCCCCATGCTGTGCCCCCTGTGCTGTGCCCCACCCTGGCAGCGTCCGAGGCTGGGCTGGATGGGGCTCAGAGACACCTGGGCTACTGGAAGGTGCCTGCCCATGGCAGGGGTGGGATGAGATGAGCTTTAAGGCCCTTCCAGCTCAAACCCTGCCATGATCCTGTGATTGCACCTGGCCAAAGCTACCAGTGTGGGTTTTTTGCCCCAGTGATTAACCCAGTGTTCCCCACTGCAGGTAGAGGTCACTCCTTCTCATCTGCCAGTGGTCCCAAGCAGAGGCTTTTCCTTTCCATCCTTTGCCACCCTTAACCTTCTCTTCCCTGAACCAATTTCTCTCTTTTTTTGAAATATTTCATCATGGTTTCCAACAACTGCTTGTCTGTTCTTCTCTGCTGAAGTGGGGCACTCCCCTCAGTACTGGTGCCCAGCTCAGCCTCCTGGCACCCAGCAGAGCTGGCACATCCCAGCCTGTTCACACCTCCCAATATTGATGCATTTTTGGTGGGAGGCTGGCAGCAGGAGTGGATCCCCAGCCTGTGATTGCAGTGATCCTCAGCCAGCTGTGACTGCTCCTCACGAGGGTGCAGATGTGACAGACCCACCCCACATCTGTCATGCCAGCAGCTAATGAAAACACAGCCCAGCAATGGATTCGGGACACAACTCAGAGCTTTAATTTGATCCATGATCCCAGCTGAAAAGGCTGTCTGCAGTAATTCCTCCGGGAATAACACTTTCCAAATGATTTGCACCCACATTACCCAGGCAGGGATGTACCGTGCTGCACCTCTGCTGTTTGCTTGCATTACTTATGAGAAAATCAGCTAAAACAGTGTCAAAAAAAACTTCCTCAAGTCGAGCTAGAACATTTACTGCTCCTCCTCCCTCCACGAGGCCTGCTGTCTTTTCAAAGGAAGGAGTTCAATGGCTTGACATGTTTGTTTGTGACAAACCTACAGTGGCTGTTACTCATTTCCTTGTTATCTTGTAGGTACTTACAAAGAGTTCTTTTATCTGCTTCAGTATTTTTCCAGGAACTGAAATTAAGCTAACTGTTTTATAATTCTCCAGCTCTTCTTTTTTCTCATCATTAAAGACAGGCGCTATTTTAGCTCCCTTCCAGTCTTCTGGAAGCTCCCTGATTCTCTACAAATTCCTCAGGAAAAAAAAAAAAAAAGTCTTGGGAAAAAAAAAAAAAAGCAGCCCTAACAGCTCTGAAGTTACTTAAATCAGGTCTCTAAGCATCTGTGGTGAATTTAATCAGGTCCAACCAACCTTAAAGCAGCTCATCTAAATGCTCCCTCTGTGTTCCTTCCCTCTGTTCGTCTCAATTCCTTCCCCTTCCTGGCCGGTGCTCGCTGTGTGTGGGACGCCTGATTGCCACTGATTTGTAGGAAAGACACCAGCACAGAAAAAGGTATTCAGTATTCAGCCTAAACGTTGTGTTGGCTCCTCTCTCACCTCATCACCTTCAGCTCCCCATCAAATAATTCCTGTCTTGGCCTTTTCCCCACGTTTCTGGTGGGGAAACATTGTGGTGGTTTTTTCTTGCTCTCAGTGGTTGTGTTTCATTCCCCTCTCTTGCCCCTTGAACTCTCCACTCCACTCCTCGGTAATCACACCAAAGAAGGATTTGGTGGAAGGATTTGGAGCAGGATAATGATGTGGCTTAATGGCTGCTGGCAGGGAGCTGCTCTGAGCGTGAGGCAGGGCTGGGGAGGGAGAGTGTGAAGTGGGGTCTTGGAAAGGCTTAACGAGGTGACCCTGGGAGGAGAATCCTGGGGATGGGAGCTGAGGTCATGCCAGGGACTGGCAGGGGAGGGAGGATGTGGCTCTGTGCTGGGCAGTGATGCCATCGGAGAGGCTTTGGGGCGGTCTTGGCCACAGGAGGCTCTGGGGTTGCGTTGGGAACTTGCCAAGTGGGGAGCCCTGGTTAAGGGTGGGGACAGTGATTCAGGAGGCTGTGCTGATGGGGGAACCTTTCCAGAGCTGTCCTGACATGGGAGGGGACACCTGGGTGACAGATGAGGCTGGGACAGAGCCGTGGAGGGAGTGATGGGTTGGGGCAGCACAGGGACCACGCAAAGTGTGCTTCCTACATGTGATGGGGAGCGCTTGGCTGGGATGGAGCCTGGTGCTGAGTCTGCCAGGATGGTGCTGGGGGCTCAGGATGGGCTCAGGTTGGATGACCCCACCCTTTTTCTTCACCTGTCAGGTGGGTGATGCAACATCTTCTCTCTTGTCTGCAGTTACCTCATCGCCGAGTGACGTTCTCTGCAGCCAGCCAGGCTCAGGACCTGCAGGACCCCTCCCAGCACAGCTACTACGACAGCGGGCTGGAGGAATCCGAGACCCCCAGCAGCAAATCTTCATCAGGGCCCCGCATCGGGCCCCTGGCCCTGCCCGAGGACCACTACGAGCGCACCACGCCCGATGGCAGCATCGGGGAGATGGAGCACCCCGAGAACGGTACATGCCCGCCCTCGCGCCTGTCCCCTCCCTGGCACCTGTCCCCGAGGCTTCTGGTCCTCCATGATCCCTGTCCCCGGTGCGGGTGACGTGGGAGCTCGGCTGGGACACGCTCGGCTTGGTGGGGATGGGAGGATGGAGAAGAGGGGAGGCTCAGAGCAAGAGAGCAGCAAGAGGGGTGGGGAGGGGACAGGTGGGTGAGGGAGGGGAGGTCTGGGAGGAGTCAAGGAGACAGGTGGGTGGGGCACAGGACAGGTGGGTGGCAGGAGATGGGTGTGGCAGGAAGCAGGTGGGTGTGGCAGGGACAGGTGGATTTGGCCCGACACTGTGGTCTGAGATGGCAGCACAGGGGCGAGCAGAGGGGCTGTATCCCAGCCCATGGGGAGCTCGTGTGCTGCACTCAGGGCTCCCATGGTAGCCCACCCCCACCTCAGGGGGATTGGGGTGTGCTGGAGCTCCCCGTGTGTGTTTGGGTCAGAGCTATGGGGGTTCCAGGGCGCAGAGCAGGTTTAGTGGCACAGGCTGGGCTCAGGAGATCCGTGGAGCGGAGGCTCATTGAGCATGGTGGTGGTGGTGGCAAACCCCAGAGCGACATGTCCCTTCACCTTGCCCCTCAGGTCACCTCCCAGTGGGGTCCAGCTTTCCCTGAGAACCCCTGGAGGTGTCTGTGGTGTCACCACCAGAGAGCTGCTTCCCCGCGCTCGTGCTGCTCGTGCTGCCCCCGTGCTGCCCCCCTGGCTGCAGCTCACCCACCCCCCCCAGCTGTCTTCTCTGGCCAGCTCCCATTGCTTCCTTGGATTTGGCTCTGGCTGTGCACATAACATCGTCTCTCCTGTACCTGCTGCCTTCTGTGCTTGTGTCCCCAGGGGAGGTGGCTGTGGAGGTGGCAGGGTCAAAGAAACTTCTGGGAGGGAAGAGGAGCAGGTGGCAGAGGGTTCTCCTGAAGTCTCCTCCTGTTTCTTGGAGCATCCTTGGCTTTGGGACAGGTGTGTGTGTGGTGGGAAGATGGCTGAGTGTGCGTTCAGACGGTTTTTAGGGAGCTGCAAACTTGCTGGGTCCCTCTGTTGTGAAATGGACAGGTCTATTGGAACATCCCTTCCCAATTCCTGGGTTATTCCTGGAGTAACACTGGAGTTCTCTGTGTTACAACCATTGGAGCGAGGCGTGGAGGGGTTCCCAAATCCATCTGTTGCACCCTTCTGTCCATGAGTGCTGTGCAGATGACTTTCTCCCCAAAAGTGCCAGTCAGTCACCTGGGAAGAGCAGTTTGGAGCAGTTCCTGGAGCCTTGGCACTCAGTAACAGTACTTGGAAGAGAGGCTGGAAGGGTGGTGAGCAAGGAGATGCCCCATGGATGAGCTGATGGACATGGAGAGGTAGCGGGGCTGATGGACCCGGAAGAGGAAAGGTTGAGCCCTGGAATGTGACAGGAAACTCGGGGATGATGAGGGAGGAGCAGGGCTGAAAGTACAAAGAGGGGAGAGAGAGGAGCACCTGGAAGTTGGAGGGCAGAGAGGGTTGTCTTGGAATATTCCTTGGAATGTTCATTGTGTGCCCAGCTGGATGGGCAGAGCTGAGGAAGGCCAGGGGACACTGCCTGGAGCTGCCAGGGATGGCTGCCTGCCCACAGCATCACAAACCTGCCCTACAAACCAGCTCCCTGCCTTGGCACAGGGTGCCCTGTGTGTGCTCACCTCCCAGGAGAGCGGGAATCACCCCACACCCAGCCAGCACCAGATCCCGGGGTAGTACAGACCCTGCGGAGGCTCCCAGGAATAACCACAGCCCTGCTCCGCTCTCCATCCCCAGAACGTCCTGCCTTGGCTCCTTTCCATGGCAGTGGTTGGGAATCAGGCTCCAGGGGCTCCAGCATCTGTCCTGGTGCTGGAGGACATCCTGTTGGGTGCAGAGGCCATGGCAGCTCAAGGCTCTTGGAATCCCCCAGTAGTATCCCGAGCTGGTGCTGGTGCTCTGCAGATAATCTGGCACAGCCGTTCAGGGGGGACCTGAGGAGCTGGGCTCAGGGTCGTGATCCTCTAAGCAGACTGTGCAGGCATCCTGGCACTGGGACAGGCCATTTGGGGATTAGGAGGCACTGGGGTGTTAGAGCAGCTCAGCAGAGTTGTGTTTGCTCTGTGCCCTGCCCGGGGTGTGGCACATCCACATCTGTGCCTCCAGCCAGACCTTGTTAGTCCCGAGAAGGATCTTGACTTGTTTCCTGCAAAGGCTCTCCAGTGATGTGGGACCATCACGACCTTTTGGGGACTGTCCCGCCATGTCCTTGCCTTGGCTCCATGGGCATCCCCAGCCCCTCAGAGGGGTCAGATGTTGGGTTTTTGGGGAGCTGGGCAGACTGAGCTGTTCCTGACCTTCTGTTAAACCGCGGAGCCGCGCTGGATGCCGCACCCCCATCCCGCGGCACGAGCACCAGGCTGACACCACTGTGCATTTTCTCAGCTTTCATCTGGTTATAAATATCCAACATAACAGGGCTTCCATTGCTTTCTCCAGGAGATTATCCCTGCAGCCGAACCAATCTGATAAGCAAGTATGCAAGGCTATTTATAGCGTTTCAACTGGAAGACAGATCCATGCCTTTTCTTTGTAGATGGTTCTTCACTTGATTAACACACATCTCAGTGTCCTCCTTTTTTGGACCCTTTCTGCTGTGCAGACTGCAGTAAAATGCTGTATTGCAGGGGCTGAGCCAGGCCCTTTGCAGGAGGAATTACGCTGGTTCTGGTGAAGACTTCTCCAGGAGCTTGGCACTGACGTGGCAGCTCCTCAGTCATCCCAGGCGTTTGTCATCCCTGCTATTTTCCCTCTCTGCCCACTGTTTCCTCCCCAACATTTCCCTGTGCTGTTCCCCACCTTGGTGGGGCCTGCTCAGCTGGGAATGAAGCTCAGGCTCCCACTTGGCCACCCGGTGCTTTTCCCAAAGACATCTGTTCCCCCTGGATCCCAGATTTGCTTTGGCTGGAAGGAGCCTGGGAATGCTGGTGCTCCATGGAGGCTCTGCCCTGCCATAATGCACGGAGGGCTTGGATGGGGACAGTGCCCATCACTCTCCAGCAGCCATCGAGGGAATTTCACAGGATTTCAGGACCAAATATGAGAAATTTAGGAATTGTTACACGGAGCTTGTTTTCCCTCTCTCCCTGTGTGGTGCAAATATATCTGAGATTGTGTTTTATTGGATGAAGCATTCCTGATTCGTGTTTTTCCACCCCCAAAATCTGTTTTATGGCTGTTATTTAAAGTGGGGACCCCATGCCATTTTCAATGCATGCAGTTACAACTGTGCTCCGAGTATGGAATTTACAACCACCTCATGAGCTTTCCCAACACTCTCTGTGCCGTAGGATCTGCACTTCCCAGATGTTCATGAGTTTATCCTCACAGTTCCAGGGAAGCAACTCCGCCATAGGTGGGGAATGGAATAGAAAATTGCAATTTGCATTTTTCGGAGGTCGCTGCTCCCTCTGGGTGACCCTGGATGAGCTGGCAGCTCCTCCCTCTCTGTGCTGGGATCCTGGTGTTCCAGAGGCACGAGGCAGGAATCCAGCTGCTCCCAGATACCAAAGCCCAGGCTGCTGCTGACATCTGAGGTGGGAGGAGAGCTTGGCTTTGGGACTTTGTGGCAGAGCTGGTTTGAAGCTCTCCTGCCTGGTTCAGGCTTTGCTAAGCCCAGCCTTTTCCTGGTGCTGTCCGGGCCCCTCCCAACACCTCAGCACAGCTGGAGTGGATGGATGGAGATTCCACTTCCCAGGTTTGGCTGCTGGGCTCAATAAAACCCCCCAGTCCAGGTTTTGCTTTGTTTCAGGGAAGATTTAGAGGGATGCTTTGCAAAGGAAGAAGGAGCAGCTTGTCTTTATCTGTGTGTGGCACGGCCATGAAATCCCAGCCTGTGATTCTGCTGGGAGCATCCCTTTAGGAATTTCCCACTTGGTTAGCCCAGTGTGTGAGACCCCAGGTGAGCCCTCCCAGTGGAAGGTCCTCTCTGCCCCCAGTTTCACCAGTTTACACTTAAACTCTGCTTCAGCTCCTCCCATTTCTTCCCACCGAGTCCCACAATTCCCCAGAATTCCCTCTCCTGGTGCGTACTCGGAGATCCCATTCAGGCAACTCAACATTTAAAGATCTCTTTGAAAGAAAACTGAGTCAAGTCCCTCCCCGTGAGCAGAGCCAAGGCAAGGGATTTTGGCAGCTGGGTGTCTCTTCCTTCCTCCCACCCTTCCTCGCGCTCCTCCCAGCCATTGCCATCTGCTCCTGCCACCACCACAGACCTGCAGCCTCATTCCTGGGCAGCAGCAACATCTGGCACATCTTGGATGTGTGTGGTGCTTTTTGGCAACCCTTGCAGAGGCAGCCTGGGGAGAAGTTTCCCTCCTCCTCTTTGCTAATTTCTGATTATAGTTCAAGCCTTCCGTTCCTCCGGCTCATTTTCCTCTCTGCATGGTCTCCAATTTTCCCTCAAGCTTTTGGTGGGCTGGATGTGTCCAGGTGATGTCCCACAGCCCCCCAGCAGCACTTGGTGACATCCACAGCAGCGCCAGGTGCAGGGATGATGTGTCTGGGAGTGTTTGTGTTCACAGTGTCACCATGGCATGGAAACGTGGCTGCACCTGGCTGTGTGTGCACCCTGCAGTGCCAGGAATTGTGGAATGGTTTGGCTTGGAAGGGACCTTAAAGCCCATCCAGTCCCACCCCCTGCCATGGGCAAGGACACCTTTCCCTATCCCAGATTGCTCCAGCCTGGCCTTGGGCACTGCCAGGGATCCAGGGGCAGCCCCAGCTGCTCTGGGCACCCTGTGCCAGGGCCTGCCCGCCCTGCCAGGGAACAATTCCTGATTCCCAATATCCCATCCATCCCTGCCCTCTGTGTCCTGTCCCTCCATCCCTTGTCCCCAGTCCCTCTCCAGCTCTCCTGGAAGGCCCTGGAAGGGCTCTGAGCTCTCCCTGGAGTTTTCTCAATGCTGAGCACCCCCAGTTTTGTGCTCCTTGAGAAAGTGGATGGCTCAGAGTACTCCTGAGCTGACCATTCTCTTTTCCTGCTCACCACAAGGATGGATTTGCAGCCCTGGGCAGTCACTGCCTCCTGCCTCTGCTTTAGTGCCAGTCATGAGCTGCTTTTTAAGGTTCTCACTGCGATTGTTGTTCAATTCCTTGCAGCCAACAGATGGGACAAAAAAATTACATTCTGTCTCCTCCCTGGCACAGAGACTCCTCTAGATCTTAAAATCTATTCTCTTTTTCCTACATTATCTCTAAATGTCCCTTTTGTCTTGCAGAAAGAGTTCCAGGCACATTTGCAGTCTGTGGAGTTGTTTTTTTTTTTTTCAAATGTACCATGCAGCACTTCTGCTTTGTTGCAGAGGCTGAGGGATGCTTTGGAGTGGGCTTTGTCTGGGATGTGGGATTCCACTTAGATCTGTGCCATTCCTGGTCTTTGCTGACTGGAATCCAGCAGGTCACACATCTGCCCAGCTGGGCTCAGGCCTGGCTGCTGCTTGGACTCCTCTCCAGCTGAGACATTGTGGGTTTGGGGTTTTTGTTACTGATCTTCACCCTTTTTGACACTTCAGGGCTGGAATTCCTTTTGTCCTGACCAGCAGCTCCCACTGCTGCCCGGGTTTAGGGTGTCCACATTCTTTGTGACCATGTTCTGCTCATCATCTGTCTCTGAAAATTCTTTCTGGGTCCCTCAGTGATCCTCTTCTTCTGCAGAAGAAATTGGGAGCTTCTCTCCTTTCCACACTTAATGTTGGTTCATCCCCAAAACCGGCTCCTGGTTTGCTTAATCACTGCTGGGAAAAGATTTTTATCAGGACAGACAACATCCAGCAGATCGCAAATGGCCCTGGATTACCCCATCCCAGTTTCAACATTTCTGCCTGAGCTGTAATTCCAGCCCTATTTCCTTATTTTCCATGTTTTCCAGTGGCTGTGTCTGGGCAGACGCTGACGCCAGAGCTGCTCAGGGCAGGGCGCTTGTCCTGCCAGCCAGCCAGGTGACCTTCCTTAATTGTCCCCAGCAGGCCGGGGTAAACAGGGGACGCTGTTCCCCTGCCCCAGGAGCAAGCACATTGCTCCCAGACACTGCCTTTAATCCTCTCAAGACCTTCTAAGAAGGCTGCTCCTCGCTTCAGACGTTGTCCAAAATAGCTGCAATAATTTATCTGCCTCTCCTGCCTCCCAGGATTATGTGCTAGCACACACATAAGGCTGTCCTCGAATTCTCCAAAGATCCTTGGTGGATCCTGGAAATCTTTAGAGGAGTTATTTGTAGAACCCAAATTTCCCTGTTGGATTCTGGTTGCTTTTTTCCCCCCCATTCTGTCCCTGAGCCCACGTGGTGTGATTGTGAAAGGTCCAGGCAGTGCAGTCACTCGGAGTCAACGCCCAAGAGACAAAAACTCTGTATTTCAGTGGGAAGGTGCCTTCTCTTGGAGCATATCCAGGTCCCCATGGCTCTGTGTTTGCCTGCTGCATTCAGGGTTGGATTTTGGGAGTTTCTTGCTGGTCCTTCCCATCCTGGGCTGGGCTGGGATCTCTTCCATTCCCTCGCTGTCTGTGGCAAACCGGTGGAAATCCACGAACGCCCTCTCGCTTGTGTTATGTCCATCACATTCCTCCTGCTCTGAATTTACTGGGTGGAGAAAATTCTATCATTTCTCCTAATCTTTATTCCTCTTTCCCTCTGGAAGCCCTCCCCAGGATGCTCCTGTCCCTGTGCATGGGGAGGTGACCCTGCCCTCACTGTGTGGATTTTCTGGGCAATCCTGCAGAGACCCCAGGCCTGGGGACCAGCTGGGAGCTGCTGACCCCAACCTCACCCCGCTCCTTGGAACCACTCTTGGGCTTGGTCAGCTCCATGGCAAACGTTGAGACTTTCCTTAGGGGAATCAGCTGCACACAGATGGGAATGTGGAAGGTTTTAGCTAAGAATTATAAATGAACTCGCTGAGGGAAGGCGCCTTCTTCTGCCCCAGGGAAGGGAGGATTTCCCATCTTCCCAACAAGAGAGGCCAAACTGTGTCATGGAACCCCTCCAGTCCAAGGCAGGAATGTTTTCCATCACATTCCACCTCAGCAGGCCTGGGAAGAGGTCCTCACCTGGCAGAACATGGCCCTAGTGACATTAAAACAGGAACCCAACCCACACAGGACTTGGCATTTTCCTTTTCCCTGGCAATGGTTGCAAATTCCGATGCAAATGCCCATGCAAATGGTCATGCACAGCTATTCTTATCTCTGGGCCAAATCTCAACATCCCTTCTTTGGTAGAAAGTCGATTTTCCAAAAATAGTTTACGTCAGCCTCCAACTATTCATGTCTTCAGCTCGGGTTCGTTAAACCCGGCTCCAGGAAGAGTTTTCCAAATTAGATCTGCAATGGGAATGGGAGGGTGGGGCCCTTCTTTGCTTGTCCCACGTTCCTCTCCAGGGAGGACATTTCCTTGGAGTGAGGGGTTGGGTGAAGCTGCTTCAGGCTCTTCTTTTGTGTTTCCCAGCCCATTTTAAAATGCACGCTTGAACTTGGGACTTGCTGCCATTTCTTCGGACAGGTGGGGGACAGCCAGGAATGGCAATGATGAGTTCTCCTACAGAGAATAGAGCCACAACACTCTGTGTGTTTTGGGAGCAGAATAGGCAGGTCCCTCCTGTCCCTCCTGGTTGGCTCACCCCTGTCCCTGGGCCATGCTGCTGTCCCAGCACAGCTCCATGGTCAGCTGGACAGGGGAGTGACCAGGCTGAGGTTTTGCTGGGTCACATTTTTTTGGCCATTTTTGCCCTCCAGACAGAGCAGTTTCCCCACCCTGCCTGCTCTGTGGCTCCACAAAGAGCTGAAGTTGCAGGAAGCCAGGTTTCTGCGGGAGGCAGGGATTCTGAGCTTGGCATTCAGCTTTAGAACACGTCTAAACCAGAAAAAGCCACCGAGTGTAAAAGCAACAGACAGGCAGGATCCCTCAGCAGCCCCAGACTATTTGTTGTTTTCAAAGACCTGCTTCCTTAGAAAGCTCCTTTTGAAGTAATTTGACGTGCCATTTCCAGCTCCTGTGTGATCTACCGCAGTTATTCCCCTTTATCTGCCTCCCAATGCTCCGGAATGTCTCCATAAACCTGCCTGGCAGTGCCTCTGCCCGTGCAAGGGACCTGCATTAGCGTGGGATTTAAACTTAATGCCAGAGGAGCTTACAAACTCTCCCATTTGAGCTTCTCGTGGACTCCACACCGCAGCTTCTTTCTCATAAAAATAGCAGGTGGCTGAGTTTGAAGGATCGGTCAGGTGTGGATCCCTCACATGGAAAATCCCTCTCGCCGGCAGGAGATAGAGGATAAGGGATTCATCCCTGTCCCCGGTGAAATCAATGGGAGCTTTGCTGTTGAGACAGGTCAGGTGTCAGTCTCAGTTGTTGGCTCTTCCCTGGGATTTGCTCCTTTGTGCTGTCACCATTAAAGAATCTCTCTTCCTGTCTCCTTCCCACGGGCTCTCATCCATCCTGGTTTGAAGTCCCCTCCGTTAAGTGGCTGGAACGCCGGCACTCTGCTTCCCCGGTGGAGAGGACACTCCATAAATCTGCCATTAGTCATGGATGTGCTGAGCCATCCAGGGCCAGGCTGCTGTGCCTCAGAGGTTATCAAACCGTGGCAGCCCCTGCGTTTGCCTCTCCTTCCCGAGGGCTCCATTCCCTGCCAGCATCCAGGGCTCATTTCCCAGCCACGCTTTGCTCAGGAACACAACAGAGGCCACGTGGGGCTCGGTCCTTGTTCCCTGGCCAGTGTGGCTGGAGCTGGGCTCCCTTTCCAGCTCCTCTGAGCAGGACAAGAAGCTTCCAATGAGCAATAATGGGGGAATTTATGTGTTGATGGTCGTAAGGCTTCATTTTCCCAGCAGAGACACGCAGGGACATCGTCTGTGTGTGTTGTCCCCAGTGGGGTGGAGAGGAGGTTGTGCCTCTGAATGGGGTACGAGACTCCCAAATAATCCCTGTGAGGCATTTCAGCCTCAGTCCTGAGGGCTGAACCTCACTGGTGGGAGCGTGGAACCTCCCAGGGTGCTATGGACACCAAGCCCTACCTGGAGGCTCCTTCCAGGGCTGTATCCCCAAAAACAAACATCCAGACCTCATTCCTGGGCTTGGGGGACAAGAACAGGGAAGGATCCCTCCAAAGTGCTCTGTTCCAGGGCTCTTGTCTGGCAGGGAGCTCACGTCAGAATGAGCTGGATGATGAGGACTCTGCTCGTGGTAGCTCTTGGACGTGCTTGGATTTACCCTTGGCACCTTTACTCTGGTGTGAGACTGGTGTTGGGCTAAAATAACATCATTTTCCCAATAATCTGGGGGAGACTGGCAGGGATGCTGTGAATCAGGAAGAAATCAGCTCAGGTGGCCCATGGGTGAAACCTGTGCCTCTCCTGTAGTCTGTGTTCTGTATCACTCAGGTGTAAAATGTTCTTCCAGGGATGAACCCTCTGGACCAGGAGCATGGGAGAGGCTGGGGAAGGGATGCAGCAGGGAAGAGCAGGGTGCTGGAATGCACAGGTTCCTGGGAACAGCAGTTCTCAGTCAGCTGCGTGTGTCTGGGTTAGTACAACCTGCCTGGACGTGAGGGACCAAGGAGGCAGCAGGAGGAGGAGGAGGAGGGGGTCAGGATGTGCTCCCTGCTCAGGGATGTTGGAATGGCTGTCGTGTTGTTTTATCGCTGCCGAGGAAAGAGAAAATGGAGCAGGGAATGCAAAATGACAGAGAGTGAGGAGATGTGATATTTGCCTGATGTATTTTGCTGGTAATTAGTGTAATGCCAATTAGACAGAAGTAATCTTTTATTTTTTTCCCCCTTCTTCAGCTGTATAAATTATTGCTGGAATATATGCCAGCTCAAACTGAGATATTAAACTCGGAGTGATGTGGAGATCTCTGCTCCTTGAGGATCTCTAGATGAAATTACCCAGACAACAGGGATCTTGACAAAAGTAAAGCTGACTCTATCCAGAAAGAAAACGAATCAAAGCCAAAGGAATTTTTGTATTCCACGTCTGGCGTCTTGCTGCTTATAAGCCACACAGGAAGGGGCCCCCACAGAGATGCAGCAACATCAGTGAGAAAAGGCAAATATCTCGCCTTTCCTGCAAACAATGCCACTTGCAGGCTATTGTTCCCCTATCAGCTTCCCTGAGGAGCAGATCCCGAGCCCTTCCCGTGCTGGGGCCGCAGGTAAACCCTGCCGCCCCCGCGCATTCCATTTGTCATTCCCTGAGCCCTGTTTGCTCCCACACCGGTGCAGCAGCGCCGGGGTTGTTTCGCCTCCGGGCCCCCCGGGATGTGGAGCTCTTTAATGATGATGTACGGCTTCCTTCAAAGGGTCAATTGCTGGCCGGGACCTCTCCAATCGCGGCTCTCTCGGAGCTCTGTACCTGGGCACAGACGCTGCTTTGCTCCATGCCTGCCGCACACGGATTTTCCCTCGCATGAGGAGCAGACCTGCTCTTGCCGTCTCCTCCCTTTGGAAAAATAACTGCAAAAAATTATGCCCGTGGACCGATTCTGGAAATTTTCATCCATCTCTGTTGGATTGTGAAACCCAAATCTTCTCATGCTCATCCTCCCTGGTGCTGTGCTCTGAGCACATCTCCCTCTGACGCGGGGGGGATGATGCATCCCGCTTGTCCCGCCTGGGTTTCAGGATTTTGTAATCCTCGCTGGCTCTTTAAAGCGTGTTTTATTCATGGCAGCCTTTAGGACTGCCTCTGGCAGGCCTCCCTCGAGTGGTGCAAACTTTATTGCATCTCTCCTCCAGCAGCCTGTAAACTGCAGCACCCAGGGGTAGCTGGAGGTTGATATTCCCTATTGGAAGCGATTTTCTGTCTTTTCCCTGCATTCCCGCAAGGGCTTCTTGCTGCCATCCTAAAAACAAACACAGGGCACAGCAAAATTCATCAGGATCAGGGTTTTTTCCCAAATGAGCCATCACCAGGCTGCCCTGTTCCTAAACATCCCCATATCCCGTGTTTGCTCCTTCAGATGGATGCTTTGATGCTGATCCCTCATGCTTTTCCAGGAGAAGGGGATTTCTCCCCAATCCTGGCCATTAGAGAAGGGGATTTCTCCCCAGTCCTGGCCATCAGAGAAGGGGATTCTCCCTTATCCTGACCATTTTGAGAAGGGGATTTCTCCCCAATCCTGGCCATTTTGAGAAGGGGATTTCTCCCCAATCCTGGCCATTAGGGCAGCAGATCCTTTCAGTGCTTGGTGGGAAATCACAGCAGGAGGGCAAATGCTGCAATTCAAGCCCCGGGGTTGATTCCTTGGGGTGAATTTTGCCTGCACCACAGGAGGATGTGACCGCTGCTGCTCCTGCCACGTGCCAGCCACAAACCCTCTCCCCGTGGTGCTCCCACCGCAGATTTTCAGCCTCGCAGTCTGTGGGCGTTGGAGGCGTCAATAAGGAGCGTTTTCAGCTGCTTTGTGGCACGGCTGCACTGCAGAGAAAGGGGCTGGGCAGCCCAGGGGTTGGGGCTCTGGATCTCAGAGCAATCGGCAGAGAAACGGCCCCATTTGATGTGGGATCCTTCCCGCAGGGTTCCCTGGCTGTATCCCTGCTCCAATGCTCCCAGGAGTGCTGTGCGTTGGATTTCAGGTGGGTTTGGTTCCCCAGGGCTGGGTTTGGGATCCAGGGCTGTGTGTGCCTCCAGCAGGGACAGCACAGCCCAAGAGCCTCACCCTGCACTGAGTGCCCGTCCCCTGATCCTTCCCACAGCCACCAAAAACTCCGGCAGGGATCTGCCCCTTCCCCCTGGGCGTCTGCAGGACAGGCTGTGAAGGAGCTGCAGTGATCCGAGGGTGCTCCCTTGCCTCGGAAGCAGCCCAGGAAAGATCCGTGGCAAGGAAACAAAGCGTCCACATGCAAATCCACACTGTCATTTCCTCTGGTTTCCTTGGGGTTTGGCTTGACTCTCTTCCAAGGGCTCTTCCTTCTCCCTGCTCTGCTTCCCTCCGAGTGGTCTCGGTTCCCTTTGTTTGCAGATCCCCTCCTTGAGAGGAGCCCTTTTCATAAACTTGTGGGTTTTTTGTCACTTAAACACCTCCCTGACTTCAAAGGCCAGGAACAGCACTTGGCTCTGTGGCTCCCGGCCCCCCTGCACCCACCATTTCCCCCCATCCATTGTCCTGCCAGGGAAGGATTATTAAATTGTTGATGGAGCTGAACAATGGTTTTGTTCAAAGGCAGACATGCAAACGCCACTTCTTTTCTCCTTGACACAAGAGCTTTAATACCCGGGAACAATGAGAGGCAGCCACCAAGGAGCAAACACTGGAGAGGACTCACAAAGCCAGGCTGGGATTCCCAAATCCCTGTGTGCATGAACTGGTGCTCCTTGGAGTGCTCCCCGTGGCTGTAGGTGAGGTGAGAGGCCTGGCCGTGCTGAAAATTAATGAAAAATAATCCAATTATTGCCTGTGAATACTAGCTTGTGTGATTAGGACATGAGCAGGGGGTGGGAGAGGACCACCCTTTGCACAGAATCGTGGAATTAAGGTTGGAAATCTGAGATCATCAAGTCCAACCATTCCCCCAGCAGTGCCAAGGCCACCACTAACCCCTGTCCCCAGGTGCCACATCTGCATGTGAGACAGTGTTCACAGGGGTCTGAGGATGAGGGAAGAGATGAGGATCTGACTCCATGTTTCACAAGGCTTGATTTATTATTTTATGATATATATTACATTAAAACTATACTAAAAGAATAGAAGAAAGGATTTCATCAGAAAGCTGGCTAAGAATAGAAAAAGAAGGAATGAATAACAAAGGCTTGTGTCTGGGACAGAGAGTCTGAGCCAGCTGGGCTGTGATTGGCCATTAATTAGAAACAACCACATGAGACCAATCCCAGATGCACCTGTTGCATTCCACAGCAGCAGATAACCATTGGTTACATTTTGTTCCTGAGGCCTCTCAGCTTCTCAAGAGAAAAAATCTTAAAGAAAAGATTTTTCAGAAAATATCATAGCTACACACACGGCTTTGAAATCCCTCCAGGGTGACTCCACCACTGCCCTGGACAGCTCTGACCATTCCTCTGGGAAGAAATGTTCCCTGATGTCCAGCTTGAACCTCTCCTGCTGCAGCTGGAGCCCACTCATCCTGGGAGCAGCTCCTGATTTCCTCTCGTGTCAGGGAGTTGTGCAGAGCCACAAAGTGTCCCCTGAACCTCCTTTTCTCCATCTGAGCCCCTTTCCCAGCCCCTCCCTGGCTGGTGCTCCCATTCCCAGCACAGCTCTGGCTCCTGGTGCTCAGGGTGTGCCAGGCACACAGGAGGAGGCAGCAGGAAAAGGAGGAGGGGGTCAGGATGTGCTCCCTGGCTCCAGCCAGGCTGTGCCTCTGGAGCAGCTCTGCAGTGAGGATCCTGCCCTGCACAGCCTCAGCGCTGACATTTTGTGCTGCACAGGCTCCTTTCCGATGGCTTATCGCCTCAGCTGCTTTCCAGCACCACAGCTTCAATTTTCCATGCTGGGTTTCCCTCAGGTTGATTTCTCTTTCTGTTTTTCATGAGTTTTAGCCGAGCTGTTCCAGCTAGTTTTGGAGAACAAGCCGTGCTGCCTGAGCCCTGCTAACAAAGTGATTATTTAAATTTCCTTTCAAGATCCATTAGCTTAACCACGCTTGGGGAGGGAGGGGTGGGATTTGCCATGGGAGCTGCCAGCAGCAGCTGGGGGCTGCTTGTCCCAAAATGTGCTCTGAATGTACCTCAGAACACATCCCTGGGGAGCTGTGCCCACACTGCCCTGCGTGGCCTTCAGACAACAGCATTCCCAGGGTTATCCATTGGGGGAATCGATTCCAACTGACACAGGAGGCTTGGATTGGATATTAGGGAAAAAAATCTTTCCTGTGAAGGTGGTGAGGCCTTGAGGTTGCCCAGAGCAGCTGTGGCTGCCCCTGAATCCCTGGCAGTGTCCAAGGCCAGGCTTGGAGCAGCCTGGGATGGTGGAAGGTGTCCCTGCACGTGGCAGGGAACAAGATGAGCTTTGAGGTTCCTTCCAACCCAAACTACTCTGCGATTCCATGGTCCTGTGATCCGTGTTCTCTTTTGGGGAGAGGCCAGGGTTTGCTGCCATTGCTTCATGGACACCCATGCTGTTCCCTGGTCCACACCCCTCAGTTGCTCGGTGACCTCCCTCCCTGCTGGACATTTCCCAGTGCTCTGTGCTCCCCAGGTTTCTTTGGGAAGCTTGGTTCAGCATGGCAGGGATTGTCCTTTTCCTCTGGGAGGAAAAAGAAGTCATTTCTCCAGGGTCTGGGTATCAGCTCAGAGGTGGCCTTTGGAGCTCAAAGGACTTGCAGGGTTCAAGTTGCTGGCAGCCTCAGTTTTGGAGAAATCCAGCAAAGTTTGGAAAATTTCAGGTTGGTACCTCAGTGTCAGCTGGTGGGTGTGGCTGAGAAAGGAGGGTGGCTCTGCTCTGAGATGCTGGGGTCAGGGTGCACCTGAGGGAGCCTTGCTAGGAGCCCAGGGGTGCCCACGGAGGCCGTGGGCATCTGGCCTGGATCAAAACCAGTGTGACAGCAGGACACGGGCAGGGCCTGTCCCCTGTGCTGGCACTGCTGGGGGACCTCGAGGGCTGTGTCCTGTTCTGGGCCCTCATGGCCAGAGAGCCCTGGAGGGGCTGGAGCGTGTCCAGGGCAGGGAACGGAGCTGGGAAGGGGCTGGAGCCCCAGGAGCAGCTGAGGGAGCTGGGCAGGGGCTCAGCCTGGAGCAAAGGAGGCTCAGGGGGCCCTTGTGGCTCTGCACAGCTCCTGCCAGGAGGGCACAGCCGGGGGGGCCGGGCTGTGCTCCAGGGAACAGGGACAGGAGCAGAGGGAACGGCCTCAGGCTGGGCCAGGGCAGGCTCAGGGTGGGCACCAGGAGGAATTTCCCCATGGAAAGGGGGCTCAGGGATTGGGAGGAGCTGCCCAGGGGGGTTTGGAGTCCCCATCCCTGGAGGTGCCCAGGAAGGGCTGGAGGTGGCACCGAGTGCTCTGGGCTGGGGACAGGGTGGGGATCAGGCACAGCTTGGACTCAGTGATCCTGGAGGGATTTTCCCAACCTCAGTGATCCTGGGATTCTGTGGGAGAGCTGCTCTGGGGATCTGGGAGATGGAACCAGTCTGAAGTGCCTCCCCTCAAGGCCTTTCCTTGGCTCCTTCCCAGGCTGTGACACTGCCCAGGTCCCCCTGGAGCAGAGCTGTCCCCACATCCCCCCATGCCTGGCACAGGGGTGGCACTCTGGGGTCCCTCACTGCCTCCCCAGTCCCAGCCAGCACACAGGGACTCTTCCTTTATCTTCTCTCCCTTTGATTGTCCTTCCCAGGGCCTGTTCCTGCCTTCTCCTGCTCTTCCTGGCGAGCTGGCAGAGGCTGCCTCAAGCTCCAGTGCCCTCGGTGATGAGCTGCTGGCAGCCAGGGCAGCAGGCTGCAGCTTTAATTAAATGATAAGGGCAGAGCCCCGGAAGTGGGGAGATAAGTGCAGTGGTGTCTGCCACCACACTTGCCCAGGCTCTTTCTAATTAGCTTTGAGAAGCTCTGGAGAGGCAGATTAACCCTTGCAGGGGCTGGGTGAGCACGGGGATGCAGCAGGAGGAGGGTGCCAGACCAGCCCCAGGGATGCCAGGGTGCAATGCCATGGTTTGGGTGGGATGGGGCTGCAGGGGACCCCCTATGCTCCCCCCAGCCCGGGGCAGAGGGCACAGGTCAGGGAGGATCAGACCTGGCCTCTCACAGGCTCAGGCACTTTCAAAGCTCAAGGATTATGTGCTTTGCTCCTGCTGGAAGAAGCATTTGCTGGTGTGCCATGTCCCTGCTGGCTGGGGGGACTGTCCCCAGCCCCACAGGGCACAGTCCTGCCATGGCTCAGGTTTCCAGCCCCTCTGGGACCACGCCCAGTGATTCTCTGAGAGCTGGGCACTTGGGGACACAGGGTAGGAGGAGCACTGTGTGTCACCAACCTGTGGTAATATGGACTGGCAGCTCCCCAGGACCCGGTGCCACCAGGGCCACCCCCTGTCCCTCACCCAGGTGCAGCTGAGAGTGAAGCACACCAGAGGGCTGGGAAGGGCACCTGGGCTGTGGGCACTGTGTCACCAGGGCAGTGGGTGCTCAGAGTGGCACTGGGGACACTGCTGCTGCTGGCCTGGCCCCTTGTGGTCACCCTGGCTGGCAGCACAGGGCACCCGGAGTGTGCCAGGGAGCTCTGGGGTGGGCACTCCTGTGTCCCCAGGGATCTCTGGACATTTCTGTGTCCCCAGGGAGCTCTGGGGTGGCCATTCCCATGTCTCCAAGGAGCTCTGGGACAGGCACTCTTGTGTCCCCAAGGAGCTCTGGGGTGGCCATTCCCTGTCCTCTGGGAGCTCTGCCATTCCTGTGTCCCCAAGGAACTTTGGGACATCCATTCCCATGTCCCCAGGGAGCTCTGGTGTGGCCATTCTTGTGTCTCTAGGGAGCTCTGGGAGAGCCATTCCCTGTCCCCAGGGAGCTCTGGGATGACCATTCTCTGTCCCCAAGGAACTCTGGGGTGGTCATTTCTGTGTCCCTAGGGAAGTCTGGGATGGCCATTCCCATATCTCCAAGGAGCTCTGGGACAGGCATTCCTGTGCCCCCAAGGAGCTCTGGGATGGCTATTCCCTGTCCCCTGGGAGCTCTGCCATTCCTGTATCCCCAAGGAGCTCTGGGGTGGGCACTCCTGTCTCCCCAGGGAGCACTGGCCATCTGTGTCCTCAGGAGGCTCTGGGATGGCCATTCCTGTGTCCCCAAGGAGCTCTGGGACAGCCATTCCTGTGTCCCCTGGGAGCTCTGGGGTGGCCATTCTCTGTCCTCAGGGATCTCTGCCATTCCCATGTCCCCAGGGAGCTCTGATGGCTCTGGGAAAGCCATTCCCTGTCCCCCAGGATCTCTGTCATTCCCTGTCCCCAAGGATATCTGTCATTCCTGTGTCCCCAGGTAGCTCTGGGGTGGCCATTCCTGTGTCCCCAGGGAGCTCTGTGACAGCCATTCCGTGTCCCCAGGGAGCTCTGGGGTGGCCATTCCTGTGTCCCCAGGGAGCTCTGTGACAGCCATTCCGTGTCCCCAGGGAGCTCTGGGATGGCCATTCCTGTGTCCCCAGGGAGCCCATACCTGCAGAGGGACAGGCCATCCCCAGCCCCCAGGGGCAGAATCCCCATCAGCAGAGCGGGTGGGACTGGGGAATGCAGGCAGGAGCAATCAGGAGCAATTTGGGCAGCAGGAATGTGCATCCAAGGCATGCATGAGCTGGCAGCCCCGGGGGTGGCAGGTGCTGCTGCTCCCTCCCCTGGGATTTCCATCATTAGCCCTGAGCTCCCCCTGTCCCAGCTCCTGGGGCAGGGAGGGAAGGAGGGCAGGAGCTCCACTGCCCAAATCCCAGGGGTTTAGGGCCTTTGTGTGCCCCTAAAGGAACCTCAGGTGCTGTTTCTCACCTGGGGCTGCAGGAGTCGGTGCTGGAAGAGGCTTTGCTTATTCCATGGATTGGTTTGGACTCCCCAGCATTTCTGGTGGATATTTGTGGAATGCCTCTGGTCTGTAGGACAGCCAGAGGATAATGCTGGGATGTGAATGGATGCAGGGTTTGGGTTGTTTTATGCAGGGTGAGTGAGGGGATAGCCCAGCAATGCTCATTCTGTGCCTTTGCTTTTGCCTGCTGTGAGTTTTAGCTGCAGGGACCTGATTTTTCATAGAGGGTGTGTGCCAGGTACCAAGTGCTTTGGGAAGTGCCCAGATATTTTATTTCTGGAAGGAGGAGAGAAAATTGCTGGTTTTTCTCATTAGGAGAGCAACACCCCCCCATCCTCCAGCCCCTTTTTAGAGGAGGAGTTTTCTGTGATCTCTTGACCCCTTCCTTGTACCCTCCCCAGTTTCTGCAGCCTCTGGGGCAGAGTCTCAGTGGCAAATCAGCTCCTTCCCTGTTAAACCTCCCAGGGGTTTGTCCTCTCCCTGGAAGCCATAGAGGGACCCCAGGGAAAATATTTCCCTCCAGAGTGAGACTCTGCTCTGCATCAGGAAGCAGGAGGAGAATTAAGGCTGCCTGGACAATCCTAATTTTGGCATTTCCTAACCTTTGGACCCTGTAATCCTATTTAGGTGCTTCTTAACATAATTATTCGGCAGTTTAATATAATAATTCTGCTTTTTATAGTCCAGTGAAGGTTGAAGCCTTGCTGTGCCAGGGTAGGAGATCATGGGGGTGGCACCACAACCACAAAATCTGCTATAGGGAGGTTGAATTTGTTTTGCTGGGTATCACAGGGAAGCTGTGGGGTGATGGGGATTTTGGGAGCTCTCAGTGTGTTCTGAGCCCTGCAGGGACACACTCAGTGTCTGGGAACATCCATCTGGGTGCTCTGCCTGCCGTTGCTGTGGCGATGTGGCCGCTGTGACTGCAGCAGGGAGGTGGCTCCTCCTGCACACATGGGAAACACATCCCCTGGGAATGGGGGAAAAAGGGAAACACATCCCCTGGGAATGGGAAACACATCCCCTGGGAATGGGGGGGAAAGGGAAACACATCCCCTGGGAATGGGAAACACATCCCTTGGGAATGGGGGGAAAAGGGAAACACATCCCCTGGGAATGGGGGAAAAAAAAGGGAAACACATCCCCTGGGAATGAGGAAAAAAGGGCAACACATCCCCTGGGAGTGGGGGGAAAAGGGCAAACACATCCCCTGGGAACAGGGAAAAAGGGAAAACACATCCCCTGGGAATGGGGGAAAAGAGAAAACACATCCCCTGGGAGTGGGGGAATGGAAACACATACCCTGGGAGTAGGGAAGAGGAAGGACAGATCCCCTGGGAGTAGGGAAGAGGAAGGACAGATCCCCTGGGAGTGAGGAAGAGGAAGAACACATCCCCTGGGAGCCAGGCAAAGCTCCCCAGCCCCAGCCGGGTGTGTCCATCTCTCCACATCCCTTCCTGGCCGTGCTGGGCTGCCCTGGGCAGGGGCTGGGAAGGCGTTTGCAGCTCTGGAGTGCCGGGATGCCCTGCAGGGGCTGCGGCTGCTCCGTGTGTGCTGCCCGGCACAGGGGCAGAGCAGCGGGGCTGGAGGGGCCGGGGATGCCGGGGCTGTTCCATCTCCTGACCCAGGAGAAGCCGGCCCGTGCCCTGCAGCACTGGGCAGCTCCGGGGATGTGTGGAACAGCGGGGGCTGCTCGTTCTCGCCCCGGGAGCCGGAGGTGTGGCTCGGAGCCGCAGTCACCCCTCGGTGGGCAGTGCCGGGTCGGGCTCCCATAGCGGGAGCCATGTGGAGCGAGGGTGGGAACTTTGGGAAGCCATCTGGCTGCGTGTTGTAGTGCTAGGATCGGTCCCGTCTGGCTGGGTGATGGGGTGCTAGGGGTGGTCCTGCAGCCGGGGAGGGTGCGGGGGGAGCCCGGGGCTGCGGGAGCTCCTGCCCCTGTCCCGGCTCCGAGCGCTCCGTGCCCATCCATCCCCAACGGGGGACAGACAGCGCCCCGGCAGCTCTGCAGGGCACATTGCTGAGCTCTGGGCTTGTCCACACGAGAATTTGGGCCAGGAGCCCATAGGAGCTCCCACAGGAGCTGCAGGAGGGATCCTGCATCCAAAGGTGTCCTGGGGATCAGCCAGGGAGGGATTGTCCTGCCCCACCTCCAGGGCTGGGGCACTTCGGGTGCCACAACATCAGAGACCCAAAGCTGTTCCAGAGGGCCCAAAGGAGGGGCCGGGGCTGGGGAAGGCTCTGCAGGAGCCACCTGAGGAGGGCTGAGGGCTCTGGGCTGGTTCAGCTGCAGAGAGGAGCCCAGGGCAGAGCTCAGGGAAGGAGGGAACGGCTGCAGGGGAGCTTTGGGATGGACACAGGGAAAGGTTCCTCCCCCAGAGGGTGCTGGGCACTGCCCAGGCTGCCCAGGGAATGGGCACAGCCCCGAGGCTGCCAGAGCTCCAGGAGCCTTTGGACACCAGGGATGCACAGGGGGGATTGCTGGGGGGTCTGAGCATGGACAGGAGCTGGACTGGGTGATCCTGGTGGGTCCCTTCAGCTCAGGATATTCCATGATTCCCTGATGGGATAATGCACTGGCTGTGCCACCCTGATTTGGGGACCGTGAAGGGGCACCTTGTCTGTGAGCTTGTGAAGGAGATCCTGGCTCCAGAGCCACCTGCAACACAGCTCCCCTCTCCCAACAGCACTGGCAAGGGGAAAATGTGCTGGGAATGAGGCACAGAGCTGCCACATGCCTGTTCCCTGCAGGAAACTCCTGCTGGGATGGGATGGGATGGGATGGGATGGGATAGGATAGGATAGGATAGGATAGGATAGGATAGGATAGGATAGGATAGGATAGGATAGGATAGGAATGGGATGGGATAGGATAGCAATGGGATAGGACAGGATGGGATTCTATTCATGGGATGGAATAGCATAGGAATGGGGCTAGCCAGTGTAAGAACATGGCATGTTGGGCTGCACAATCCCAGCTGTTCCTAAGGGTGCCTGCGGAGGGAGGGGAGCAGCAGCACCGGTGCCTGGAGGAAGCAGCTCGGCAGGGAAGTGGTGTCTGGAGGGAGCAGTGCTGTAAAACATGGAACCTGGAGGAGATGGCTCCACTGCAGCAGCACTGCCTGCAGGGAAGGCAGCAGCAGGGGGGGCAGCACCTGGAGGCACCTGCAGGACGTGGCACCCTGGGGGACCCATACCTGGAGGCAGCAGCGCCGTGGGGATGGCATTTCCCAGGAATGGCACTGCAGGCAATGGCACCTGGAGGGAGCAGCACCATGGGAGAGCTGTGCCTTCGGGAGTGCGCCGTGGGGGACACACACCTGGGGACACACACCTGGGGGGACACACACACCTGGGGGGACACAGCTGTGGGGAGTGGCACTGCGGGAGAGTGGCACCTGTGGAGAATGTTGGCACGGCAGGATGGGGCCTGCCAGCAGCTCTGCCATGGGCAGCAGGGAGCAGCATTGCTGGGAATGGTTCCTGGAGGAGCCATGGTGCAGGAGAACGGCACCAGGAATGGTGAAATAGGGAATGGTGCCGACTGCCAGGAGCTGTGGGGCGGGAAGGGAGTCCTTGTTGCACGGGGAGGGGGGACAGTGCTGCTGGGAGTGATGTCATGGGGGCCACCACCGTCAGGGACATCCCAGAGGGGTCTGCAGAGCCCTGAGGGCCAGGAATGGGAGAGGAGGCATTCCCAGGTGTCCACAGCACGGTGGCCAGCCCTGCCCCTCTCCCTGGCTCAGGACAGACCTCTGGAACCCCTGGCAGCCCAGGGTGCAGCGTGGGCCCTGCTCTGTCCCCCTGTCCCCAGGGCCAGCACAGGTCAGGGCTCTGGGGCTCTGCTTTTGGGGCAGCTGGCTGGATGAGTTCTCCCCAGAGAGAGAAGAAGGCTCTTTCTGATCCCAGCTTTGGGAAAGCATCTGATTTTCCTCCCACCTGCTCTCCCCACGCTCCCCTTGCCCATTTCCCCACACCACTGAGCCTCTCCAGTCCCTCCTGGCATGCTGTGCTTCTCTCCTCCCCTTTCCTGGGCTTCTCTGCATCCTCTGCCCTGCTCTGCTCTGTCACAGCCCCTCTGCCTCCCCTTCCAGAGCTGCTCCAGCACTTCCCCTCCCTTCCAAGACTTCTCCTGTGCTGCATCATCCATCCCTGCTCTCCCTGCACTGACACAAGTGGAAGACACAGGAAGACCAAACCAGGCTGGGGATAAAAACCAGGCTGGCATAAAAAACGTGCTGGGGGCTGGCTCAGCCTCTGCTTGGAGCTCCCAGGTTTGCAGAGGGTGAGGGAACCTCTGCCCATCTCCTGCAGGAGATGGATGCTGACTGAGGCTGCTGCTTTTGTCTTGTTCCCAAAGTGCCCCAGAGCTGTGCTGGAATCCCCCAGTAAAGGTTTGGAGGAGCTCTGTGACAGGATCAGCTCCTGCCCTGGGTGGGGAGAGAGGGACACAGGAATAATTAGCAGAAGCACCAATTTGTGCCTCTTCCCAGAGGAGCCAACCTGGAATCTCTGAGGGCATCCTGGTGTAAAACCCCAATGGTGCTCCCCAAGAAACCAAAGGGATCCAACTTTTCCTGCCCTGGGTTCATCCCTGAGGAGGAAAACACTGTGAGGCAGCCGACCAGGACATGCCAGAGAGAGGCAAAGCTGCAGGAAGGGGAGAGCCAGGAGGATGTGAGGGCTGTGAATGCCCAAGCACCCACTTCCCTGCCTGGGAAGCACAGTCTGGTGGCCTGGAATAACCAGGATGGGCCAAAGCTCAGGAAAACACGGCAGCTGCACAAAGCTTTACTTGGTGTGACCAGGACACCCTGATACCAGAGAGGGCGTGGTCGTCACATTCCAGGGCCTCAGAGGCACAAAAGGGCATTTTGTGTGGAGGAGGGATGGGAAATCCCGAGCACCCTTTGTGCACCCCGAGGGGAGGGCCTGCCTCCTCACCACCCCACAAAACGGGAAAATCCACGGGCAGAATTCCCACCAAGGAGGGATTTGTGCTTGTCTGGTGGCACACTGGAGTCCCTGAGCCACCAGCATGTGCTGGGAATTAGGCCATGGGGTCGTGTTTTCCCTCAGTCCCAGCTATTCAGGAGTTGTACCCTGCCCCGTTCCGGGCTCATGGCACAGAATCCGCTCTGCCAGCGAGGGGACAACGCTGGAAAAAGGCTCCAGTGCCAGAAGCAGACAATGGGTAGAGCAGAATAAAAGACCCTGAACACAGCGTTCCTGCTTGATCCTGCCATTCCCAAGCTGCTGCTGGCACCAGGAAATCTCCGTAGCTTTGTTCCCTGCAGAGGTGGATTTTATTTCAGTCCTGCCAGTCCCCTCTGCAGGCTCGGCAAAGCTCCTTCTGCCCCAGGAAGAGAGGATGGCTCCCATCCACTCCCCTGGGAGCACAGAGCAGCAGGGCCTCTCTCCAAGAGGAAAGGACATGCAGGAGGAAAGCTGGTGAGGAAAGGATGGCAATAATTCCTCATGGACACAAGGGAAAGACCACAGAACATGACCTCAAAGTGCCCAGGGCTCTGCGTGGCCACTGGAGCACCCTGTGGTCCTGAGAGGAAAACCTGGATGGATGGATCCCTGGATGGGATGGATGGATCCTCTTGGGTTCAGATTCCGTTCTGTGCTTCTGCTTGCCCAGAGTAGGGATGGAAACAGAGCCCTCGTGCCTCTGGTTGTGTATCTCATGTGGGAGAGAGAATCGAGGCGATTCCCGAGGAAACAGGTCACTGGTGCACGGCCAGCCCCAAGGACGTGCCCTGCCAAGCTGTGCTCCCGTGCTGCCCGTGCCCCCGCCGTGTCCCCTGGGCTGCTTTTGTGCTGCTGCTTCTCATCCCCGCCGTGTGAGCATGGCTGTCCCCGCGCCGCGAGCAGGGCCAGCATCCTGAGCGGTGGATCCCGGTGTGGATCCGTGTGGTGTCTGTGTGTGTGTGTCCATGTGTGTGCGTCTGTGTGTGTGTTCATGTGTGTGTTCATGTGTGTGTGTGTGTGTGTCCCTGTGTGTGTGTATCCATGTGTGTATCTGGGTGTGTATCCATGTGTGTGTATCCCTGTGTGTGTGTATCCATGTGTGTGTATCCATGTGTGTGTGTCCATGTGTGTGTGTGTGTGTGTGTGTCCATGTGTCTATCCATGTGTGTGTTCATGTGTGTGTGTGTGTCCATATGTGTGTTCATGTGTGTGTGTGTGTCCGTGTGTGTTCATGTTTGTGTGTGTGTGTGTGTCCATGTGTGTGCGTCTGTGTGTGTGTCCATGTGTGTGTGTATCCATGTGTGTGTATCCATGTGTATCCATGTGTGTGTATCCATGTGTGTGTATCCATGTGTGTATCCATGTGTGTATCCATGTGTGTGTATCCATGTGTGTGTATCCATGTGTATCCATGTGTGTGTATCCATGTGTGTCCATGTGTGTATCCATGTGTGTGTATCCATGTGTGTCCATGTGTGTGTCCATGTGTGTATCCATATGTGTGTGTATCCATGTGTGTGTATCCATGTGTGTGTATCCATGTGTGTGTATCCATGTGTGTATCCATGTGTGTATCCATGTGTGTGTATCTATGTGTGTCCATGTGTATCCATGTGTGTGTATCCATGTGTGTATCCATGTGTGTGTATCCATGTGTGTATCCATGTGTGTGTATCCATGTGTATCCATGTGTGTGTATCCATGTGTGTATCCATGTGTGTGTATCCATGTGTGTGTATCCATGTGTGTCCATGTGTGTGTCCCTGTGTGTGTGCACAGCCCCAACCCCTCCATGTGCCCGAGGTTCTGGTGTCACCACCCAGGTGGCTCCGGTGTCCCCGTGTGAGTCCACGGGGCCGCTGGGCTCCAGGGAGGATCAGGACGTAGCTGGAGCCAGGAGTGAGGGAGGAGCAGCAGTGGCTGAGCGGCCTCCAGGAGGCTGGACAGGGCCAGGAGAGGCCGAGGAGGGGACCAGGGGGCCAGGGTGGCAGAGGCTGAAGGGGGTGTGGAGGCCTGGGGCTGTGCACTGATGTGACGCTGTCGTCCTTTTTCTGCCCCTCATCAGAGTCCCCTGAGCGGAGCAGGCTGTGAAGGGGGGCTGCCATCAGGTATGTCCGTGTGGCTCCTGCCAGGATATCCCAGCTGCCAGGGGGAGCTCCCGGGGGTGCCAGGGATGCAAAGTGGACACAGGCCCCAGCCCCCAGCTGAGGGTTTGGGGAGCATCACTGGGGGCTGGTTTAGGGCAAGATGTGCTTACACAATGGTTGGCTGCTGACTTCACCCCTTCGTCCATGCCTGTGTCAAGCATTCCCAGCGTTGTCTGGAGCCTTCTCCTGCATCCTGTGTGTGAAAGCTGTGCCAGGGTGACTCGGATGTGTGGCAGTCCCAAACTGGTGGCAGGAGGGAGCATTGGCCAGGGCAGAAACCCCACCATGGTGCTCTGGTTTGCTTCTTCCCCAGGCTCAGGAGTGCCTGTGGGTCTGCCCTGCTTTTGGGATAAGGGAATTGTGTGGACCAGTGTGTGTCCCATGGGAAGGGGGTGCCCCAACAGGTTTCAGGTCCCCAGAGCTCCTTAGCATCTCCCTCCATCAGTCTGTCAATGCAGAGAGCTCCACAGTGGTGGAGACATGGAGAGGATGTTTGGGAATCACAGGGACATCTGGAAGTCTGAGCAGCCTCAAGAGCCTCTGAGCTGCTTCCACCCCATCATCAGCACCAGGCTGGATCTGCTTGTGGCAGCAGGCAGTGATGTGTCCTGGGGCATTCTGTGGTGTCCCAAACTGGGGCAGAAATCAAGGAATGGCTCGTGACTGGGATGGCTCTGGGAGGGACTGCATGGAAGTGCCAAATTCCAGCCTCAGAAGTCTCGTGACAGGTGCCTGCCTGTGCCAAGGACACCTGGCCAAGGCTCAGGGACACCTGGGGCAGGGGGTGGCTGGCATGTGAGGACACCAGTATGTGAACTGGTCTAACTGGTGCTCAGTGTCCCAGCTGTGCCAGGAGCAGGGAGCTGTGGTGCCCTGGGGTGCTGGGCTCCCTCTGGGGCAGGGGTTTGGTGCACAGGGCACCCCTCGCATCTCCACAGGGCACCCCAGGGCATCTCCAGCCTCTCTCGGGTGGGCATGGCTTTGCCTCAGTGTGCTTAGGGATTGCAGGCTCCACAGGAGACCAGGACTTCTGGCTGGGCTTGTGGCTCCTGCTGGGGGTGCCAGGGGAGGCTGGAATGTGGCCTGGAATGCCCGGTGGGAGCAGGGCAGGGATGCCCGAGGATGCTGCCCAGCACACATGGCTGTGCCTCAGGCCTGAGTCCAGGGCAGTTCTGTCCCTGCACAGTGATCCATGGCATGCCATTGGTGGTGCCCAATGGGAATTCCTGGAGCTTAGCAGGTTCCAGGTGGTGCCTCACCTTCTGGGATCACAGGCCTGGTGTGGCAGCGCCTGTCCTGCTCTGCAAATCCAAGCTGTGGAGCCTCCCTGTGCAATCCTGGTCTCCTGAGGGGCTTGGGGAGCTCTGCCCTGTGCTCTGCCTCCTGTTTCTCTGTGGCTTTTGGTTTCCCTACCTGCTCTGCTTTGCTCCCGTTTTTTTTGTCTGTGGGTCTGGCTCCTGGGTGTCTGTGGATCCAGTTCCTAGGGTGTCTGTGGCTCCAGTTCCTGGGTATCTGTAGGTCCAGCTCCTGGGGTGTCCATGGGTCCACCTCCTGGGGTGTCCATGAATCCAGCTGTCTGTCCCAGCATGGGTAGGACGGAGATGTCCAGTCCCTGCTGCTCCTCCCTGCATCCCAAGAGGGGGTTCCCAAGGCAGGGTTCCCAAAGTGGGGTTCCTGAGGAAGGGTTCCCAAGGCAGTGTTCCCAAGGTGGGGTTCCTGAGGAAGGGTCCCCAAGGCAGGGTCCCCAAGGCAGGGTTCCCAAGGCAGGGTTCCTGAGGCAGGGTTCCTGAGGAAGGGTCCCCAAGGCAGGGTTCCCAAGGCAGGGTTCCCGAGGCAGGGTTCCTGAGGAAGGGTCCCCAAGGCAGGGTTCCCAAGGCAGGGTTCCCAAGGCAGGGTTCCTGAGGAAGGGTTCCCAAGGCAGGGTTCCCAAGGCAGGGTTCCCGAGGAAGGGTTCCCAAGACGGGGCTCCCAAGGTGGCGTTCCCAAGGCAGGGTTCCTGAGGCCAGGTTCCCTAGGCCAGGTTCCCCAAGTGGGGTTCCCAAGCTGGGGTTCCTGGGCCTAACACTGCTGTCCCTTGTTCCCTGCAGATCTCCGGCCTCTGCCCGATGTAGCCATGACTGGGACCTGCACCCGGGAGTGCACAGAGTTCGGCCACTCCGACACCTGCTGGATGCCTGGCCAGTCCTCCCCCAGCCGCAGGCCCAAGAACGCCCTCAAACTCTCCACTTTTGTGCCTTACCAAGACAGAGGGAGTCAAGAGCAAGTCGGGAACGGCAGCCCCAGACTGTCGGAAGAGCGCAGCACCAAAATGGCCAACCTCCGCCTGCTCCCCACGTACAGTGCCTTCTCCAATAGTAGCCATGAGCCCTGCAAGGACTCTCCCATGGAGGAAATTCCTCTCACCCAGACCTCGGACTTCCAGCCAGCCACCACCCCCTCGGCCCAGACCACCAAGAGGGAGATCTACCTGTGAGGCTGGGCGTGAGGGGCAGGGAGCTGAGGCCAGAGGAACATTTTCCACTTCGATGCTTTATGGCTCCGGCCGCTTCTCCAGGCAGGGGGCTCTGCGGGGAGCAGGGCAGGGTGAGGCAGGGATGAGAGGAGCGCCTTTTTAACCCCCTGTTGCCCGGGGCTGGGGGTGGGTGGGGAGGGTGAAAAGCATCCCGACCCCGATTGCCGAGCATCCCGAACTGCTGCCGGGGAGGGCTGGGCAGGCTCCTGGTGCGGAGGGCACGGAGAAGGGAGAGAAGGGCTTACGTACCAAAGGTCCACGCAGAGCTGGTGGAGTTCCTGGGGCATAGGACGAGGAGTGTCCCCGAGCACGGGGAGCCAGCTGCCTGTCTCTTTGCTGTAGACTCCTGTAAATACGAATCTTATAGAAATGACATTCAAGTCCTGCCTGATCGCAACTTTTTATTGTCCTTGAAACAAACAAAAAGACATTTAAAGAGAAAACAAAACAAAACAAAATGAGAAAAAAAAAAAAGCAGACAAAAAAAAAAGAGGAAAAACAAAGCAAAAAAAAAAAAGAGAAAAAAAAAAACAAACCACAGGGAGCAAGTTCCAGCTTTGAATGGTTTCCTGCGTGGAAGAGCCCCTGGGAGCGCAGCGTCCAGCCCGCACTCGTGTTCTATATTGTAAATAGAGATGTGATCAGTCCCTGAAACAGCAGCTGGGGAGCTGGAGGAGAGGGGCAGCATCCTGGCCGGACTGTAGGGACTTTGCTGTTTTTCAGCCTGGATCTCTTTCTGAACGTTGTCACTGTGCCCACAAGCTGCAGGGTCCCTAGGGACTGCCCGGTGCCATAGGTGGGGGCTGCTTTGGGGGTGTGGGGGGGGTCCCGGTGGTGGCCCTGCGCCTGGCGGGTGGAGGAGGGGTGGGGAAGCCCCCAGACATGGGACCGGCTGGGTCCGGGGAGGGGATGTCCCCAGGAAGGGACCGGCTGGGTCCGGAGAAGCCCTCAGTCCGCCTCTGCTGGCAGGGAGGCCGCCAGCGGCCCCGGCTCTCAGCCCATTGCCTCGGGCCTCCTCTGGGGCAGGGGATGCCCACGAGGCCAGGCTGTGCCGTGCCCTCGACCTCCATCCCATCCGCCTGTAAAGCCACCATTGCCTTTGTGAGGAGGAGCTTTGTCTCAGGGTCACACCGGGGGCCGCCGAGCCCCTGCCCGCTGGACTCCGCTGCCCTTAGGCCCCAGGGCCACTCTCACGGGGTCCAGCTTTCTCTTCCATTGTCAAAGGTCCACCGGTCTCCCGGCAGGTTCCTGCTGCCCCGGCGTCCTCAGCTCCCGTGCAGGGTCAGAGGAGCCCCTGCCCCTCACAGGGCTTCCTGAGGGGCACCCCCGGCTCTGTCGCTGCTCCCTTGGCAGCGGGGCACAGCCCTGGTTTTGGGGTGCACCCCTGGCCGGAGGGGTCCGGGCGACTCGCGCCTCATTCCTGGGTAGCCCTTCCCCTCCGGGCCGCGGGAGGGGCCGTGCTGCACCCTTGTGCTTCCCGTCTCCAGCTCTGGCACCTTCCCGAGGGAGCGAGGCCGGCAGGACAGCTCTCGGTCCGTGCCCGCGGGGCTGGCGCGGGGCTCCTGGGGCACAGGGACCCCGCAGGGCTGGGGCTATGCCCTGCCATAGCTGTAGTGCCTGTCGGGACCCCTGCTCAGCCTCTCCCCCAGCACCCCGCTCTGAGCAGCTCCTCTCCCCCATGGGGCGGTGGCACACGCAGCCACCTGCCCGCTGGCTCCCTGAGGGGGCACGGTGCCAGCCGAGCCCGGGGCACAGAGGAAAGGCGGCAGAAGGCGCCTGCTCGCACCTCTGCTTCATGTCCCTCGTGCCCTTCGTGCCCCAGCCCTGCCTTCCCCGGGTGGCACCGCTGCCACCCCGCATGGCCCGGCCCCGGCGGTGCCAGCCGGAGGAGGCAGGACCCTCCTCCCGCTGCTGCTCCCGCCCGGCCGGGGTGCTCCCATTCCGGTGGGATCCAGCGGCCTGCCCGGCCGGGGTGCTCCCATTCCGGTGGGATCCAGCGGCCTGCCCGGCCGGGGTGCTCCCATTCCGGTGGGGATCCAGCGGCCTGCCCGGCCGGGGTGCTCCCATTCCGGTGGGATCCAGCGGCCTGCCCGGCCGGGGTGCTCCCATTCCGGTGGGATCCAGCGGCCTGCCCTGCCCCGCCCCGCGCGGCCGGGATTCCCGCTCTGCCCTGCGGGGCCGCGCTTCCCCGCTCTGGCTGCCGGAGCAGGTGCCGCTCCTGACCTTGTTTTTATTGTAGCTCTGTAGTTTCAGGGCCAAACTGGGCAGAATGTGCAATTTGGCCGCGCTGGCCACGATCTTTTGACTCCACTGCCAACTCGGCTGCTCACGCCTCCCCTGGGCCCAGGCAGTGGCAGTGTCCAGTGCCCCTCTCGGGGACCCCCGGCAGAGCCACATCTGAGGGGGGCTTGTCCAAGACCACCTCATCCCGGCCGGGGGCTCCCTACCCTGTGCTGGGGTCTCCAGAGGGATCCCGAGGCTGGAATTGCTGTGGCTGGAATTGCTGTGCTGTCTCCTGGAGCACCTGGCGAGGTCCTCAGTGCGAGCACGGTGTGGAGGGAGGGAGGGAGGGGGGAGCGCAGGGGGGTCCCCGGGGGATGGGGCTGGGGATAGGTTTGGGGGTGGCTGAGTCCTGTGGGGGTGCACAGAGGGCTGGGGGGTTTCAAGGGGAGCACGGTGGGGCCAGAGTTGGATGTCTGGGGGTGCAGAGGGCTTGGGGGTCTTGGGGCACTGGGTGGGTGTGTGGGCAAGGCCACAGGGGGGCAATGGGACCGGGGCCTCAATGGGGTGCCAGGGGTGCAGGGATGGGTGCCTGGGGAGGAGAGGGTGCCGGCCATCAGTCCTGGGAGAGGGGTTTGAGGGGATTTGTCCCGGGGGGAAGCTGCCAGTGTGGCTGGGGATCAGTCCTGGGGGAGGGCGAGGAAGAGGTGCTGTGGGAAGAAGCTCATTTGCACAATTATAAGCCAGAAGGATAAAGCCTCTGTGCGCGTGGGGGGAGGACAGCTCCCCACGGGCTCCAGTCCAGACAAGCACAGGGAGGAGGAGGAGGAGGGTTCACTGTATCTCACACTGCACTAGGACAAGCCAGGGGGAAAACCAAAGGTGGGAGCCAGGGAGCAGGCGGGCTGCGTGGGAAGGATCTAAGCGACCCCTTTGTAGCTCTTCAGTGTTGGTTCTATTTATACGAGATTTCATTTCCTTGCTTGTGATGCCTTGTTTTTTGTACAGTTTTATGTACATGCAGGTGTAGCTTTTCTAAAGGAGAAATCCTATGGCAGAGTAAAGTCCCCCCACTATTTTTCAGATGGTGCCCTATGTCTAAGGCGATGCCTCTTGCTAAGGTTGTACTGCTCAATGTGTGATGCATTTCCCTGTGCGGGGAAGCCTTTGGGCCTTGGGCTTGGTTTTCCCCGGGCGCTGTGAGCACAATTGATTCCCTTGTAACCCTTTCTGTTCGGAGCCGTGAGCATGACACCGTCGTGATGCCCCTTTCTTTCCGTTCTCCCCTGTTCCGTTCGTTTGCTGAGCTGTCAAGATGACCAATTCCATTGTAATTAGCCCTTCCTAAAGCTTTACAATAAAAGTGTGAAAACCCGGCTGCTTCTGGGCCTGGCTGCTCCTTCCCACGCCTCCCCCTGAGCACCCTCAGGGGAAGAAAGGGTTGGGGAGGGTTTGGGATCTGCCTGCTTCCCTGCCCTGCTCTTGGCTCCCTGTTTGCCAGCTCGAGGATGCTCCTGCACATGGAAAAGGAGGATATGCCCCCAGAGCACTGTCCCACAGACCAGACTCCTTCAAGGCCAGGTTGGACAGGGTTTGGATCATCCTGCTCCAGTGGAAGGTGTCCCTGCCCATGGCAGGGGGTTGGAGCTGGAGAAGCTTCCAGGCCCCTTCCAACCCAAGTCATTCCATGATTCTGTCATTGATTCTGTGACTGAAACCCAAATATTTCAGTGAAAAAACACCTCCAGCCCCAAGGCTGCCTGCACCTGTCACCAGCCAAGGTGGGAATCAGGGAAAATCCCATCCAAGCTCTCTGGACCCCGTCCCATCTCCACCACTGCTCCTTGGAGACTTGCTCCATTTCCCACCATTTCAGCATCTCCTTTCCCAGGCACAGCTGGGGGTTTGGGGGTATTTCAGACCCTTTGGAAACATCTGGGTTATTCCAAACCTGGCCCAGCATTTGTGGCTGTTCCCACCCCAGCTCCTCCAGCCCTGGCTGTGGGGTTCCCTGCCTGCCTTTGCACAGGATCCCGATGATCCCGGGAGGTTTCCTGGCTCGGGGTAGGGCTGCTCCCCTCTCTGGTGGGTTCCATACAGCTGTGGCACATCTGGGCTGTGCTGGGCTCACACACAGCCTTGCACTCTCCCTGCTCAGCTCTGGGCTCACTGTGACTGCACCACCAGGCAAAGGCTCCTTCCCAGCCTGGAGGACTCCAGGAAGGAGGAGTTCCCATGTGGAGATGAAGCTCAGTTCCCCCTCTCCTTGCTGGGACTCCTTTTGAGCCATCCCCTCCCCAGGGCTCTGCAGGGCCATCAGAGGGGATCCAATGCCCCCATCCCTGAGGGGTTCCCCTCGTGCTGGGGCCTGGGGGGTTCCCAGCTGCTCCTCGGGGCAGGCCCAGGCCAGCTGGGAGCAGGGAATGTGTCCCCAGGGACCCTGGGCAGCCCCGTGCCCTTTGCTGCCATCCAAGGAAAGAGGGTCTGGATGCTGAGGGTGGTTCCAGGCTGGCACAGCTGGCACAGAGAGCAGAGCTGCCCCCAGGACAGGTGACCAAAGGGTGTTTTCCTTAGCAGAGACAGTCCCAGGCCCTCCCTGAACATTCCATGTCCTCACAGTCCCTCCTCCTCAGCCATCCCAGGATATCCAGACCCCTCCCTGATGCCATCTGTGCCTCTTTCCCCTCTCTGCCAGCCCTGTCCCACCCATCCCACTCACTCCCTGCCCTCCTCGTTCCCTCCTGGCCTCTTCTCCCGTTCCTGTGCTCTCCCCTCACCCCACACCGGCACTCCAGCCTTCCCCTCCTCCGGCAGAGCCCTGAGCTCGCATCCAGCCGGGCTGGAGCCCTCTGGTTTCCATGGCAGCACACATCAATTACCGCCTGGCTGCGAGGGGCTGCGGTGCTGCGGCTGCGGAGGCTGCCGGCACTGCCGGGGGCTCAGGGACCCAGCTGCACCCTCAGGATGGGAACTGGTGCCCATGGAACGCTTCAGGGGGATGGGGAACAGGAATGGGCACAGGGACCCCAGCAGGAGCACCCTCAGGAGGGGAATTGGTGCCCATGGAGCTCTGCAGGGTTTGGGAACAGGAATGGGCATAGGAACCCCATCAGCAGCACCTTCAGTGTCCACAGAGCCCTGCAGGGTTTGGGAACAGGAATGGGTACAGGGACCCCAGCAGCAGCACCTTCAGGATGGGAACTGGTGCCCCCAGAGCACAGCAAGGGGGTGGGAAACACGAATGGACACAGGGACCCCATCACAGCAGCAGCCTCAGGATGGGATTCAGTGCCCACAGAGTCCTGCAGGGGGATGGGAACAGGAATGGGCACAGGGATCCATCCCAGCAGCACCCTCAGGATGGGAATTGGTGCCCACAGAGCTCTGCAGGGGGTGGGAAACAGGAATGGGCACAGGGACCCCAGCAGCAGCAGCACCCTCAGGATGGGATTCAGTGCCCAGGGAGCCCTGCAGGAGGATTTGAAACAGGAATGGGCACAGGGACCCCAGCAGCAGCAGCAGCAGCACCCTCAGGATGGGAATCAGTGCCCCCAGAGCCCTGCAGAGGGTGGGCACAGGGATCTTGCCCCCCAGGACTGTCCCAGCTGCCTGGGGTGATGTGGCCTCGCTGTCCCTGCCCAGTCCCTGGGCATTCATTCCTGGTGAAGGTGGAGCAGGTGGGAGCTGCTGGACATCCCTGAGGAGTGAGGGGTGGCTGCTGGGGACAGCGTGTGACAGCGCTGGGCTGGCTCATGCCAGAGCTCTGCTGTGACCTGCCTTTCCCAGGTACCTCTGGTTTAATTGGGTCCTGGCTTACAGCAGGAGCTGGGAGAGTGCCAGGCCAGGGACATCCATTTTGATGGGAAATTTAATTCCTGTGCCTCCCCAGGGCCTGACCTGCAGCCCCAGCTGTCCAGCTGCCTGCACGGGCCTGGCAGGGTCATTTCCAGGCCTTGCATGGTAATGGGGATGAGGTTTGGGATCTCTTGCTGGCTCCAGCTGTGCAGTGGCACCATTTCCTCCTGAGGGTTCTCCCAGCAGGTCTTGGCTCAGCCCTAAGCACTGGGAGGTTTAAAGCTGGATTTTCAGTAGCCACAGGATCACAGAAGCACAGAAGGGTTTGGGTTGGAAGGAACCTTGGAGACCCCCCAGTGCCACCCCTGCCATGGCAGGGACACCTCCCACTGTCCCAGGCTGCTCCAAGCCCTGTCCAGCCTGGCCTTGGGCACTGCCAGGGATCCAGGGGCAGCCCCAGCTGCTCTGGGCATCTTATTCCATGTCCCACCTGGTCAGGGGAGGGGAAGGAGCTCTGATCCCTGCTAAATCCACATCCTTGGGTGTTCCCTGTGGCCATGGGTCCCTCCAGCTACACTTTTGCTGTACACAGGAAACTGATTCCTTTTATCTGCTTTCATTGGGAGCCTTCTGCCTTCCTGCTCTGGCACTTCCCACGTGGAGAGAAGGGGAGAGGGGCACAGGGCTGTTCATGGCCCCTGTGATGGGCAGGCACCTGCACCACATCCCAGCAGCATCTCCTCCCACACAGAGTGACCCCAGCCCTGCAATCAGGGAATGGTTGGGCTGGGTTGGAAGGGAAATTAAAGCTCATCCATGGCAGGGACACCTCCCACTGTCCCCAGGCTGCTCCAAGCCCCAATGTCCAGCCTGGCCTTGGGGGGATGCAGTGGCAGCCCCAGCTGCTCTGGGCACCCTCAGGGCCTCACCCCCATCCCCGTCTGTGCTTGCCCAGGTTCCTCCCTCCCACAGCAATGGGCATTTCTGGCAGCTGGACACAGGGAGCCAGCTGGGAACCTCAGAACAGCCTGACCTCTCCTTACTGCATCCTTAAAAAAAGGTGCTGAGGTGGTTCCTGGGCCAAGCAACTCTGGAGCGAGCCAGCAGAGCCCTACCCAGAGCTGCCTGGGCAGGGAGAGCCCAGCAGGGAGGATTTTTCCTTGGATGAGCCACGGGACAGCTCTTTCTGCTGTGCTGATGGCCACAAATCCCCCCTGGCACGGCAGCAGGGCTCTGGATCACCACTGAGCCAGCCCAGCGCTCAGGGTGGAGGTTCCAAAAGAACGGGAAAAGCTGACACCACTTTTTCTTTTTTTTTTTTTTTAATCACCAAATGTGTTTAAATCCACGATTCCCACCGGCAGGCAGCTGTGAAGCCTGCAGAGCAGGACCATGGAGAGGGCAGGGAGGGCCGGGCGCAGCCCGCAGTGCTGGGGGAGCCGCTCGCTCCTTCCCCGCTGGCTCGGGGGGTGCCCGGCCCCCCTGGCAGTGCCCGCCCCCCTGGCACATCCCTGCCAGGCTCTCCGGTAATAGGATGAGCAGAGACAAGCCCGCCGTGGCCCCGGAGCCTGGCCCTGCATATGTTGCGGTGGCCTCTGGGGGAGATTGGATATTGTGCTCCAGGAGAAGCCCCTGTAATCGCCCGCAGGATGATTGGGATTTGCAGCAGCTCAGAGGAGCAGGGGGGCCCAGCCCCAGGCAGTTTGCTCGGTGTCTCTGCTTTTCTGGCACTCTGATGAAGGGGATTAGGAGATTTAGAGGCAGCCCAGCCCCCTCCCCGGGGGGCTCTGGAGCTGGAGCCCAGCAGAACGCTCGGCTCCGTTTGTTCCCCCTGCAGACTGATGGGGACAAGGCTGGGGTGCTCTGCCAGCAGCTGGGCAGGGGCTCTGCTCCTCTGCCAGCGGGGAACTGTGCTCCTCCAACACAGGGAGAGCCTCCGTGGCCAGCTGATCATGCCCCACGCTGCTGCCCCTGTCCCCTCACCCCCAGAGCTGTCCCCTCACCCCCAGAGCTGTCCCCTCATCCCCAGAGCTCTCACCCCACCCTGTCCCTGTCCCCTCATCCCCAGAGCTCTCACCCCAAACTGTTCCTGTCCTCTCATCCCCAGAGCTCTCACCCCAAACTGTTCCTGTCCTCTCATCCCCAGAGCTCTCACCCCACCCTGTCCCTGTCCTCTCATCCCAGAGCTCTCACCCCACCCTGTCCCTGTCCTCTCAGCCCCAGAGCTCTCACCCCACACTGTCCCTGTCCCCTCAGCCCCAGAGCTCTCACCCCACCCTGTCCCTGTCCCCATCCTCATCTCCAGAGCTCTCACCCCAAACTGTCCCTGTCCTCTCAGCCCAGAGCTCTCATCCCACCCTGTCCCTGTCCCCATCCCCAGAGCTCTCACCTGCACCTGTCCCCATCCCTGCCCTGCTCCCAGCCCCTCCCAGTGCCAGCCCTCCCTTTATCCCAGTATGAAGGCTCAGGCTGGCCTGGCACCATGGTTTAACCCCACCAGGAGGCTCAGCTGCCCTGTCCAGGCTCTCCTGCCCACCCACCCGAGCTGAGGCTGGCCCGGGGCACGGCCCAGAGCCCCGGGGCTTGGTGCCAGCAGCCCTGATGGGATTAACGGGAACAGCAGGAGCCACCTCTGCTCCATGGACAGGGAGCTGTGCCTGCCCCCTCCCTGCTCCCCCCTTGCCTGTCCATCAGCCCACAGCTGCCAATCACATCCCAGCTCCCACATTCCTGGGGAAAGGCAGCTTTGGAAAACTGGGAATTACCTCCCTGTGCCCATCTCACTGCTCTGATCTCACATGGACACAGCTGAGGGCACTCACACTCCTAAATAACCCCACACTGCAGGGTTTGACTCCAGAGAAAGAAGATCCTTTCCCAAAACCTTTAAAAAGGAGGTTTTAGAAGAGGTTGGACATGCAGCCCCTGCTCAGTTCCCTGTTTGCAGCAGCCCTGTCACAGCTCCAGCACTGCAGGGACACTTTGGCTTTCTGGGAAGCACAGGAAGGATCCCATAGGAAAAGCATGAGGCCCAGTGATTAATTAGTGCTGTAATAACATCGAGGAATCCCCCATAACCCACTGTGGTGTTACCCTGCAGGCACAGGGCACAGGTTTCCCTTCTGTTGGGAAGGGAAGGGAAGGGAAGGGAAGGGAAGGGAAGGGAAGGGAAGGGAAGGGAAGGGAAGGGAAGGGAAGGGAAGGGAAGGGAAGGGAAGGGAAGGGAAGGGGCTCTGTGGGGTCCTGCATGCTGGGCTGGCCATCTGGGTGTGCCCCTAACCAAGCAGGACACACCTGGTGAGATGGCTGTGAGTGCAAGGCTGAGCTACCAGAGCTGCTCTGTGCAGGACCAGGTGTCCGGGGGGGACACAGAGCGTGTCCCTGTGTGTCCCCTGGGCAGGGGTGGGTGTCACACACACACACACACACACACACACACACACAGTGTCCCTGTGTCCCCAGAGCAGGGGTGGGTGTCACACACACACACACACACACACACACACACACACACACACACACAGTGTCCCTGTGTGTCCCCAGAGCAGGGGTGGGTGTCACACACACACACACACACACACACACACACACACACACACAGTGTCCCTGTGTGTCCCCTGGGCAGGGGTGGGTGTCACACACACACACACACACACACACACACACACACACACACAGTGTCCCTGTGTCCCCGTGTCCCCAGAGCAGGGATGGGTGTCACACACACACACACACACACACACACAGTGTCCCTGTGTGTCCCCTGGGCAGGGGTGGGTGTCACACACACACACACACACACACACACACAGTGTCCCTGTGTCCCCAGAGCAGGGGTGGGTGTCACAGACACACACACACACACACACACACACACACAGTGTCCCTGTGTGTCCCCAGAGCAGGGGTGGGTGTCACTCACACACACACACACACACACACACACACACACACAGTGTCCCTGTGTGTCCCCAGAGCAGGGGTGGGTGTCACACACACACACACACACACACACACACACACACACACAGTGTCCCTGTGTGTCCCCAGAGCAGGGGTGGGTGTCACACCCCGCCTGTCCCCCCCTCTCCCCGCTCAGCCCGAGGCGGGCGCGGGCGCTGCTCAGGGCCAGGGGCTGTTATTATTCTTTATTAGTTTTCCTGTCCGTCTGACATATTCTTTATCACTGTGTTTCAATCTTTCACTCATCCTCCTGCTCTCCCTCAATCATCCCCGATTAGTTTTTCTGTCTGCCTCCCATTCCCGGATTCCTCATCAGGCGCTCCCTCCCCCGCTCCTCCCCGCTCCCCTCCCCTCTCCCGCACTGCCGGCAGCCCAGGAGTGCTGAGGAATGCTCAGGAGCTGCGGGGCCATCGCGGCTCTTCTCCACCCCTGCCGGAGCTGCCAGGAGCGTCCCGGGGCTGCCGAGCGCCTCCAGCCCTGGCGGGGCTGGTGCTGAATCGGCTGCAAGCTGAGCCCATGGCTCAGAGCAGCTCAGGAGGAGCCAAGATCCCCTTGGATCCCCTTGGATCTGCTCCTGCTTCCCCATCCCTCTGCTCCTCCTGCAGTCCATCCCAGCACTGCTCGGTGCCTCCTTCCCATTCCCATTCCCACTCCCATTCCCATTCCCATTCCCATTCCCTTTCCCATTCCCATTCCCCTTCCCACTCCCACTCCCATTCCCATTCCCTTTCCACTTCCCTTTCCCATTCCCACTCCCATTCCTATTCCCATTCCCTTTCCCATTCCCATTCTCCACTCCCATCCCCCACTTCCATCCCCCACTCTCATCCCCCATTCCCATTCCCACTCCTATCCACCATTCCCATCACTCCTTCTCATGCCCAATTCCCATTCCCATTCCCATTCCCATTCCCACTCCCACTCCCATTCCCATTCCCACTCCCATTCCCACTCCCATTCCCATTCCCATTCCCATTCCCATTCCCATTCCCACTCCCATTCCCATTCCCATTCCCATTCCCACTCCCACTCCCACTCCCACTCCCATCCCCCATTCCCTTTCCCATTCCCACTCCCACTCTCATTCCCATTCCAGTGCAAGTCCCTGACCAAGCTGCTGCTGGTGCACTGGGTGAGGCTGAAGGCTCTCCTGGTATCTCCAGAGGCTGAGCCTGGCAGCCCCAGGGCCATTCCCACCTTTTCCTGCCTCTCATCCCCAGGCGTCTGCTGCTCCTGCTGGGATGTCCCAACCCCCAGGGAGGGCTCAGAGCCAGGGATGGATGCTCAGGAAGGAATTTTGGCCATAGGCAGAGGATGGATGCTCAGGAAGGAATTCTGGGCAGAGGCAGAGGATGGATGCTCAGGATGGAATTTTGGCCTGAGGCAGAGGATGGATGCTCAGGAAGGAATTCTGGGCAGAGGCAGAGGATGGATGCTCAGGAAGGAATTTTGGCCTGAGGCAGAGGATGGATGCAGACTGGCTGCATCCCCCAGCAGAGAGGATATCCCCACAGATATTTCACCCCATGCTGCCCCTTTTGGGAGGCAGAGGTGAAAATCTGCGGTGCTGGAGGACTCAGGAAGGCGGAGTGGCCTGGCTGTGGCTGCAGAGGGATCCCCTGGGCCAGACTGGAGCAGCTCCTCGAGGAGCTGGGCTCTGCTGGGCTCCCTGCTCCTGGGGGACACCGTGCTGGCACTCTCTGTGTCCCAGCATGGGCAGAATCCCAGCTGGAATTGCAGGAAGGACCCTCAGAGCCATGGCAGCCCCTCCTTGGGGGTGAGGGTGTCCTGACCCACCAGCTGAGACAAGCTCAGGATTTCTGCCCCTGGACTTATCCTCTCCAGCCTGATTTCCCAACAGTGCCCTCGCTGCTGTTCCCTCATCCCTGAGCTGCCATCCCTGTCCCCACAGCCCCAGAAAAGCTCATCCCAAGGGATGGGAGCCCTCCTCAGCAGGACCCCCGTGGCACCGGGGCTGCATCCGCTGCCCTGATGGATGTGACAGGCGCGGGGGTTGCCAGGAGATAACATCCTCCTCCTCCTCCTCCTCCTCCTCCTCCTCCTCCTCCTCCTCCTCCTCCTCCTCCCCGGGCTGCAGCCAACGCGGCTCGGCGCTGGTGAGGTAATGCTGCAACAGCACTGCCCGCCCGGCCTCTCCCTGCCAGCATCCAGGGAAAAAGGGAAAAAAGGGGGAAAAAAGGGAAAAAAAGGGGGAAAAAAGGAGGGGGGAAAAGGAAAAAAATAGGAAAAAAATGAAAAAAGCCTTTTCAGCCATCCCCGTGGCCATCCTCGCTCTGTCTCCCCTGCCCCAGGCACGGCCAGGGAGGGGTCACAGAAACCCAAAGTGCCCCCTGCCCTTCCCCGGGTACCCCCAGCCCCTGCTGGGGTCTGGCCCCTGGGATGGAATATCCAGAGGTGTTTTCATGGATCTGGGAGGGACAGGAGGAGGCAGAGGGCTCCTCACGCACACAGAGGCTCACGGAATAAATATCTGGCTACAAATTATCTACTGATCTAATAAAAAAGATATTACCTAGCTCTCCAAACCTGGTTTCAAATTATTCCTCCTGCTCTGCTCAGCAGCCTCCTGGGAGATCACTGGCAGGTTAATTTGCTATTGAACGGGTCCCAACTGGAATTAGGCTCCAGCCTGGCTCTGCTTTCACTTGACACTTAATGAAAGTCGCTGTTATTCACTCCTGCCTCTGAACTTTATGCACTGCACCACGTTTCACAGGTGGGAAAGAGCTGAGCAAGAGGTTTTGCTTTGGATCCAACACTTGCAAGGCCCAAAAGGTGCTGAGGTAGAAAATAAACTGCCATTTGTGTGCTCTGCCACGAGAGCCTGGCGTGCTCCTAACAGAAGTGGCCTTTATCTGGGGACTGTCATTTTGATTATTTTATATCTGAGCAGTGCCCCAGAGGTGTGCATAGAAAATGAAAACAGATAAAGAGCCTGAACGAGGCACAGCTCTGCCCAAGGCCCCGAGGAACAGCAGGGCTGAGGGGGGGACACTGAGGGGGGACACCTGAGAGCCACCAGTGCTGCTCCAGACAGAGAAGGGGACACCCACAGCAGCTCCATGGCCCTGGAGATGTGCCTGGAACGGGGGTGATGCCTGCAGGGGTGGATCCCAACCCCAGGCCTCCCCACATCCTCTGTCCCTGTGCTATTGGAACAACTCCATCCCTGTGCCTGGGTTTCTGCATGGAGGGACCCCATTCCCTTCTCCTGGGCTCTCCCACCATGGCTCCTGCCTGGACATCCCCAGGAGCAGCTCCCTGCAGGGCTGATGGAACATCCCACGGTGCCAAAACAGGCTCTGGAACAGCACAGACACCACAGAAATTCCAATCTTGGCATTTCTCAGGCTTTCAGCTTCTCATGTGTCCAACCTTTGCAGGTTTTACCTGCCCATCCCACCTTCCTCGCCTGTTCAGCCCTTTTCCCACCCTGTTCTCTGCTCCATCCCCTCATCCCAGCTGGTTCCCACAGAGCTCCTGGACCCTCAGCCATGGGCCAGGAGCTTCCCCTGCTGCCAGGCACCGTTTGGCTGGGGCTCAGCCCCATCCCTGCCCCTGAAGGACCCCATGGAGGGCAGGAGGAGCTGAGGCAGCAGCCCTGGCACTCCCCACCCCCCTGACCCCCCAACTCCAGTGAGCAATTTCCACCTCCTCTGTTCCACCCTACAGGCACTCAGAGGATCCAGCCCTGCCTGTGTGATTGATCAGCAGAGCTGCACAGATTGAGTTCACCTCATCTGCCTCCCAAATCCCATCCCTCAGCCCCTCAGCAGCTCCCTGTGCCTCTCTCCTGGGGCTCCTGGGGCCAGCAGGGCCTCCAGCTGTGCCCAGGCACTGGGATCCTGCTGGGAATCTGCTGCCAGCACCACCAGGCCTGACCCTGCAGGGTGCTGGGTCCCTAAGGATGCTTGGGGACATCTGGGGTGTCCCCTCTGCTGGGGGTGGTCCTCAGTGACCCCCTGAGACCCCTTTTGTCCCCGTGCTGGGGTGGGTGTGGAGGGAAACAGCTGCCAGAGCACAGGGTGGGCACAGGAGCCATGGGACACTCTGGAACCACCCCTCTCTGCATTCTGGTCCTGCAGCATCCCCCCCTTGCCTCAGCCTCCCAGTGTCCCCAGCACAGCCCCAGGCACTGCAGGGCTCCTCCAGGGCTCCTCCAGGGCTCTGCCTGGGGTTCTCTCCTGCACGGCTTCCCCTGCCAAACCTGGGCCAAAGTCCCTGCTCTGGGCTAAACCCAGCCACGGTTCTTGTATTTGTGGGGGAAAATGGTGCAAAATGATGTGAAAGCTGACGGGGGTGAGGATGTGGGACTGATCCAGCCAGGCCTCCCTGATCCTGCAGAGAGCCAGCAGCTTGGAGAGAGGGATCTGTCCTGCTCCTCTGGGTCAGGGCTTGGGGCATCCTGGCTGAGGGCACTTGGCTCATTCCCAGAGGAGCCTGAGGGCAGCAGGGGCTGCAGCTCCTCCAAGGGACAGCTCTGAGCTCTGAGCTCTGCTCTGGGACAGGGACAGCACCCGAGGAGTGGCTGGGGCTGAGCCAGGGCAGGGCCAGGCTGGATTTTGGGAGAAGTTTCTCCCCCCAGAGGGTGCTGGGCACTGCCCAGGCTGCCCAGGGAATGGGCACAGCCCCGAGGCTGCCAGAGCTCCAGGAGCCTTTGGACAGCAGGGATGCACAGGGGGGATTGCTGGGGGTCTGGGCAGGGCTGGGGGTTGGATTGATGATCCCTGGGGGTCCCTTCCAGCCCAGGATATTCTGTCATTCCGTGATTCTCCCATTCCTGTGCATACACATTTGTCCAGGTGCCCTGGCAATCAACATTCCCATTCCAGAACCATCCAGCAGCTGGACCTACAGCTGCTGTTCCCATCTCTGTGCCCAGTGAGGACTTTCCCCCATCTCCTCTGATTCTCTGGATCCCCCAGTGTATTCCCAGACCCAGAAGGCCAGAGTGGCTCCCCTGGAAGCAGCAGGACCGAGCTGGCAGCTCCAGAGGGGAAAAGGGAGGAAGAGCCTCCCTTTGGGTGAGCAAAGCCCCTGCAGAGGCTGTGGCTGCTGGGCTACTGCCCTGCCCCAATCCTTTATTTCCAGCAGCCTCCCTGGCTCTGGGCTCCCCACTGGGGGTGGAAGATGGATCCTGCAGTGGTGGCTGCTGCTGTCTGTCCCTCCTGCAGCTGCTGCACTTCCCTGCCCAGCCCCTCGGGTCATTTCCTGCCCCTCTCTCACTCAAACAACTCCACTCTGGGGCTCTGCTTTATTCCTGGTCCCACCCCGGGCCCTCTGCCTGCCCCAGGCCTGCTCAGCTGCACCTGCCTTTCCTTAAGGTTCAAATGTGATAATTTGACAAGATTTCCTTTGTTTTCTTATTGTCCACAGAAACTCTTTAGCTTCTCTTCTCTTCCTTTTCTTTTTTTTTTTTTCCTTGGATAAAGGCAGATTTTAGAAGGCTCTGCAGTGCTTCAGCCATTTGAGAGTCATCATTAATTTAATCTTCTTCCTAATTTATTAATGGCTTCTACTTTCTTGCCAGTATTTGAGACTCCCCTGATATATTTGCAAAACCCATCTGATTCCCCTTCCCCTCTTTGGCAGCATGAGTTCATCTGCCTTCCCTCCCCCCCGAGGAGGTTGCAGTGAGTCACTGTCCCCCTGTCCCCAGGACATCACGTCCCTGCCACCACAGCTCTGCTGCCTGCTCCTTGCCTGCTCCTTGGTAGCTGATTGCTGGAAGCTGCCCTGTTCTTGAGGGAATATCTCAGGCTCTCCTCACCCCACCCCAAAAATGCCACCCTGTCCTGGTGACATCTCCCACCAGGTATGGGGGGACAGGGAGGGGACACAGTGCAGGGCCTGTGCCTTGCTGGTTTATTAATTCCAGCAAAATTCCAGCCCTGCCTGAGTGGATAAAGCAGCATCAGACTTGAGAGGAAACGAGCCCAGGGGTGCCCAGGGGTGCCCAAGGAGGCCGTGGGCATCTGGCCTGCATCAAAACCAGTGTGACAGCAGGAGCAGGGCAGGGCCTGTCCCCTGTGCTGGCACTGCTGGGGGACCTCGAGGGCTGTGTCCTGTTCTGGGCCCTCATGGCCAGAGAGCCCTGGAGGGGCTGGAGCGTGTCCAGGGCAGGGAACGGAGCTGGGAAGGGGCTGGAGCCCCAGGAGAGGCTGAGGGAGCTGGGCAGGGGCTCAGCCTGGAGCAAAGGAGGCTCAGGGGGCCCTTGTGGCTCTGCACAGCTCCTGACAGGAGGGCACAGCCGGGGGGGCCGGGCTGTGCTCCAGGGAACAGGGACAGGAGCAGAGGGAACGGCCTCAGGCTGGGCCAGGGCAGGCTCAGGGTGGGCACCTGGAGGAATTTCCCCATGGAAAGGGGGCTCAGGGATTGGGAGGGGCTGCCCAGGGGGGTTTGGAGTCCCCATCCCTGGAGGTGCCCAGGAAGGGCTGGAGGTGGCACCGAGTGCTCTGGGCTGGGGACAAGGTGGGGATCAGGCACAGTTTGGACTCAATGATCTTGGAGGGCTTTTCCAACCTCAGTAATTCTGGGATCTGTGAAATCTCTCCCAGTGAGCCGTGCCCTGGCACACAGAGCCCACAGCTGATGGATGGAGGACACAGATCAGCAAACAGCACCCACGGACGGGAGAGGAGCCCCAAGGCTGAGGCTCCTCTGACCCACAGCAGCAGAGACATCCCCTGAACCCATCACTGCTGGTGCTCCCTGCAGGCCATGAGACTCCAGCTGCTGGGAGTGCTCCTGACGTGCTCCAGGCCTGGCTGGAAGTAGTGTCCAAAGCTTCCCGTGCCTTGGAATGCAGTAATGGCTGATCCTCTGGTGGCCAAGCTTGTAGGAACTGGGGCTGAGGGCTGAGAGAAGGGCGGGTGGCATCTTCTGGGACAGTTTATCATGGAATGATGGAATGATGGAGTCATGGAGTCATGGAATCATGGAATAATGAAATCATGGCATAATAGAATTATGGAATCATAGCGTAATGGAATTATGGGCTCATGGAATCATGGCATCATGGAATCATGGAATGATGGAATCATGAAATGATGGAATCATGGAGTCATGGAATCCTGGAATAATGAAATCATGGCATAATGGAATTATGGAATCATAGCATAATGGAATTATAGGCTCATGGCATCATGGAATCATGGCATCATGGACTCATGGCATCATGAAATCATGGAATCATGGAATCATGGAATCATGGAATCATGGCATCATGAAATCATGGAATCATGGAATCATGGCCTCATGGAATCATGGCATTATGGAATCATGGAGTTGTGGAATCATGAAATCATGGAATGATGGAATAATGGAATCGTGGAATTATGGCATCATGGAATTATGGCATCATGGAATCATGGACTCATGGAATCATGGACTCATGGAGTCATGGATTCATGGCATAATGGAATAATAGAATCATGGAATCATGGAGTCATAGAGTCATGGAGTCATGGAATGGGATGTTAAAACTCATCTCATTCTGTCCCCTGCCATGGGCAGGGACACCTGCCACTATCCCAGGTTGCTCCAAGCCCTGTCCAACCTGGCCTTGGACACTTCCAGCTTCTCTGGGCTTCTGAGAAAACCCCCCTGGATCAGACTGGGAGGTCCCACTGCTGGGGACAGGGCCACAGTCCCAGTCCCAGTCTGCCCAGTGCCACCTGCACTGCATCCCCCCAGTGTTCCCAGCACCAGCAGCCCCAGCAGCCCATGATCCCATGGCTGGCTCCTCCCTGGAGCACATCCCAGCCCTCAGAGACCACAGGGAAGGAAAGGAGCAGCAGTTTCCCAGGAAATGCTGAGGATGTGACTTTTTCTCCTTCTTTTTTTTTTCCCCTTCATTTGCAAATGAAACAGGCCCATCAAAGTCTGAGTGTTTTCTGGAGATGAAGTTCGGGAAGTGTTTCTTTTGGATTAATCCAAATGTTCCGTGTCAACAAAGCCCAAATACGTCACTGCAATTTGGACTGTTTCAAACACAAGTAGAAGGAACACTTAGATTCAATTTTGTTCCTAAATGTCATTTGGAACAGAGAGAGAAATTCCTCAGCCTGCAAATGTTGAAACAGACATTTTGATAGCACAAGGATACTTAATCCTATTAAAATAAAATAAGATGGGAATAGACATATTTTAGTACTTCTTTTTTTTTCTTTGATTTGGGCAAAATCACCATAAAAGATAAAATCCTGAATTGTTTGAGAGAGGATGTGTGCTCCAAGGAATGCTCTGTGCTGGAGGCATTCGGGGCTGTGGCAATGACTGCATCATGGAATCCCAGACTGGTTTGGGTTGGAAGGGTCTTTAAGGATCAGATCCATGGGCAGGGACACCTCCCACTGTCCCAGGCTGCTCCAGTCCCCATCCAGCCTGGCTTTGGACACTTCCAGGGATGCAGGGGCAGCCGCAGCTTCTCTCTATTTGGAATTCTTATTCCATGTCTCAGCTGGCCAGGAGAGGGGAAGAAGCTCTGGAGCTCCACTCCCTCATCCTGCAGGATCTGGGTGCACCCACAGCATCATCCCATGGTTGGCCACGTGCTGAGGAACCTCTGGAATAACTTACCCACCAAAAAATCCCTTTTTTTGGGACAGGGCATCAAATGCTGATCTCTTGAGCAAGAAATGTGCTCACAGTACCTTGGATCTCAGCAGTGCTGCAGCTCCTCCATTTCCAGCTGGGCACCTCTGAGTCTGGCTCCAAAGCTGCCTCCCAAGGACGTTTTGGGACTGATGAACTCCTGGGCCACTTCATTCCAGAGCACCATCAAGTTAGGAGACAAAAATGTTATCAGGAACTGGACCTGTCACAGCAAAATTGGTTTGCAGATGCCAGGAATGAGCAAAACGGAGCCTGGCTGGCAGCAGCTGTGGCTCCTTTGTCCTGGGATTTGCTCAGGATCCTGTCAGATCTCTCCCTATATTCCCAAGCTGGGAATTTCCACATGTGACAGCTCCTCACAGCTGCAGTGCCTGTCCCCACACCAAGGTCTGGGCCACTTTGTCACCACCATGCCTTGTCATAAACCCACCCTCGCAAGCTCTTCTGCCCCTCAAAAATTCCCTTTAAAATTCCCCATCTCCCACATCTCTTCCTCCAGGCTCCCCAGGTTTTCTATCTGTTGACCAAGACATTGCTTAAAATATCTTTTTTTTTTTTCCCCTCAAAATTGCACAGTTTCAGCCAATGTGTTTTGACTGCACTGATGAGGTTTTTCATGGAAATTGCTGGCAGCTGGAAAACGCATCCCCTGCCTAGGAGGGAGCCAGGGCTGTGTCCCAGCCTGCCCCAGGCCAGGATTATGTTGCTTCCCTAGCAATGGATCCAGCTCAAATCCCATGGGAAATCCTGGAATTCCATCCCCACCCATCAAATCCTGGACTTCCATCCCTGGCCATCAGTGCACTCTGCCCTGCTGGTGAAGCTGAGGAGACACCATTCCCATTGCCAGTGCATCCACTGGGAATGGGATGAGCACAGCACTGTGGAGCACTCACAGCATTCCCACAGGAGCAGAGGTGGTTTCCTGCTGCCCCATCCCATCCCTGGAACTGGGCAGGAGCATGGCTGCAGCCCACAGCAGGGCCATACTGGTGTGTCAGGGTGTCCAGTGATTTTTTTCCAGTTGGAGAAAAGCAGGAATCAGCAGCCCTTGTGATGCCTCAGGTTTCAGCTTTTATATTTTCAGATTCTGTGCTGCTTTAGTGTGTCGGTCTGTGCTTCATATCAGGGCATGGTGAGCTCTGTGCACAGAGCAGGGAGACAAAACAATTCCTGCTCCAGCTGGGCACCAAGGACAAAGGATCCAGATCTCAGCCCAAGAGCACAAACAATGTGGGCTGGAGAGAGAAAAACAAGAAGGATGGGACTGCAGGGGCTAAAGCTGGAATTGGACAATGAACTGCAAGATGCAAATGGAGCAAAACTGATAAAAGTGCGAGGCCCCGTGCCCGGCCGTGCATTTTGTGACCATTTTGGTTCATCTTGGGTGCAGCCCTGGCTGGGCTCTTGTACTGCCCAAGGTGGATCCATTGAAGGCTTTTAATAAATCCCTGCTTTATTCCTTAGCTCTGTCTGGTCTCTGTTCTGGGCCAGCCTGCACAAGGCAGCACTGGCAGGGGGATGCCCTGAGAGCAGCAGCCAAGCACGAGCAGTGAACAGAATGAGGAGAGTGAATCATGGAGGGGACAGGAGCAGCCCTTGTTTGGGAGAGGGCTGGATTTCCATGGCAGCTGCTGAGGGAAGCAGCAGGAAAACGATGCTCAGGGTGGACTCAGGGCTCGCTTGACGCCCAGAAACAACATCCCCATGTCCTGGGGTGGGCACAGGGTGGTGACAGGGTGGAGTCACACTGGGTGCTGGCAGGTCCTTGAGTCACAGAATCACAGAAATCACAGAATTAATGGGTTGGATGAGATCACCAAGATCATCGAGTCCAACCCAGCCCCAACACCTCAACTCAACCCTGGCACCCAGTGCCACATCCAGGCTTTGTTAAACACACCCAGGGATGGGGACTCCACCACCTCCCTGGGCAGCCATTCCAGAACTTTATCACCTTTCTGTGAAAACCTTTTCCCTGATATCCAACCTGAATTTCCCTTGGTGCAGCTTGAGGCTGTGTGCTCTGGTTGTGTCAGTGCTGCTGGAGAAAGAGCCCAGGGCCAGCTGAGCACAGGCACCTTTCAGGAGCTGTGAGAGTGATGGGGGCAGCCCTGAGTGACTCCAAGCTGTGCCTCATTCCAGGCACTCCCTTCCCTGCTCCAGCACAGAGGTCATTCCAGTGCCTCCCAGCCCACAGATCAATATTCAATGCTGTGGAAACACGGTCAGCCTGCCAGGATGGGCTGGAAGGGCTTGGAAGGGCTCATTCCCAGCTTGTCCCTGTTCTCAGGGCACGTCCTCCACTCCAGCTGCAGAGCTGCTGCTCCAGGCACAACGAGGCCACTGGGAATTCTTTATCCACACAACGACTTCCCTGCTGCTTCTCACTTGCTTGGGATGCACTCTCCAAGTGATGGAGCTGGGACTGTGTGGGACTGGCTCCCCAGCCAGGCTTGGGGATCTCAGCTCCCATTTCTGGGTGCTGGGATACCAGCAGGAATGTGGAGAAAGGGCTGAAGTGCCTGGAAAGAGCTCTGCACTGCAGCAGCAGCTGGGTAATCCCTCAGGGAATGGCAGTGGTGGTGCTGGGGAAGCTGCAGGAAGGGACAGGGATGTGGTTTGTCCTCAGCACCAGGGATCCATCCTGCAATCCACACCCCTTCCCCAGCTCTCCCTGGGGTAAACAGGGATGGCCTTGCTGAGCTGGCAGCTGGAAGATCCTAAGGACAATGTAGAGTGAGACTAAGCAGGTTCCTGGAGCTCCTTTTCCATCCCCCAGGATCAAACTGTTCCTTCAGGATGTTTGGAAAACTGCTCTGTCCTGTGAGCAGGGCCCAGGCAGCCCAGGCTGGGTTGGTTTGAACGAGGCTGAAGCAGTTTGGGATCTCTGGAGTGGCAGTGGGGCTGTTTCCAGATGAAAACATGGAGAGAATGTCCTCCAGGGAAGGAGGGAGAGGCCCTGGAGGGAGGACGTGAAGGCCTTGGGCCTCTCTTCAGGAAATCTCCTGGAGACAGCAGCACCTTCTGCCCAGGGAGGGGCTCCCTCCTCTAACCACCCCCTCCAGGTAACCCCATGAGCACCCCATGTGTGTTCACATCCCCTGGACATGATCCCTTCACCCAGGGTTTTTCTCCTGGGAAGCTGAGAAGCCTCAGAGAAAAGGAAAACAATTCTGATCTCATTTGCTTCTCCTGTGTTGTGCTCATGTGGAATGTGTTTGGAGATTGTTCACCCACAGGTGATTGTTCCATTGCCTTCTGCTGGGAGTTGTTTTGGCTCTTTGGCCAATCAGGGCCAAGCTGTGTTGGGACTCTGGAAAGAGTCAGGAGTTTTCATTATTATGTTTTTAGCATTCTGTAAATATCTTTTCTGTATTCTTTAGTATAGTATAGTATAGTATAGTATAGTATAGTATAGTATAGTATAGTATAGTATAGTATAGTATAGTAGAGTAGAGTAGAGTAGAGTAGAGTAGAGTAGAGTAGAGTATAGTATAGTAGAGTATAGTATAGTATAGTATAGTGTGACATTCTAGAATAGAATAGAATAGAATAGAATATATACAGCAGTAAATTAGCCTTCTGATAAGATGGCATCTGTTGCAGACATCTTTTATGAAAAATCCTTTCCTTAGGATTTTTCCTCCTGAGAAGCTGAGAGGCCTCAGGAACAAAATGTAACCAATGGTTATCTGCTGCTGTGGAATGCAACAGGTGGAGCTGGGACTGGGCTCCTGTGGTTGTTTCTAATTAATGGCCAATCACAGTCAGCTGGCTCAGACTCTCTGTCTGAGCCACAAACCTTTGTTATTCATTCTTTGCTATTCTATTCTTAGCCAGCCTTCTGATGAAATCCTTTCTTCTATTCTTTTAGTATAGTTTTAATATAATATATATCATAAAATAATAAATCAGCCTTCTGAAACATGGAGTCAGATCCTCGTCTCTCCCCTCATCCAAGAACCCCTCTGAACACTGTCACCAACATCCTCCTCATCATTCCTTCCTTTGTTGGTGGCCCTGCATTTACAATACACCCAGAGCTCTCTCCTGGCATTTCCCTCTCCCTCCACCCCACGTGCAGCTCCTGCCCTGCCCTGGCAATGGGGCCGTGTCACTGGGGCAGCCTGGCTGTCCCTGTCACTGTCCCTGTCACTGTCCCTGTCACTCTCACCAGCCTGCCACGCGCCCAGGCCTCCTCCAGGAGCTGCCCTGCCGAGCAGGAGCCCTGCCAGCAGTGGAGCTGCTCCAAGGGGTGATGGAGTGGAAGCAGGAGCAGCTGGCACCGGGATGAGCCACGCCAGGCTGTGTGTCCTGCCACCGCCATGGATCCCTCGGCTGGCAGCTCTGTGGGGTGGTGACACGCCAGCCCTGTCACCTCCCCCTGCCTGGCAGCACAGAGGGGACATCTCGGAGGGTCCAGCCCTGGGAAGGGGTGTCAGGGGTGTCAGGGGTGTCAGGGGTGTGTGGCCCCAGGGAACCCCTGGGGCTTTGTCCCCCACAGCAGAAGCCAAGGCACAGCTGCTCCCAGGGAGGGGATTTGGCCCCTGCCCACAGTGACGTGGGGCCACCTCGTCACCTGAGGTGTGGAGCACAGCCAAGTGACATAGAGGAGGTGACATATTTTGATGGATGTCCCTTTGGCCAGCTCAGTGCCAAACCTCTGGCAGCAGGCAGGGAAGAGAGCAGTGACACAGCATTGCCCCAGTGGCTCCTTCCCCAATCCCAGAGCCACTGAGGCTGGGAAAGCCCTCCAGGATCACCCCAGCTGTGCCCCATCCCCACCTTGTCCCCAGCCCAGAGCACTCAGTGCCACCTCCAGCCCTTCCTGGGACACCTCCAGGGATGGGGACTCCAAACCTCCCTGGGCAGCTCCTCCCAATCCCTGAGCCCCCTTTCCATGGGGAAATTCCTGCTGAATTTGTACAAATCTGGAGCATGGGGTTCACATCTCTGTGTGGCCACAGGGCTGGAGATCTTGGGGGTTCCCAGAGGCCTCCCAGAGTCACACAAATGATCAGTAGACATTGCTGGAACTTGTCCTCTTCCCTCTGTTATTCCAGGGCTCATGACTTGTCCAGCCCTGTTTTCCTTTGTGCCACATCCCCACTGAGCTCAGAGGATTCTCCTCCATCCCCTCCCTGCAGCACTCTGGGCTGGCAGAGCAATCCTGGTGGGCAGGGAAACCAAATCCTTCCCAGGTGGGAAGGGGGAGAGGCTCAGAGGGAGCAGGAGTGGCAGGGCTGGTCCTGGAGTGAGGGATCTCTGTCCCCAGGAGCTCCTGGAGCTCAGCTGACCGACCCTCCCTTTCCCCTGTGCTCCAAACTGAGCTGATGCTCCTTCTCCCAGGGACTCCCCAGCAGCTCCTCCTGCTCTTCATTTCCTGGAGCAGCTCTGCATTTCCTGGGTCAGCTCCTGAGCCCCTGACCCCACATTTGGACTCTTGAATTCCCTTCCAGGTCTTGTCCTGCAGCCTTTGAGGTCACCCAAGCTCTTCTGTTTGATATTCCACTGCTGCCATCACCGACTTCTCCTTTGAACCTCCAGCAGGTTTTATCAGCAGCCTCCTACCTTTTGTGCAAAGATCATTAGTGGGAATATTAAAGAAAATCAGAGCCCAAATGGATCTTTGAGGAACTCCATTAGCAGCCTGCCTGCAGCTCTGAGCTTGCTGGTTTAACTCCATCCACTGCCACCTCCCCTCTGGGCATTTCCCAGGTTCCTTTCTCCATTAATCCCCATCCTCACCAGTTTAATTAATAATTTCTTCTGTGCCTTACATCAAATGCTTGACTGAGGTTCAGGGAGATGAGATCTCCTGGAATTCTTTTGTCTGGGAAAGCAGCTACTTTCCAAAAAAAAAAGCCAACCTGCCATGGAGCGCCTTTGGTAAATCCATGTGGGATTTAATCCCTTTTTCTATTTATTTCAGTGCTTTTAATTACAGTTTCTTTTAAAGTCTGTCCTAAAGCCCAGCCTCTTGCTCAGGTCAGGTCTCAAGTTGTCTTTTCTCCAGATCCTGTTTTTTCCTTGGTTTTGGTCAATCAGTTCTTCATCCCAGGGAAGAAATCCTGTGGGCACAATGGTGTAGGAGAGGGGAATTATTGGGAATCCAGCCTGGGCAAGGCTGAGCAGCTTGGAGAAGCCTTCCAGATGTGACCCACCCTGGTGGAATGGGGAGAATCAAAATAGAAGTTGTGTGTTGGGAAAAGAACAGTTTAATAATTGAAAATGAAGTAAAATGCTGTACTAAGAGTAAATAATAATGGCAAATAAAAATGGTTAATAATAATAATAATAATAATGGCAATAATAATAATAATAATAATGATGATGATGATGATGATGATGATGATGATGATGATGATGATGATGATGATGATGATAATGATAATGATAATAATAATTATAATAATGGCAAAAACCAAGTGATGCACAAAACAATCACTCCCCACTCCCTGACTGATGCCAGGCCCCTGTTCTGGAGCCCAGCTCAGCCCTTTCCCAGTAACTCTCCCAGTTCACACCCTGGATGTGATGCTCCAGGTGTGGAATTCCCTTTGGTCAGCCCAGGCTCTCCCAGCACGGCTGTGCCTGGCTGAGGACAGGGATGAGAGGAGAGCTCTGGGTCTGTTCCCAGTCCAGGGACCTGCAGCACCAGGCAGAGGCTCTGAGGGTGCAGAGTCACATCCCTGGACACTCCAGGCCAAGCTTCCATGGAGGACGCGTTCCCAGCTCTTGGTGATGGACGAGGACACCAAAGGCAGAGCAGCAGCCACAAACCCGTGCCCAAAAGGCACAAAGGTACTTGATGGGCTGGACACGCCCTGCATTCCCCATCCCAGCATTTCCATCTCCTCATGCTCTGTTTTCCAGGGAAGCTGGCACAGCTGGGATAGCTCAGAGCTCCCTGCTGACCTTCAGCTGATGGATCCATGGGGAGTTCTGCTGATCCACTCCCACTCTGAGTTTGCTGTGCCACCTACATCCCACAGACCATCTCCCCTCTTCCCAGAACCCCTTCCTGAATTTTCTGTGAGGCAGAAACCAAGGAGAAGGCTGTGTTTGTGTTTCTGGGATGGGTTTTATTCCACACCATATGTTTAGCAGCAGATGCTTCCTATGGGAATGTGACCAAAGCAGGGACGCTTTTCCCTGACCCCCTTTCCACACTGTGCAGACCCAAGGGGAAAAGGGAGAGCAAACATTTGGATCAGGAAGCTGCATTTGCAGCCTCCCAGCCCCTTCCCCCTGCACTCTGTGTTTGCAAAGCTCTGGTGAATAAACAGCCATGTCCCCTTGCCAGCTTCCATGGATCCAGGGAAAACTCAAAGCTGATTATAAACAAATGAGCTGGAATTTCTGGTCAGTTCCCAACGCAGCCTGAAGTGCTGAGAACATCACACGTCTTTGAACTGGGGGATGAAAGGGTCAAAGGAGTTCCTGGAGTTTCCCCAGAGCCTGGATTTTGGACACCAATCCCTCATATGTGCTCTTCACCCAGGCAGAGTTCACCACATCTTCCCAAAACCAGCCTGGAAATGCCTTTGAACTGGAGCAGCTCCTGAAGCTGAGAATCACAGGGAGCTCCAAAGCAGAGGCTGCTCATGGGGAGCAGCTCCTGCCCATTCCAGGAGCACATCTCCATCCATGGATCCTCTGCCATTCTCCTCCTCTCTATCAGGTAAGGATAGGGAATGTAGAAGCACAGAATCCCAGGCTCACTGAGGTTGGAAATCCCTTCCAGAGCATTGAGTCCAAGCTGTGCCTGATCCCCACCTTGTCCCCAGCCCAGAGCACTCAGTGCCACCTCCAGCCCTTCCTGGGATATTGGAATATGTTCCAATATTGCCTGATGGAACGTGCCTGGGCTCCTCTGGCCTTGCTGCGGGACCAGAGGCAGCAGCTGAGGTGGTCTCACCCCAGAGACACCCCTGGCTGGCTGGGGATTGCAGCTGGAGCTTGAGACAAGTCCAGGCAAGCAGGAACTCAGGTTTGCCTCTGGTGGAAAGGCTTCAGGTGATGGTGAAGGAAAAGGAGTCGGGTCCTGCTGGAGGGTTTGATCCAGAGCTTTATTCCTTGGTCACAGACCTCTGAATGCTGCAACAGCTCCAACAGAACCAAGAACCGCCTGGTCCTGTGTCTTTTAAGCCCGGGGAAAGGGGGAGGGAAGGGGTCTGAGTGCCACCAACCAGGGGGGAGTCTCAGGGGACAATGACAATGACCTGGATAGGCCAATGACCCCAGGGCTGAGAAGCATCTTTTGAACTTTGCCAATCAGACGACGCCACTGCTGGAATGTTAAGATTGATGAACAGCACTTGGCAAGGGGGCAAGGGGGACAGGCAGGGAGAGGTTGGCACACCTGAGGGAGGAACTGGGATAGCTGAAACAGGATATTGCATCACACTGCAACACTGGGACACCTCCAGGGATGGGCACTCCAAACCTCCCTGGGCAGCCCCTGCCAATCCCTGAGCCCCCTTTCCATGGGGAAATTCCTCCTGGTGCCCACCCTGAGCCTGCCCTGGCCCAGCCTGAGGCCGTTCCCTCTTCTCCTATCCCTGTTCCCTGGAGCAGAGGCTGCAACCTCCAACTGCACCAACACATCCCAGTACGAGTGACTGGAGAAGCAGGACAAGGGTGGAAAATTCAGCTTCCATGTCCAGAACCTAGACAGATCCTTGTCTCTTCTGGAGTTTCTGCAGAGTATTGGGTATCTCTGGAGATTTCAGCTGCGTTTTTCCAGGGCTAAACCAAGTGCTCCAGGCTGAAGACCCAGAATTCCTGCACACCCTGGAGTGTGGAGCACGAGGAGCACCCAGAACCTGCTGTGCTGTCAGGGGCTGTGGAGACAGATGGGCATGCCAGCCCCCTCCCCTGGAGAGGTATCCCTTGGATGGGCTATGATCAGATCTTCTCAAAGTCTCCTGGATTGAGGACTCCTCCTTGGTCATGGTGAGTTCCCAGCACGCTTTGGAACCCCATGTAGATTTGTTGGCACCCATTGGTTTTTCCCCTTTGTACCACCCCTGCTTTTTCCCCATAAAACCCCAATTTCTGCCCTGTTCAGGGGGGAGCTGCCATCACTGGTGTCCTTGGCAGGGTGCTGGAATAAAGGAACTCTTTGGAATAACCACACGGAGCTCCTGTCTCTGTGTCCCTGTGTTGGCCTGGGGACACCTCACAAGGCAGAGCTGAAACCACCAAGAGCTGAAATCCCTGCTCAGAGCTGAAATCCCTGCTCAGAGCCGAGCTGCCTGCCCCTTGCTGAGGTTACCCAGTGGCTGAAGCACTGCCTGACAGCCCTGGAAAGTTGTCTCTTGCAGGACGTCTCTCTGGGAAGGTTGCAGAGTCCAGGTGGAGCCCTCAGACCCCTACACATGAGATTATTGGCTCTACATTCCTACTAGTGTGCCTCTCACCCCTAATCAAACACCACTTCACACCAAAGCACACTTTGGATTTGAAGCAGCAGCCTGGTACTGACATTTCATAGATGTTGTATGGTTATTCCTCTGCATTTCTATCTACTGATGAGGATCTTGCTCTTCCAGTATATTAATTACAATTGACTTCCAATCCTTAAAATCTGGTTTAAACCCAGAGAAGAGTAATAAACATAATCCTGTTTATACTGCCCCTATCATTAACCCTAAGCATCCTCCTCACCATGCTAAACTTTTGACGTGCCCAAATGAACCCTGACTCAGAAATCCCATAGGAATGTGGATTTGACTCCCTGGGATCTGCCCCATTCCCCTTCTCAATTTGCTTCTTCTAAGTAGCCATCCTATTCCTCCTATTCGACCTAGAAATCACCCTACTCCTCCCACTACCATGAGCTCTCCAACTACAATCCCCCACCCATTGGAATATTGCCAAGACAGCTGGACAGGACGTGCCTGAGCTTGTCTGGCCACTGTGGCTGAACCAAACAGCAGCACTGTGGTGTTCCACCCCACAGACACTTTTGCCTGGCTGGGTGTGTGGTGTTTCACCCCACAGACACTTTTGCCTGGCTGGGTGTGTGGTGTTTCACCCCACAGACACTTTATGCCGGCTGGTGTGTGGTGTTTCACCCCACAGACACTTTGGGCTGGCTGGGTGCTGCAGCTGGGCACGTGGGGACAAGTCCAGCCTTGCAGGAGCTCTGGTGGTGCTGGGATGGAGCTTCCCCCCATAACAGGGGCTGCTCCTCAGGTTTCCCTCTGGCAGAGAAGCTTTCAGGCCATGGTGAAGGAAAGGAGTCGGTTCTGATGGAGGGTTTGGATCCAGAGCTTTATTCTGGCCCTCAGGCCTCTGAATGCAGCACCAGCTCCCACAGAACTCCCTGAGCCCGTGGCTGCTGCTCCTTTGAACCCCGGGGAGAGGGGCAGGGAAGGGGCAGGGAGGCACCAAGAAGGTACAGGAGGGGAGGGACAAAGGGACAAAGGACACCTGGATGGCCCAGTGCCCCCCAGGGGTAGAGGGCATCCTTTGAATCTGCCAATCACTCAGTGCCCTTCTGGAATGCCAGGACTGACAGACAGTGCTGGGAGGGGAAAGGAGAGGTGACTGACACACCTGGGAGGGAATTATCAGGGAGAAACCCGGGGTAGCTGAGGCAAACCCTGACATCACACTGCAACACCCACCACCAGCCTATTCTGAACTTCCTTGCTCATCCTCCCTCTTACACCAGGACTAGTCTATGAATGAATTCAAGGTGCATTAGAATGAGCAGAATAACAGAAAGTTAGTGTAACCACGATGGTTGATTTCAACCCAACAAATCAGAGCTTCCATGTCACTGCTAGGCTGGATGTGGCATGCACACAGGATCAGGGGCTAAGAGGAAAAAAGGTTTTTATTCTGTGTGTTCTCCAGCTTATATACTCTTGACAAAGTGTGATCTTAAGTCATTAATTACATCACAATAACTTCTTATATTCATTGGTGCAAAGCAATTAGCATCAATATAATTGGCAAAATTTTACAGGAATTTAATAAGGCACCTGTACACATCTACCCATGCACACAGTCAGCTTACAAAAATTTTCATGTATCTTTTTAAATCTGTTTCTATGCTGACAGCTTTGTCTCCTTCCTTGCTATGGATACACTCCAAAATCATCCATTGTTATTTCTTCTAACTCAGCTTTGCTTGCAGGCCAGCTGTCAAGCCCCTCCTTACTTCCACCCTGTAACTTTATGTCCTATCTCCATCTAAGCTTCTACTCAACCTTCACCCTAAGCAGCCCAGGTTCATCCTTCCACCAAACTCCCCTGATCCCAGCCCTGTTTAGAGAGTGGGGCCTTTCCTGGGATTGACACTGGGATCAGCACATGTCCCACGCCTGGCTGGCTGCTGGAGCAAATCCCTGCAGGGGAAAAGGGATCCCTGGGTGCTGCCTGTGCCGTGGTGGCAGCAGCTCCAGGGAACGTGTCCCTGAGGAATGCTGAGTGTGCTGCCCACGCCAGGAGCATCTCCTGCCTCGGCAAAAGGAGCCTGGCTTTTGTCACTTCCCATTTCTCAGCTGGGAAAATCGGGATGTTCAGCTGGAAATGTCCCTCCTGCTCCTGCTGAGTCCCTCGTGCTCCCATTGCCACCTCCCAAAGGGAGCCAGCTGATCCAGCAGGTCAGAGGGACATTGCCCCATCCCAAAGTGCACCTGGGATGACACCATGGGCAGTGCCAGGGTGGAGCCATGAGACACACGCAGGGATGAAGAGGGAGAGGATGAGGATGAAGCAGGAAGGGGACGAAACAGGCAGGGGATGGAGACACAGGGAATGAAGAGGCAGGGAATGAAGAGATGTGTTCTGGATCCCAGTTGTGCTTTGGATCCCAGGTGTGCTTTGGATCCCAGGTGTGCTCTGGATCCCAGGTGTGTTCTGGATTCCAGTTGTGCTTTGGGTCCCAGGTGTGCTTTGGATCCCAGGTGTGCTCTGGATCCCAGGTGTGTTTTGGGTCCCAGGTGTGTTTTGGGTCCCAGGTGTGCTTTGGATCCCAGGTGTGTTCTGGATTCCAGGTGTGTTTTGGGTCCCAGGTGTGCTTTGGGTCCCAGGTGTGCTCTGGATCCCAGGTGTGTTCTGGGTCCCAGGTGTGCTCTGGATCCCAGGTGTGTTCCGGATTCCAGTTGTGCTTTGGATCCCAGGTGTGTTTTGGATCCCAGGTGTGCTTTGGGTCCCAGGTGTGCTTTGGGTCCCAGTTGTGGTTTGGATCCCAGGTGTGCTTTGGGTCCCAGGTGTGCTCTGGATCCCATCCCACAGCCTGGGGATCCCCCTTCCCTGCTCTGATCCTGCCAGAGGAGCCCTGTGATCCCTTAGCATCACCCACAGGTGGAAATTAAATCCATGCAGGGCTGAAGTGTGAAGGGTTTGGATACCCTCATGGGTAGGGCTGCCTCAGGGATTTAAATATCCAAGGAAGCATCTTGGGAAGTCCAGCAGGGACCATCCCAGGAGCTTTCTGTGCTCCCTCTGGCCCTGCTGGGCTGCACTTGGAGGTTTTACGGGAGGGATTCTCCAGCATGAGATCCCCCAGCCCTCCCTCCACCGCACCCCATCCCTGCCTGGATCCCTGCATCCCTCCAGCTGTCCTGCAGATCCTGCTGGAGGAGCCCACCCAGCACCCTGGCAACTGCTTGGTGCTGCTTTCCTTTTCATTTCCCAAGTGCTGACAGCTCCCCTTTGTCCCTCAATGGGTTTTTTGCTCTGGGCTTTTCTCTCTGTTCTCATGAAATGGAATCATTTTGTGCCCAGCCAGGAGCTCAGAGCTGCTCTGAGGTGACAAACACAGCAGCAGCAGCAGCAAACATTGTCACTGCAGCTCTTGGCTGCAGCCTGACCCCGCTGCCCACGCACATCCCCACTGCTGGGGTGCCTGCAGGGCACACAGCCTGCTCTGCTCACCTGCCAACCTGCTCCCGTCACCAAAGCTGGGATTTGATGAAATCTGGGGCGGTTCCTCGTTGTCCCCAGTGTCCCCAATGTCTCCCTGCAGCACTAGAGGTGCTGTTTTCCCTCAGGCTGTGCCTCAGCCCTGCCCTGTGCCCCTGCTCTGCCCCCCAGCCCTTGGCATTTCTCACACATCCACTCCTGTCCCTGTTCAAGCTGTCAGATGTGGCTCCAGGCATTTCCCTGATTCATCCAGGGCCAGGCTCCTGCCTGGATCGATGGGGTGGCCATGGGGCCATGCCCACATTGCCAGGCTCTGCCCTCTCCCCGAGCAGGGCACTGTGACGTTGGTGACACCGTGACCTGGCTGCCTTTGAATTAATTCCATTCATTTCACAGTGCCAGGCTTTCACTGAACCCTTTCCCTCATTTTTCACATGATTGCCAATCTCTGCTCTTGCACTGCCGAGTCCAACCATTTCTCCAGCTCTCCAGAAGGACCATTAATCAAATGAGAGGGACGTGAGGGACATTGGTGTGCACAGCCCATGGGTGTCACCGTGTCCCTGCATGGCCAGGCCCCAGCCCTGCTCTTCCTGACCCTGTGTGCCCCCTGTGTGCCCCCTGTGTGCCCCCCTATGTGCCCCCCTGTGTGCCCCCTGTGTGCCCCCTGTGTGCCCCCCTGTGTGCCACCCTGTGTGCCCCCCTATGTGCCCCCTATGTGCCCCCTATGTGCACCCTGTGTGCCCCCTCTGTGCCCCCCTGTGTGTCCCCCTGTGTGCCCCTGTGTGCCCCCTGTGTGCCCCCTGTGTGTCCCCCTGTGTGCCACCCTGTGTGCCCCCCTGTGTGCCCCCCTGTGTGCCCCCCTGTGTGCCACCCTGTGTGCCCCCCTGTGTGCCCCCTGTGTGCCACCCTGTGTGTCCCCCTGTGTGCCCCTGTGTGCCCCCTGTGTGCCCCCTGTGTGTCCCCCTGTGTGCCACCCTGTGTGCCCCCTGTGTGCCCCCTGTGTGCCCCCCTGTGTGCCCCCTATGTGCCCCCTATGGCCCCCTGTGTGCCACCCTGTGTGCCCCCCTGTGTGCCCCCCTGTGTGCCCCCCTGTGTGCCCCCTGTGTGCCACCCTGTGTGTCCCCCTGTGTGCCCCTGTGTGCCCCCTGTGTGCCCCCTGTGTGCCCCCTGTGTGCCCCCCTATGTGCCACCCTGTGTGTCCCCCTGTGTGCCCCCTGTGTGACCCCTATGTGCCCCCCTATGTGCCACCCTGTGTGCCCCCTGTGTGTCCCCCTGTGTGTCCCCTGTGTGTCCCCCTGTGTGCCCCCTGTGTACCCCCTGTGTGCCCCCCTATGTGCCCCCCTGTGTGCCCCCTGTGTGCCCCCTGTGTGCCCCCTATGTGCCACCCTGTGTGCCCCCTGTGTGCCCCCCTGTGTGCCCCCTGTGTGACCCCTATGTGCCCCCCTATGTGCCCCCCTATGTGCCACCCTGTGTGTCCCCCTGTGTGCCCCCTGTGTGTCCCCCTGTGTGCCCCCTGTGTACCCCCTGTGTGCCCCCCTATGTGCCCCCCTGTGTGCCCCCTGTGTGCCCCCTGTGTGCCCCCTATGTGCCACCCTGTGTGCCCCCTGTGTGCCCCCTGTGTGTCCCCTATGTGCCCCCCTATGTGCCCCCTGTGTGCCCCCTGTGTGCCCCCCTATGTGCCCCCCTGTGTGCCCCCTGTGTGCCCCCTGTGTGCCCCCCTGTGTGCCCCCTGTGTGCCCCCCTGCTGCCCTGCTGGAGCTCCTCACCGGGGTCTCCTGTGAGCTCCAGCCCCTCAGGCCCTGCTCTGTCCCAGGCAGCACGCAGGGATCAGGGCCAGCCCTGGATAAATCAGGCCAGGGAAACTCCTGCAGCAGCAGCAAGGCTTGGCTGCTTGGACCAAAATCAACCTGCTTCACTCCCTGCCTGCTTCATCCCCTGCCTCTTCATCCTCCTGCCTGCTTCATCCTCTGCATTGTTCATCCCCTGCCTGCTTCATTCCTTACCTGCTTCATCCCCTGCCTCTTCATCCTCTACATTCTTCACTCCCTGCCTCTTCCTTCCCTTGGTCTCCATCATCCTTTATGTCTTCATTCCCTGCCTCCTTCATCCTCTGCATTGTTCTTCCCTGCCTGCTCCATCCCCTCCCTCTTCATCCTCCTTTCTGCTTCATCCCTGCCTGCTTCATCCCTTGCCTTTCATCCTCTGCATTCTTCACTCCCTGCCTCTTCATTCCATGTCTCCGTCATCCTCCACATCTTCATCCCCTGCCTGCCTCATTCCCTTCCTCTTCATCCTCTGCTTGTTTCATCCCCTTCCCCCTTCATCCTCATCCTCTTCTTTATCTGTGCCTGCCTTTATCCCTGTGTATCCCTCTTTGTTTGGTGTGGTTGACCGTGGAGGTGGACAGGAAGTTGGGCAATAGATCTGATTAAAGAGTCAAAATTAAAAATATGTATGTGTTGAATCTGGTCCTGTCTGCTATACAGACCCACAAACATTGGTATCACCATGACTAAAGAGGCTGGATTGGAGGGAAAGGGAATCTGCCAGAACCAGGAGAAAGAGCTGTAGAAAGTGGCCTGAAAGCATCCCTCTATTCCTTGAGGCTTCCTAAAACTATTCTAAGTGTTCCAGAGTCAAAATATTAGTATTCCACCTTATTCTTTATGTTGATTATTGCATCATCTTCCTGCCTTGCCTCACTTCCCTCCCTCTTCATCCCTGACAGCCTCATCCTCCTGCCTGCTCCATCCCCTGCCTGTCCCTGCCTGCTCCATTCCTTGCCTCATTTCCCTTCCTCCTCGTCCTCCTGCCTGTCCCATCTTCTCTCCTGCTGCATGCCTGCCTTGTCCCTGGAGCTCCCCATGGCCCTGAGGCACAGCTGCCTGCAGGAGGTGACAGCAGTGGCAGGACAGGGGTGCCCTGGGGCGGGTGGGAACAGCCTGTGCTGCAGGGGACGTGGAGGAGCAGGGTGCCACATCTGTGCCGTGCCAGGCCCAGCTCTGCAGACCCCCATCCCTTATCCAGTGCCAGGCCAGGGCACGCTGGCTCCTCTCCTGGCTCCAGGGGGATGTGTTGGGGTCAGCCCCTCACCCATTCCCCAGCCCTGGGCACTTGGAGGCCGCCCCTGACACCCCGAACACCCAGCCCTGGGCAGGGCTGCTGCCCCAGGCAATTGGCTCTGGCCCCTCTGTGTCTCCCAGAAAGCCTCTGCACAGGGCCTGAACTCCTTCCAGCCCTCCCAGGTTTTTTCAGCTCTTTGTTTTGCTCCCATTTAGGAAGAAGAGCTCCCAGCTCCCCTTTGCAGTGCTCTGTGCTGCTGGCCCTGCGTGCAGAACCGTCCTCCTGAGAAGATGAAAGCAGACACAGGTCAGACTCATCAGGCCAGAGGTGGGAGCCTCACCCTCTTCATCTCCCTGGGCTCCTCCTGCAGCAGCTCAGGGGTGTGTGCCAGCCTCTGTCAGACCTGTGGCTGATTTTCCTCTGCAGGGAGTGTGCAGGAGATGGGGCTGAGCAGTGAGGAGGGAGCCACAGACACCAGAGCCAAGTGGGAACATCTCAGCTCAGGTGCTGAGCTCATCCCTGCTGACACTCACACCCTGGGCACGGCCAGCAGGGCAGGAGCTCCTCAGGAGCCCTGGCACGGAATCCACACCTGAGAGGGGAGCTCAGCTCCAGGGGATGGATCCTCCTGAGGGCTCTGAGCTAAGGGCATGAGCTCTCCCCCCTCCCATCCCACGTGTCCCTTCCCCCAGGGGCTCTGCCTGCCTTCCCAAGCTGGAATGTTTCCTCCTGTGCTGGGCAGGATCTGACAGATTCTGCCTGGTGGTGGAACACAAAGCTGGGGACAGAGCTTGGGCTGGTCACACGGAGGGGAAGGACAGCAGAGACCTGGGATAGGACATGGATAATGAATTCTGGCCTGGAGGGGCACAGGGACAACGAGCTGGGAGTGTGAATATGAGAATGCTGGGAAGCAGCAGGCAGAGGGGATGGAGGTGCTGCACTCCAGGGACTGCAGGGAACTGGAGAGGAACTGTCCTGTTCAGGTGAGACCCCACCTGCAGCCCTGGGCCAGCACAGGCAGGAGCTGGAGCTGCTGGAGCCAGGCCAGAGGAGGCTCCAGGATGAGCAGAGGGATGGAGCAGCTCTGCTGGGAGGAAAGGCTGGCACAGCTGCCATTGTTCACCTGCACAGGAGAAGCTTTGGGGGAGCTCAGGGTGGCCTTGCAGGGCCTGAAGGAGCCCCAGGAAAGCTGGAGAGAGACAATTGACAAGGGATGGAGGGACAGGACACAGGGAATGGCTCCCAGTGCCAGAGGGCAGGGCTGGATGGGATATTGGGAATTGGGAATTGTTCCCTGGGAGGGTGGGCAGGCCCTGGCACAGGGTGCCCAGAGCAGCTGGGGCTGCCCCTGGATCCCTGGCAGTGCCCAAGGCCAGGCTGGACACTGGGGCTGGAGCACCTGGGACAGTGGGAGGTGTCCCTGCCATGGATGAGCTTTAATTTCCCTTCCAACCCAGCCCAAACCATTCCCTGATTGCAGGGCTGGGGTCACTCTGTGTGGGAGGAGATGCTGCTGGGATATGGTGCAGGTGCCTGCCCATCACAGGGGCCAGGAACAGCCCTGTGCCCCTCTCCCCTTCTCTCCACGTGGGAAGTGCCAGAGCAGGAAGGCAGAAGGCTCCCAATGAAAGCAGATAAAAGGAATCAGATTCCTGTGTACAGCAAAAGTGTAGCTGGAGGGACCCATGGCCACAGGGAACACCCAAGGATGTGGATTTAGCAGGGATCAGAGGAGGGTTAGACCTGGAAATGGGTTAGACCAGGTCCCTAGGGCCACCCTTGGACAGGATCACACATTTGGCTGAGCCAGGAGAAAATCCTGCATTCTTTGGGCCAGAAACCACCCCCTTGTGCCCTCAGGGATCCCTCTGGGAGTGTGGCAGGACTTTGTGGAGCCTGGAGATGGCTGAGACAGCAGCCCAGGGGCTGATGGCACCAGGTGAGTCTGGAAGGAAGCAGCAAACCGGGGTTGTCCCCTGGAGACAGGACCTGCCAGAGCTTCCCAGGCTCCAGCAGGTGCCTCATCCTTCATCCTTGCTGCAGGATCCTGGGAGACTTCTGGGGAAAACTGCCTGAGGTGTGGAGAGGGGAGAGCAGGGATGTGCTGCTGCCTGTGCAGAGCAGAGGGGACAAAAAGCAGGAGTGGGATGAGGCTGTCCCAAGCAGGGTGGGAAATGCCTGGGGGGAGAAGGGAGACTCAGCCCTTTGGGGCAGGAATTCCAGCCCTGGGTACAAACCCCAAGGGTCCAGCAGGGATGGAACAGCCCTGGCACTGCTGGAATTGGGGCCTGTTTGTGCTGATGCCCCTGGCAGGAGCCCTGACCCATCCTCCTGGCAATCTGGGAGCCTGGAAAATCAACGCTGCTGATTTTTATTCCCCACACCCAGAGCCCCTCAGAGATCCCCCCAGCCAGGGGCAGAGCCAAGGGGCACCGTCAGCCCCACTGGAGGGAAAACGCCCCCAAAAAAGCTCTGGCAGCAGCAAATCCATAGCAAATCCTTTGCAAACAGCAAGAGAAGGACCATGAAATGAGGGAGCTCTCAAGGCCAGAGAAAGGCACAGTGACAGCTCTGGGCAGGAGCCGTGACCCCGGCCATGAAAGCTCCACTGTGGCTGCTGGAAATGAGGATTTCAAAGGCTCTGGAGTGCAGCAGGGACCCAGAAGCATTCCTGGAGGGGGAGATGGGAATGGTGAAGTTTGGCTCCTTTGGCACTGGGATAAAGGAACTCTTTCTAATCAGGGACCCAGCAGGGCGGGGGTTCCCAGGGGGCTTTATGAGCATTGAATTCTCACACCCAGCAGCAACCAAAAGGCAGCAAAAAACCCTCTTGATGTCACACCCTGCTCCCAGCTGCCTGGTGCCCCATCCAGCTCGCTGGGAAGGCTGGAAACCCATCAGCCCTGACCTCTGCTATTCATCCCTGGCTTTTTTTGGACCCCAAACCTCTGCAGGCCTTCCCATTTGGGGCTGTTATTTAAAATACGTTTAATATTTAAATATTAATATTTTAAAATATTTAATAACTGAGATAAGTTTAATTTTTTTCCTTTTTTGGGGGGTTTTCTGTATCCACATCAGGTTTTGATGTGCACTCAGAAAGGTTTTGTGCCACACCAGCTCCTGGTTGTGCCCCAGTGCCATGGGGGCTTTCCTTGCCTCCTGAGGGCTACTGAACACCCAGGGACCAAAATCTCCTTGCCTGTGTGTGGGAGCATTGAGGGGTAGCACAGTCAGGATGGATGGAGAGCAGAGATCTCTGCAGCCAGGTCAGGAATTTGGGGTTTATTGCAAAGGGCCTGGGGGCAGGGCCCTGCTGGGAGCTGCCAGGCACAGCTCAGAGCAGGCCTGAGAGAAGAGAGGGGCAGAGAGGATGAGAGGGTGAGAGAGTAAAAGGGTAAGAGAGTAAAAGGGTAAGAGAGCGAGGTTCCCGTTACAATACAATAAATCTTCTTCTGTGTTGAATATTCTAATTCTCACTAACCAATCTAGTCAAAGATACAAATCCTATAACATTTACATACAGCCTATAAGAATCATTACATTACCATCCTGTGTTACATTTTAAACCCTAAAAACTCCTCTTTGGGCCCCTCTGCCAAGCTGTAGGGTCTGCTCTGACCCTTGGGCCTGTCTGCAAGCAGAGGGTGTTGTTCCATCAAAAGGGGATTGCCTTCGGTGGCCACACCATTGTTTTCCAGGTGTTCAGTAACTGAGGGATCTCAAAGCTTGCTTTCATTTCAATCTCACTTATAGTTTCCATATTCTCAAAATCTTTTACCAGACAATCACATTTATAAGGCTTTCCTGTTTCATCTTCCCCAACACCCATGGGGGCAGGAGGGTGGCATATGGAATTCCACCTCCAGAAGGTGGGACTGTGCTGAGGCTCTGGCCCTGAACCTGCCAGCAGTGCCTGGGCACAAACAAACCCCACACCCAGCCCAAAGCAGAGCTCCAGACCCTGATCCCACCAAGCGCAGGTGGGAGCACAGCTGGCAGCAGGGACGTGCCCTGTGTGTCCTGCTGTGCTTTCCAGGGGCAATTACAAGGGAATGGGGCTGGTGTTCCTGCCTGGGGCTCCCTGCAGCAGCTCCAAACACACTCTGTGCTGGTGCAGCTGGGCTGGGAGGCCAGGGAGCTGGTGCTGAGGCTCAGAGCAGAGCTGCCCTGCCAGGAGAAGCTGCCGAGGAGCTGCTGGTGCTCTGACAACAGCCAGAGCATCCCCAGGCCTGCAAGGAGGGGAAAAGCTCCAGGAGAGCTCCATGTGCCCACCAGCTCCCCCGTGGGTTTGAGGGCACATCCTGTGCTTTTCCTTGCCCCAGCTCCCCCTCTGTCCTGTTTTTTGGAGCAAACCATGGGTTGTTAAAAGCTCCAGTGCCTGAAATAAATCTCTCATGTTCCAGGTGTTTCCAGCTCAGCCACCCAGGGCTGCAGCAGGGACCCTGTGGAGGTTCCCCCAAACCTGAGCAGGTTTTGTTGTCTCAGGGCTCCTGCTCCCAGCCAGGGTCCCCTGTGAGAGAAAGAGAAATAAAAAGGTCTCAGCATTTGGGGCCATCATTCCTTCCCCACCTGCTCACAGCACCAGATCCTGTTAAATTTCCTGTCACCCACATGACAGGGAAAGCTGAGTGTGACCAGCAGAGCTCCAGCCCAGCTTCCACACAGGAAAAGCAGGATGAGATCTGTCCTGGGCTGCAAGATATGGTTTGGGGGTGTGTGTTCTATCCCCATCTGTCAGAGCTGGGGCAGTTCTCTGCTGTCCATGGGCAGTTTGTTCTTGATCTCTCCCCCAGCCAATCCTCCCTGCAGGAGATCTCTGCTGTCCATGGCCACTGAGTGTCCCTGCAGGGCTGATCCAATTCCAGCATCCCATGGGGAGATGCTGCGCCCAGGGCAGGAGCCAAGCATTCCTACCTGGATCCAATGTGAGCCTGGCACAGCCCAGCAGCCTTTGCCCAGTGCATTGCCAGAGGAGCAGCTTCTGCTGCCCTGCATGGCCAGAGGGAGCCCAGGCCCATCTCCAGCAGCCCTGGAGCTGCAGAGGAAAACTCCCCCCTTGTGCAGGATCCCTGCTCCAGCAGAGCCACAGCTGGCACTGCAGGAGGGCTGAGCCCCCATGGGATGGGGCTGTGCCACCCCCTGACACACAGGGGGCAGAGACTGCTCTCACTCTGGCTGGGTTGGTTTGTATCACTGCATTGTTTATTTTAATTTTATTTTCTTCCCTAGTAAAGAACTGTTATTCCTGCTCCCATCTCTTTGCCTGAGAGCCCCCTAATTTCAAAATTAAAAAATTCACAGGGAGGGGGTTTGCATTTTCCATTTCAGGGGAGGCTCCTGCCTTCCTCAGCACACACCTGGCTGTTCAAACCCAGAGAAGATCCCACCCTAGCCTGGAGCTGGATCCTAAAGGGGATCCAGGAGCAGCCCTGGGCTGTTCCCACCCTGCCCCTGGGCACAGCTCCTGCAGAGCCCCAGAGCCACCGTCTGGACCCGGGGTGCTGCTGGCTCTGCTCCCCTCTGCTCTGGAAGGCAGCACCGAGTGTTCACTCTGGCTCTGTGTGCCTGCACTGCTCTTCCCAGCTTTCCTGGACCTTGCAGCACCGCTCACATCCCCATATCCATGGAGACACGGCATCACCCCGGCCGAGCCTCCCCGCACAGCACAGTGCCCTCTCCTCTCTGGCAGCAGCAGCCGCACATTCCTGACCTCCGGGCTCAATTACTGCAGCTCATTATCTCCGGGAAGGGAGCCAGGCAGGCTGAGAAAGCTTCCACTGGTGCAAACTGCAGCAGATCTGCGTGCTCGGTGCCCGGGGCTGGGATCCATCAGCCCGCAGCTCCCGCAGCTCCCGCAGCTCCCCTCGAACGCCGCATCCCTGCCGGGCCCGGCCCGCCCTGCAGCGGCTCCTTCAGCCCTGCCCAGGCACAGGCACAGGGACAGGGACAGGGACAGGGACAGGGACAGGGACAGGCACAGGGACAGGGACAGGGACAGGGACAGGGACAGGGACAGGGACAGGCACAGGGACAGGGACAGGGACAGGGACAGGCACAGGGATAGGGACAGGCACAGGGACAGGGACAGGGACAGGGATAGGGACAGGGACAGGCACAGGGATAGGGACAGGGACAGGCACAGGGACAGGCACAGGGACAGGGATAGGGACAGGGATAGGGACAGGGACAGGCACAGGGACAGGGATAGGGACAGGGACAGGGACAGGCACAGGGACAGGCACAGGGACAGGCACAGGGACAGGGACAGGCACAGGGACAGGGACACCGCTCCTGCTGCTCTGGGGATCCTTTCCCCAGGATGGCTCCCAGCTCTGGCTCAGGCAGCCGTGGGCACCAGGATCTGATGTGCCCATGGCACAGGGAAGGAAAGGGATGGAAACACGGAGGGACAGCGTGACAAAACCTCCTGGGCTGGGTCACAGGGTCTCAGAAAAGGCGTTGTTGAGGGAGATGAAACAGGAAAGCCTTATAAATGTGATTGTCTGGCAAAAGATTTTGGGAATATAGAAACTATAAGTGAGATTGAAATGAAAGCAAGCTTTGAGATCCCTCAGTTACTGAACAACTGGAAAACAATGGTGTGGCCAGCTGAAGGTGATCCCCTTTTGATGGAACAACACCCTCTGCTTGCAGACAGCTCCAAGGGTCAGAGCAGACCCTGCCAGTTTGGCAGAAAGGCCCAAAGAGGAGTTTTTAGGGTTTAAAATGTAACACAGTGTGGTAATGTAGTCATTCTTATAGGCTGTATGTAAATGTTATAGGATTTGTATCTTGGACCAGATTGGTTGGTGAGAATGAGAATATTCAACACAGAAGAAGATTTATTGTATTGTAACGGGAACCTCGCTCTCTTACCCTTTTACTCTCTTACCCTTTTACTCTCTCACCCTCTCATCCTCTCTGCCCCTCTCTTCTCTCAGTCCTGCTCTGAGCTGTGCCTGGCAGCTCCCAGCAGGGCCCTGCCCCCAGGCCCTTTGCAATAAACCCCAAATTCCTGACCTGGCTGCAGAGATCTCTGCTCTCCATCCATCCTGACTGTCCTACCCCCCAATGCTCCTACAGGCGTGATCCAGAATGGAAGGATCCATCTGACTGAATGCCAGCATGGACTCCCCAAGGAGACCTGCTGGTGCTCAGTTCCCAGGAGAGGAGGCACACAAGGGCAGCATGGCCCTGCCAAGCCATGGATGCTCCCAGCCAGAGCAGCCAATTCCCTGCTCCTGCTGGCTGGGGACATCCCCTCTGGGATGGGAACTGTCATTTGGACACACGGCCATGGATGTGGGCAGCAGGAGATGGATGCTTTCCTTGGAGCCTCCCAAGCCTGGCTGCTTTGCCTTCAGCCTCACCTTCCACAGCCTCTCTGGCTGCCCTGGTGGGAAAACTGGGAAACACAGAATCACACAGAATCACAGACTCACAGAATCACAGACACACAGACTCACAGAATCACAGACTCACAGAATGATGAGGTTGGAAGAGACCTCTAAGATCATTGAGTCCAACCTATGCCCCAACACCTCACCCAGACTATAGCACCCAGTGCCATGTCCAGTCTTTTTTTAAACACACCCAGAGATGGTGATTCCACCACCTCCCTGGGGAGAGCATTCCAGTGCTTCATTATTCTTTTGGTGAAAAATTTCTTCCTAATTTCCAGCCTATCCCTTCCCTGCTGGAGCTGGAGACTGTGCCCTCTGGTTCTGTCAGTGCTGCCTGGTGGGAGAGACCGACCCCACCTGTCTGTAACCTCCCTTCAGGAAGCTGTAGAGAGCAATAAGGTCACCTCTGAGCCTCCTCTTCTCCAGGCTGAACAACCCCAGCTCCTTCAAACGTTCCTCACAGGGTCTGTGTTCCCAGCCCCTCACCAGCCTTGCTGCCTCCTCTGGATGAGCTCCAGCATCTCAGTGTCCCAGCAGCACCCCCTCACCCCCTGCCTCCCTCCCCCTCCCCCAGGCTCCCCAAGTCCCTGTCTGGGAGTTTATGGGCAGAACATTTTGTTTGCAAAGTGCTGTCAGATGCGACATTAAGAGGCGCCGTAAATCAGCGCGCGGGGGCCTCTCCAAGCCTCGGCAGATGAAAACCTTTTATCACAATTTGGATCTGTTTGCACTGGTATGAAAATTATGGCTCCAGTTTAGCATCAGCTTCCCATTATTCATGTCCCTGGGAGCAGCAGCGGCTAAATTGGATTGTTTCAATTCCTGCTGGCCCTGAGAGCCTGGCAGGTCCCACCCCACTCCCCATCCTCACCTTGATGCTCCTCGCACAGGATGGGGGCGGGAAGGAGGCTCCTCCACCCACCCTGGCTGGAGGAGGGCTTGGGAATGAGGGAGGGAGGGAAGCCAGGGAGGATGGAGCTGCTTCTGCATCGGCCTGGCAGCTGGAACGGGCACGGTGCCCATGGCAGGGACTCTGCCCAAGGTGGGAAGGAAGGGCCCAGCTCCGGGCACGTCCCTTGTTGCAGACATCTTTAATGAAAAATCCTTTCCTTGGGATTTTTGCTCCTGAGAAGCTGAGAGGCCTCAGGAACAGAATGTAACCAATGGTTATCTGCTGCTGTGGGATGCAACAGGTGCATCTGGGATTGGCCCATGTTGGATGTTTCTAATTAATGGCCAATCACAGCCCAGCTGGCTCAGACACAGAGCCCGAGCCACAAGCCTTTGTTATCATTCTTTGCTATTCTATTTCTATGATGAAACCTTTTCTTCTATTCTTTTAGTTTAGTTTTAAAGTAATATATATCATAAAATAATAAATCAAGCCTTGTGAAGCATGGAGTCAGATCCTCATCTCTTCCCTCACCCTCAGACCCCTGTGAACACGGTCACAGTCCCTCCCTCTGCCCCCTGCCCAGGCACTCTCTGCTTCCTGGGCAGTGTTTGGAAAAGGGGAGAGTTCAGGAGAGGGAAGGACAAGGGATGTGGCTGGAGCTGGGAGGGAAGGGAGGGATCTTTGTTACAAGAAATCAGGATGCTGCTCCTGCCACCCACCTTGCCAAGGAGGGAATTCCCATTTCTGCCACGTCCTGACCCCCCCTCCTCAGGAATCACACCCATGGACGCTTCCCTGATTGTATTTACAGCTGCATTCACTGGCTTGGCTCTGCTGTGGGGCACAACCCCTGAGTTTTGTCCTGCTTGGCTTCGAGTGGAGCTCCAAGGCACAAGGGGACAATTTCTTGTCCCCCACACCGAGCTGGGCCAGGCTCTGCTGCTGCCCATCCTTCCCACCCTGTTTGCTCTGCAGTTCGGGGTCACCAAGCGGCTCCAGCCTCGCTCAGGTGTGAATGGACTCTGCCAGCAGCTCCTTCCCCACCCCAACCCCTCCCTGTGATCTCTCCCTGGATGTGCTGGCCCAGCACGGGCTGTTCACACATCCCAAGGAGCCTTTGGGATGTGATCAGGGCGTTATCCAAGCTCCCCAAACACCTGGAAGTTCATCTCACCCCAGCACCACTGTCCTGGCAAGCTGGAAAAACCTTGGAATGTTGGTGTCCACCTGAAACACTGAGGTTTATTTGAAACCTTTATTTTAAAGGTTTTCTTTGCAACAAATTAAGCTGGAAACCTCTACTGAAAGGTGATGAGAGGCACCATCGAGGCCTGGTTGAAAGTTGAAAGTGCTGGATGTTCCTGCCTGGCTTAACTCAGCTCCACAGGAAAAACAATTAAATTGCTGGCTGGAGCAGTGTGGGAGCATCATCCAGGGGATGACACTGTTGGGGGTGACACTGTGACACTGTGGCTCAGCACCTGAGGTCCCTCTGTGGGCAGCATCATCACCAAGCCCTCATTTTCCCCCTTGTGGGATGGAGTTCAAGCAGCAGCTGCACAGACCTGGTTCTCCAGAAATTAGGAGCTGGCACAGGGGCTGTCACATCAACAGCCTTTGTGGCACAGCTGGGGACATTTATTTTCCTTTTTGCACCTCACCGCTGTTGTAATTGCACTTTTTTTTTTTTAAGATAATCTGGCCAGATGCTCTCCCAACAAACCTCAGAGTCTGTTAGGGCAAAGCAGGAGGAGTTTTAATTTTACCTCAGTCCCAGAGAGGCTGCTCAGGGACAATGTCAGCGTCCAGCAAATCCCTCGGGGGTTTTGTGCCACAGACAGAGCTTTGCTGAGCAGGGAGCACCCCAACAAACGCAGGTATTCCTCATCTTTGGGGTTTTCATTCACATTCACCCCATGGCTCCCCCCAGGCCATGCCCCCCTCCAGCCAGGCCCATTTGAAGGTCCCTGTGTCCCCGGAGGAGGGGGTGACCCTGACAATTCCAGCTGTGACACTGCCAGCCCCCGGAGCGCGCTGAGCTCCCCCAGCACTGCAGGCTGCTCCCAGCCAGCCCAGCTTCGTTTCTCTGCCATCCATCACTGATTTGCCACACTGTCAGAGTTCAACAATAGCAGTAATAATTAACCATTTAATCTGACTCAAACACTGGGGCTTGTTTGCTCTTTCTGCCGATCAGATGGGAAACATTGCAAAGATCACATTCTGATGTTCCCCGGCTTCGTGTTAAGTGTCTTGACTCTGCAAAATTGCTGGGAGTCTTTCATTTTGCTCTTTAAGCTCGTTAGTCCAAATTAAAAACAGCATTCATTCTAATTTCAGCTGCTTGAAATCCCTCCAAGATCAGTGCTATTATTCTTTGGAACGCCTTGGGAGCAGAGCAAACACCCGCAGACATTCCCCAGCATTCCTGATGTCCACATGGCTCCAGCCAAGCCACAGCTCCAGCCTGCTGCTCCTGCCACCCACCTTGCCAAGGAGGGAATTCCCATTTCTGCCACGTCCTGACCCCCCCTCCTCAGGAATCACACCCATGGACGCTTCCCTGATTGTAATTGAGAAATTACAATTGCATTCACTGGCTTGGCTCTGCTGTGGGGCACAACCCCTGAGTTTTGTCCTGCTTGGCTTCCAGTGGAGCTCCAAGGCACAAGGGGACAATTTCTTGTCCCCCACACCGAGCTGGGCCAGGCTCTGCTGCTGCCCATCCTTCCCGCCCTGTTTGCTCTGCGGTTCGGGGTCACCAAGCGGCTCCAGCCTCGCTCAGGTGTGAATGGACTCTGCCAGCGGCTCCTTCCCCACCCCAACCCCTCCCTGTGATCTCCCCAGGCTTCATCTCCTGCCCAAACGCTGCTCCCGGCCCCGGCTGCAGCGGGGGGAGCTGAGCGAGTTCCCAGGCTTTTCCTGAGGGATGTTGGGCTTCATTTCCTGAGCCAATAACGGAGAGAGGAGAGGAGAGGAGAGGAGAGGAGAGGAGAGGAGAGGAGAGGAGAGGAGAGGAGAGGAGAGGAGAGGAGAGGAGAGGAGAGGAGAGGAGAGGAGAGGAGAGGAGAGGAGAGGAGAGGAGAGGAGAGGAGAGGAGAGGAGAGGAGAGGAGAGGAGAGGAGAGGAGAGGAGAGGAGAGGAGAGGAGAGGAGAGGAGAGGAGAGGAGAGGAGAGGAGAGGAGAGGAGAGGAGAGGAGAGGCAGCAGGGCAGGGCTCGGGATCAGCCTGGCAGCTCGGGAGGGACCGGCAGGGGCTGCAGGGAGACCCAGAGAGGGCTCTGGAGTGTGAGAGAGAATTCCCGGAGTGACACAGCCCCAGGGGTGCCTTAACGAGCCAAATTCCAGGAATGGGCACAGACCCAGGGGTGCCTTTCCAAGCAAAATTCCCAGAGTGGGGAGAGCCCCAGGGGTGCCTTAAGAAGCCAAACTCTAGGAATGAGGAGAGCCCCAGGAATGCCATTCCAAACTAAATTCCAGGAATGAGGAGAGACCCAGGGATGCCTTTCCAAACCAAATTCCCAGAGTGGGGAGAGCCCCAGGGATGCCTTTCCAAGCCAAATTCCAGAAATGAGGAGAGCCCCAGGGGTGCCTTTTCAAACTAAATTCCAGGAATGAGGAGAGACCCAGGGATGCCTTTCCAAGCCAAATTCCAGAAATGAGGAGAACCCCAGAGATGTCTTTCCAAACAAAATTCCAGGAATGAGGAGAGCCCCAAGGATGCTTTTCCAAGCAAAATTCCAGGAATGAGGAGAGCCCCAGGGGTGCCTTTCCAAGCCAAACCCTCCCCAGAGCAGCCCTGATGTTCCAGCTCAGGGATCACACCCAGAGCCATCAGCAGTGTCCCACTGGGAGGCTGTGAAAGAAGGTCCTGGATGCCCAAAATTCCAGTCTGGCATCCCAAACCTCCCCCCTGGGAGCCACCCCTTGCTCCAGGATGTTTCATCCCAGTTCTGCAGGTGGCTGGGCTGTTTCCATCCACAAAATAATTCCTGCTCCCACCATGCTCCAGCTTATCCCAGAGGGGATCTGTCCTGGGAAAGGGGTGAACCTGACCAGGGAGGGCTCTCCAGCCTTGCCCAGCTCCTGAGGAGCTGCAGGAGGAGGAGGAGGCAAAAGCAGGGGAGGGTTGGAAGGACCTTTATTTCCAACTGGATGCAAGAGAAGTGTCCAAGGTAGGAGGTGAAAGGCAGGAAGGATTTTGTTCCTTGGGATGCTCCAGGAAAAGTAATTTAGAGAGCCTGGTCTGAAGCCACATCTGCCTCCAAGGCTCGTGGAGCCTTCCCAGGAGCTGGGAATTTGGAGGCTGAGGAGATCTCAGTGCAGTTAATTCCTATTTTAATACCTATTTTACATCTGCAGTCTCTAATATGTTGCCACAGCCTTGGAAATGTTGTGACTCGGAAGCCATAAAAGCTGGAAGGAACCTGCTAATTGAGAACACAGCCAGGCTGTAAATCCCAGGAAAACACCAGGGCTGGCAGGAGACAAAGCCAGGCCCAGCAAGAGAGGGAGGGGGAGAACTCAGCTGGAGAGGCAGGAAGGAAATGAAAGAGAGAGGGGAAAGAGGGAGCAAATGGGGCTGGTGGGGTCCCCGAGGCAGGCTGAGCCTCAGGTACCACTGCAGGTTGATTTTGGGAATCAAAGGAATTGATTCTGATGGAATTGCCATCAGGAGAGGGAATTTAGAGCAAATTGATGGTGTGAATAGGAGCTAATTGCCAGAAGCAGGGAGATTCACCCCAAGAGTGGTACAGAAAGAAAAGATGATATTTCCCATCTGCTGATGGAAAACCCAGCGTGGAAATGGGCTCGGTGGCAAAGGGAGGGAAGGGATCAAATGTGGCCTGAGGGGGCTGTGTGGGGTTTTGTAAGGATTAAATGGGATGTGGAGCCTCACAGAGCACTGGGTCAGACTCTGTGTCAGGAAAATAGAAATGGAGCTGTTGGGTACATAAATAAATGGGTTCTAATGGGGAAAATTTCCTTCAGTGAGTAGGGAAGGAAATTGTGCATCAAGAATCCATGAATGTTCATTGAAGGCATCAAGTCCCTTTCACTGCACCTCATTTCATCCCAATCCATTTGGTTGGAGTCATTCCATTCCCAAATTTTCTTTTATTTTTTTCTATGGGCACAGGGGGATCTGCCCAAGAGGATCGGCAGGGATTGGCAAAAGGTTTTGGGCAATGTCCCTCATCAGACTCGCTGGGAAATGAACTCATGATGGGTCAAAAAGGAATTTCCTCTCCTGGGCAACAGGAAAAATGGGATTGAAAGTGGTATGCAGCATCTCTGTGATGAGGAGTGGCTTGAGGAACCTCTTCAGCCTGGAGAAGAGAGGAGACCTCGATAAAATCTGTCCCTGTGCTCAGGTGATTTCCCACCTGCAGAGCTGCCCCAGCCCTGGCCCAGCACAGGCAGGAGCTGGAGCTGCTGGAGCCAGGCCAGAGGAGGCTCCAGGATGAGCAGAGGGATGGAGCAGCTCTGCTGGGAGGAAAGGCTGGCACAGCTGCCATTGTTCACCTGCACAGGAGAAGCTTTGGGGGCACCTCAGGGTGGCCTTGCAGGGCCTGAAGGAGCCCCAGGAAACCTGGAGAGAGACAATTGACAAGGGATGGAGGGACAGGACACAGGGAATGGCTCCCAGTGCCAGAGGGACACCTCCCACCATCCCAGCCCTGCCCAGCCTTGGGCACTGCCAGGGATCCAGGGGCAGCCCCAGCTGCTCTGGGCACCCTGTGCCAGGGCCTGCCCACCCTCACAGGGAGCAATTCCTGATTCCCAATATCCCATCCAGCCCTGCCCTCTGGCACTGGGAGCCATTCCCTGTGTCCTGTCCCTCCATCCCTTGTCCCCAGTCCCTCTCCAGCTCTCCTGGAGCCCTTTCAGGCCCTGCCAGGGGCTCTGAGCTCTCCCTGGCCCTTCCCTTTCCCCAGGCTGCTCACCCCCAGCTCTCCCAGCCTGTCAGGTCACCTCGCTCCCACTCCTGTTCTCCAGGGCCCCTGTCCCTGTGTGTGCAGGGCTGGGGGAGCTCAGCACAGGGCGCTGGGCCGGGCTGGTCCCGCTGTCCCGTGTCACTCAGCCTGCTGGCTGTCACATCCCCCCTGCCCTGCCCGGGGGGTGATGGATCCGCGGTACCAGTGACAATTCCGTGCTGCTCCCAGCCCGGATCGGGCCGTGCCCGCCGTGTCCCGGGGCAGATCCCGCTCCCTGCTCTGCTCCTCCCGCCGGGATCTGTCCGGGGCAGGGACGCTGGGACAGCTCTTGGCAGCATCCCTGTCCTGCTGCCTCCATTTCCGTGCTCTGCTCCCCAGGGACCGCCTGCAGCCCCTCTCCCAGGCTCCCTGTGACCCTGTCCTGCTGCTCCCGCATCCCTGCCTGCACCCGGGGCGGGCAGCGCCGCTCCAACCCGGCAGCCCCGCTCCCAGCACAGCCAGGGCCCTGGCGCTGCAGGGCATTTGTGTTGCAAGAGCGTTTTGTTCATGCTAAATTAATCTGCCTGTACGTTCAGGGCTCCTGGATCGGGGAGAAGCTGCTCCTGGTCCTCCCTGTGCTGAAAGCCGAGCTCAGGGTGAGCAGGATGAGGGGTCTGGGGGTGCTGACTGCACTCCCGAGTGCTGTCCAGGCACAGGGAGAATCAGGGCTCTGCAGCTGGCATTAACCCTTGGAAGGCAGGATGCTCCAAGCCCTGGCTGCCTCTCATTTCCTAGCACTTAGAAAAGCAGGAATCGAACCTACACCAGAGCAATCCAAACCCTCCATACTTCCTTTATGTTACTTTCTAGTAGGGTCAGCTAAACAAGCTATGGGGCCCATACCCCCTGGAGCACCAGGGAAGGGCTGAGAGCCTGCAGGGATCCGTGGGGATGCTGCTGCTGCTGCTCACATGGCTCCCTCCCCATCTCCAGCCACCAAACTGCATTTCCTAGCAGCAAAACAGACATTAAATAACGCTGGGATGTCAGAGCAGGCTGTGGGGGAGGCTGTGGGAGAGGGGAGGAGGAGCAGCTGGGCCATCCAGGAGCACAGGGAGGGGAGGAGAGGCTGGGGGTGGCACTGGGCTGCAGGACAGGGCCAGATGTCCTGGGATGAGGTGACCTCTGCTGTGCCCGAGGCTGAGTGGCTCAGAGCAGTGGATGCTTCCTTGCAGGAGTCCCTTCTGCAGGCCCCGGGCGCTGCTGCAGGAATTGGATGTGAGCACTCAGGATCTGGGATTCTAAACCCCAGCAAGGCGTGACGGGGTAGGAAGGGCAGCTGGCACTGCCACCCTTCCCTGGCAAAGGCTTCAGGGCCCTGCAGAGGGTTTGATCCGTGTGTGCTCCCAGCTCTGAACGGGAAACAGCAGCCAGAGCTGTCCCGGGGGAATGTGAGTCAGAAGGGATGGACAGATCCCAGCAGACATCTGCTAGCTCTCCACACAGGATAATGACACGTCCTTGGAGTCCTCCAGCGCCGATCCCAGTGAGGCCAAGCCTTTGAGAGCCACACTAAGCTTGTCCCTGGCTTGCCCCTCCCAATTCCCACGGTGCCACTGCTCGGAGCAGCCTCAGGAAGCAATCGGAGATTCCCAGCTCTGCTGCACCAGGGCTGCATCCGTGCCCTGAGGCAGGGGCAGGCACTGCTCACACGGAGCTGCACAGACCACCCCCGGATCCTGTGATTCCCAGCCCCTGCTTGTGCCAAAGGGGAGGGGGTGAACCCCGCTGGAACCCCGCTGGAATCCTGCTGGAACCCCGCTGGAATCCTGCTGGAACCCCGCTGCTCCTTGCCCTGCTCCCCCTCAGCCCTCTCAGCCATGCACCAGGAGCTTTCATTTCCCCCCAGGTGCCTTTTGTGCTCCGTTCCCGTTTGATGCTCCTGATGGGAGCCATCCAGGCGAACACCTGAATTCCCAGCTCGGCAGCACCTGCGGGGCTGAGGGAGGCAGGGGAAGGAGGGAGCCTGGGCAGAGGTGAGCAGGCTCCCTGCCTGGAGAGCTGCGCTTCCTCGGGAGGTTTGCCAGAGTTGAAGAGGAAATTTGAGGAGTAATGACCTGAGCAGAGCAGAGCGGAGGCCCCGGGGGTGGCAGAGAGGGAGCCCCGTGGATCTGCATGGATGAGAACAGAGAGGGAGGATGGGATGGAGCACGGGGAAGGGACATGGGCAGGGCTGCAGGAGGGGGAATCCAGCCTGGAGGCACAGGGGGACATGGAACTGCTTAGGTTGGAAAAACCCTCAGAGATCAACAAGCCAAACCATCCCCCAGCACTGCCAAGGCCACCACTGACCATGTCCCTGAGTGCCACATCCACACGCCTTTTAAATCCCTGTTAAATCCTTTTAAATGCTGTTCCAATGCTGGACAAGCCTTTTGGAGAAGAAATTGTTCCTAATATCCAATCCAAAGCTCCCCTGGTGCTTCTCCTGCTTTGTGCTTTCCCCACCCTTCAGGGCAGAGTGGCACAGAGGGGACAGTGCCACCTGCATGGCACTGCCACACCACACACAGGGCACCACCACCACTGGCTCCTGAGTGTCACTGTCATGTTTTCTGGAAAAATTTCTTTGTCAGGATTTTTTTTCCTGGGAAGCTGAGAAGCCTCAGAGAAAGAGAAAAACAATAATTATCTGATTGCTTTTCCTGTGTTTTGCTGCTTTGGAACGTGGTTGGAGATTGTTTATCCAACAGGTGGTTGTTTGATTAGTTTCATGTGAATTGTTTTTACTTAACGACCAATCACTGTCCAGCTGTGTTGGGACTCTGGCAGCACTCACAAGTTTTTAATTAGTATCTTGTTAAGCTTTCTGTTTGCATCTTTTCTCTATTCTTTAGTATAGTTTTAGTATAGTATTCTTTAATATAACATCATATCATAAAATAATAAAAACATAAAGTCAGATTCTCAATTCCTCCCTTGTCCTAAAGGGGGACTTTAGGGGTGACTCCTTGTAACTAAAGGGGGACCCAGCAAATACCACACCTGAGCCTCTCCCAGTGTGACAGATGAGCAATGCCATGGCTGACCCTCACAGTTAAAAGGCAAATATCCTGTGTGTATGCCAGGAGCAGTTTTATGGATTTATAGTTGTGGTTTACCCCCCTTGTGTTGTTATCAGGGGTGCCCTGGGTTTGGGACATTTGGGAGGGTCACTCGTTCCTGTGGCAGCACCTGAGCCCCACTCAAGGTGTCAGGAAGGGATCTCCACCCCTGGGCAGGGAAGGAGGAGTCGATGGACTGAACTTTGGGGGGCTAAAGGGTTAAAAGGTGAAACCTCCATGGTGTGGGTGAGCACATGGTGGGGAAAATCCTCTGCTCCTGGTGCTGTAATATTTTCTCTATTCAGCCTGCTGTTGTGTTTTTGATAAGGTTTAATAGACCTTTCTACAGTTTTGGAAGTGAGCAGCATCTCTCCCACCAAGGAGCTTCCTGCAGGGTCAGCTCGTGGAACAGCATCTCCCTGGGGAGCCCCGAGGCCAGGCTGCTCACCTGTGCTTCCAGGGCTGGGATCCTGCAGCACCTGGAGCACAGGGAAACGAGGAGCAGGAGGTTCCCACCCCCTCCTCCCCAGCATCCAAGGGAAGGAATGCCTGCAGAGCTCCCCAGACACGGCAGGGATGGGAGAGAGGGAGGGAGGGGGGGGTGCCTTCCTGCACGGACCCTTCATCCTGCCTCGGGCCATTGTGCTGCTTCCTTCCTGCTCCTTCCAGAGCTTTGTCAGGGCAAGGAATTGTCCCAGGTAATCCAGGCCCCAGCTGCTTCCTGCTCCGCCTGGGCCACGGCTCAGGAGCAGGAGGGAAGGAGATAACAAAGCACTGAGAAATCCAGGGAGGAGCAGCTGGGATTGCACTCCCCCAGAGCAGCAGAGCACAAACCTCCTTCCCGGGGCTTCCTGCTGCCTCTCTCCGGCCTGCTCCCATCAGTTATCCCAAACAGGGAGCGCTGGGCTCAAACCCTGCTAATGGGCTGCAACTGAGCGCTGACAGCTCCTCTGTCCCGGGCACAAGGAGCCCCAGGGCTGTGACACCTCCCCTGCCTGCCTGGGGCCGCCCCCTCTGCTGCTCCATCCCTGTGCATCCCGGCTGGACACAGGAGGCGAGGGATGGGGACCCAGGGCAGGCTGGGACCGGCGGGTTTGGGAGCAAGGAGAAGCTGCAGCGACACTGGCTGGGGGTGGGTGCCTGGGTTGGCAGTGCATAGAGCTGGGAGTTTGTCCTTGGGCTCCTGGCAGGGAGTTTGGAAGTGAGGCGTGACCCAAAAATGGGATTTGTAGGAGCTGGGTGCTCCTCTGCACCAGGAATTGGAGTCATGACCCAAAAATGGGATTTCTGGGGCTTGGGTGCTCCCCTGCACCAGGCAAAGACCATCAGGAGGGAGGAAGAGCCAAAAGCCAGAGGTGCCTCCAACACTGACCCTGTTTGAGCAGGGACTGACCCCAGGGGACTTCAGGCTTAGGCTGCAGGATTTGGGCTGGATCCAGCATTCCCTGTGTCCCATCTCATCCAGGCTGCAGGATTTGGGCTGGATCCAGCATTCCCCATGTCCTGTCACATCCAGGCTGCAGGATTGGGGCTGGATCCAGCATTCCCTGTGTCCCATCTCATCCAGGCTGCAGGATTTGGGCTGGATCCAGCATTCCCTGTGTCCTGTCACATCCAGACTGCAGGATTTGTGTCCATCCAACCCCGTCCCCCATCACTGGGCAGTGAAATCCCTCCTAGAGATCCTCCAGCTGCTTTTCCAGGGCTAAACAAGGCCTTGCTGGGTTAAGGAGGGACAGAGGACTCCCAGCAGGGGCTCAGCTGCCATCTGAGCACTTTGGCTGAGGGCCTGGGCCACCAACAGGGGGCAATTCCAGAATCCTCCTTCCCCAACTGCAGACTCCACCCAGAGTCTGGAAAAGTGTGTCAGTGCTAACAGCCTCGATAAATTCTTGGGAGAAAAATTTGCCGAGTTGGATTGAGCAAAAAACACAACAACCCTCATGGGAATTGTCTGTGAATCACATGGCAGGAGCCAGGAAAGTCTGGGGGAAATCACAGGATCATGGAATGGTTTGGGGTGGAAGGACCTGAAAGCTCACCCAGTGCCACCCCTGCCATGGCAGGGTCACCTCCCACTGTCCCAGGCTGCTCCAAGCCCCAGTGTCCAACCTGGCCTTGGGCACTGCCAGGGATCCAGGGGCAGCCCCAGCTGCTCTGGGCACCCTGTGCCAGGGCCTGCCCGCCCTCACAGGGAGGAATTTCTTCCTAAAATCTAATCTAGGCTTTGTAAAGTCTAACCTAACCTTTCTGAAATCGAATCTAACCCTGCCCTCTTTACAAGATCTCAGCCTGAGTGTCCATGATCAGGGCCAGAAATGGATTTAGAGAGATGTCCAGGAGCTGAGGAGGAGGAAGGAGAATCTCAGGGTGCCAGCTGCAGACAGGATACACACACCTGTGCCAGGGCCTGCCCACCCTGCCAGGGAGCAATTCCCAATTCCCAATCTCCCATCCATCCCTGCCCTCTGGCAGTGGGAGCCATTCCCCATGTCCTGTCCCTCTGCCTTGTCCCCAGTCCCTCTCCAGCTCTCCTGGAGCCCCTTTTGGCTGCTCAGAAGCTTTCCAGGATCCCCAGTGGATGTTTCCTGCACAATGCCCAGCTCTGGTGCCTGCACTGTGCTCATCCAGGCCTGGTTTCAGCCTCTCTGATTTTATCCCAAGCCTGATGGGTCCATGCACAGGTTCAGTGTTGTCAGATGATCTCCAATTCCTTCAGGCAGCAATTTCCCCAATCTCTGGGGTGGGCAAACCCCTCTCTGGTGTGCACTGGAGCATCTGGAGCTGTGGGGCTGCCCCTCCTCGGGAGGATCCAGCTGGGTTTTCAGGATGCTGCTCCTGTGGCTGGAATTCCCCCGGAGCCGTGGCCAGGGGGGTTTCCAGCTGCCCGGGGTGTGTCCGGGAGCTGTGCAGGGATCTCCAGGGCTCCCGGCCTTGCTGTGTTTTCCTCAGCCCGGCCCGGGATAACTCTCCCGCATTGTCAGGGAGCATCAGGGCCGTGCTCCGTTGTTTTCCCAAGGATCCCCTTTGTTCAGGGGTCAGCTTTCCGGGTCACAGTCCTTGCAGGAAGGTTGGGCCTTGCATCCCTTTGTCTGCTCCTTCCTAGAAGGGCTGCGTGAGCTGCTGCGGTGCATTTTCCTCCTTTTCTTCGCCGTTCCCTGTTTTTCTCCAGGACTATTGATCTGCAGCCCTGCGGGATGCTGGGGGAGCGCAGTCCCCGCGCTGTGCGCTGCACAGAGCTCCCGCTTTCCCCCAGCTGGGCTCGGATCGAGCAATTGTTTTCCCTCCCCACTCTTGTTTTGGGATCCTTCCCACCCCACCGCCCCGGGCTAAGGAATTGCTCCGCCGCCCTCGTGGAACTTCTGCGGCCGCCTCGGCGCCGTTTGAAGCGCTGCCATAATGTTTGTTTAAAAACACATTAATTAGCTGTGGGGTAATTGGGGTTTGCAGGGCTCTCTCTCGCATTGTTCTGCCCGCTCTCATTTGTTCTATCGATCCTCCCGGAGATAGGAGCGGGAGCCAATGGGCGGCACTCCCGCCGCTGTCACTCCTCCCCAGCAGGAATTGTTCACAGCGGGCTGGTTGGTGGTGGTCCCTGCTCTGCTCAGCACGGCCGGGTTCCGTCCCCCAGCCCCCGGACCGAGCCCTTCCCGGCAGCCGCTCCCGTTTCCCGGCCGCTGTCCCGGGATGCGCCCGGGGCTGTGCCCGAGCCCCCGGAGCTGCGGCTGAGCTGCGGCACCGCTCAGCGTTTCCATGGGAACCCCCAGGCTCCTTCCCCGGCTCCAGCTTTTTCAAAAGCGAACATTTTCCTTTCCATCAAAAGAGCCTTTGCTGCCGGCAGCGCCGCCGCCGCCTCCCCCAGCCCGCGCCGAGCCCGGCCCGGGGAGCGGGGGAACAACCCCGGGGAGCGGGGGGAGAGTCTGGGGTTCAGGGTGACAACCCCGGGGAGCGGGGGGACAGTCCCAGAGCTCGGGGTTACAGTCCCGAGGAGTGAGATGAGGGGTGACAGTCCCAGGATTCAGGGTGACAGTCCCGGCGTTCAGGGTGACAGTCCCGAGGAGTGAGATGAGGGGTGACAGTCCCGAGGATCAGGGTGACAGTCCCAGGGTTCAGGGTGACAGCCCCAGGACTCAGGGTGACAGTCCCGGGGTTCAGGGTGACAGCCCCAGGACTCAGGGTGACAGCCCTGGGGCTCAGGGTGACAGTCCCGGGGTTCAGGGTGACAGTCCCAGAGTTCAGGGTGACAGCCCCGGGGTTCAGGGTGACAGCCCCGGGGCTCAGGGTGACAGCCCCAGGGTTCAGGGTGACAGTCCCGGGGTTCAGGGTGACAGCCCTGGGGCTCAGGGTGACAGCCCCGGGGCTCAGGGTGACAGCCCCGGGGCTCAGGGCGCATCCCAGGACACCCATCCCTGTCCTCCATCAGGCAGTGGGGTGACAGCCCCGGGGCTCGGGGAACTCTTCCCACTGCCCATCTGCCCTCGGCCTGCATGGGAATCCCCCCCGAGCAGCTGCTGTGCAGCAGGATTGAGCTGGTGCAGCAGCAGGCTGGGTTCGTGGCTGGTCTCTCGCTCCTTCCATCCCTTTCCCACAAAATTCCCATTTCTTGGCTCTTATCCCTTTCCCCAGGTGTCCCTCTGCAGCAGGAGCAGGGTGATGGTGCAGCTCCAGCAGCCACAGGAGTGAGTTTTCCACAAGCCATTCACTCCCTCCATCCCTTTTCCCCAGAATTCCCCATTTTTTGGCCTATCCCTTGGTGTCCCCTTGTCCAAGTGTTCCTCTGCAGCAGGAGCAGGGAGGGATGGAGCTGCATCCCCAGCACCACAGGACTGGGATTTTCACCATCCCCTCATTCCCTCCATCCCTTTTCCTAAGAATTCCCCATTTTTTGGCCTCTCTGCCTCAGTACCCCCTTGCCCACATGTCCCTGTGCAGCAGGAGCAGAGGGATGGAGCTGCATCCCCAGCAGCACAACACTGGAATTTTCACCATCCCCTCACTCCCTCCGTGCTTTCCCCCTTTCCTGGACACCCCCTTGCCCCTGGCCCTCCTCAGCAGGACCAGGATAGGATGCTGCTGCATCTCAGCCCCTCTCCAGCCCCTGGCTGGTTCCTCACATCCTTCCTGAGCCTCTTCCCACCTGGCAGCTGCTCGGGGAGGGGCTGTGCCCGTTTTTCTGCCAGCAGACACAAAGCATTCCCAAACAATGGCCATTGCACAACTCAGCCCTGCATTTAACAGCATTTTACAGGCAGAATAAATCTCAGGGACTCCATAAATCTCGGGGCTGAGATAAGAAATGTGCATCCAGAGCCTGGCGTGGAGTAAATCCTGCCCAGCTGCGGGACACACGAGGAGCATCCTGTATTTCACACCTGCCTCGGAGCCCAGAGGGAGATTTATGGCATTCAGGAATGGCCTCCACGCTTTGCTAAGGCTCAGCACTCCCTGCCCTGCACTCAGACACTCCCAGTTCCAGGCAGATGGAAAATGAGATTTCCCAGAGCAACTGGCAAGGGGGAGAACTCCCTGGCTTTGGGCAGCTCTGGGCCAGTCCTGCCACGCTCTCATTCCCCACAGCAAATCCCAGTGCAGGGGCCTCAATCCCGTGGCCCCAAATCTCCTGAGGGCATCTCAGCCTCAGCATGGCCATTGCCCTGCATGCAGGGATTGCTGGCATGTTCAGAGGACCACCAGGACTTTTGGATGTGGGAAGGCTTTAACTCATCCTTCTGGAAACATCTCGGAGTGTGCTCTCCTAAATGGGCACCAGAACATCACTGGGTCAGCTGCACTGAAGGGGAGAGCTCTGGGAAATGCTGGAAATCCCATGGATAGACACTGCTTCCCATGGATTAACCATGGCAGGAACCCCCTCCTGCCTAAAGAACGAGGGAATTCTGTGCAAAGAGGTGTCTGGAGCTCCTCATCTCTCCCTGGGGATGTGGGTCCCTGCCCTGAGCAAGGAGCACCATGGAAAGGCCAGGAAAGGTTTTGTGGGACAGTCCTGGGAGGCTGCTACTCCCCATGGGATGCTCTGCAATCCCAGCAATGCTGTGGTTTCCCCTGTGGCTGACAAGACATCCTCATTTCCCAATTTTTCCAGCCCTTTGGAAAGAGCAAATGACAGGAAATGTGAGCCCTTCCAGAAAGCAGCATGCCATGGGGGGGATGTGCTGGAGGGAAACTTGGGATAAAAGCTTGGGGAAAGCTGGGGAGGGATGGAGGGGGGGCAGGCAGGGCTCAGGGATCTGCTCCAGTTTTGCTCCTCTGATGTTTCAACTGCTGGAAGGGAAGGATTGGGACAAAACACTGCAGGACTTGCAAGGAGACAAAAATCCCCGAATCCTCCCAGAAAGGGGGTTTGGGGAAGGTGGGAGATGCCTCAGTGCAGGCAAGGCCAGCGTTCTTTACTTAGGCTGGGTCAGACCAAAGCCTGAAATAAAAACACAGCTCCAGAGCTGAGCTGTGGTGTGGGAAGTGTCCCAGTGCAGTGCCTGGGGAAGGGAGGGTGTTCCCACCTGTGCTTTGCACCTGTGGGTGCCAAAGCCTGGGAAGGCTGGAGCTGCCTGGGATATCAGCTGGGAAAGGAGCTTGAGACAGGTCCTGCCTGCTCAGGGCCACGGGATTCCGAGTATCTTTCAAAATAGGATTACAACCAAGAAATAACACTGCCTAATCCCCTCTCTCCCTAACAAAAATAAGGCTCGGTGAGCGGCTCAGGTCAGGGAAAGCACTAATCCCTCCAGCATTCCTGAGCTGAGGGCTGGCAGCCCTGGCCTGCCTGGGAGTGCCCAGGCTGTCTGAGGCACTGGGAAGGCAAAAGCCCCATGGATGAGACACAGTTCCAGCAGGGAAAGAAGAAAATCCCATGGGTATTGTAAATTCAGGAAACCCAACGAGGGGAGAGATGATGCATCTGACTCCATGTTCTCAGAAGGCTGACATTATATTATATTATATTATATTATATTATATTATATTATATTATATTATATTATATTATATTATATTATATTATATTATATTATATTATATTATATTATATTATATTATATTATATTATATTATATTATATTATACTAAAGAATACAGAAAGGATACTTACAGAATGCTAAAATCATAATAATGAAAACTCCTGACTCTTTCCAGAGTCCCAACACAGCTTGGCCCTGATTGGCCAAAGAGCCAAAACAACTCCCAGCAGAATGCAATGGAACAATCACCTGTGGGTGAACAATCTCCAAACACATTCCACATGAGCACAACACAGGAGAAGCAAATGAGATCCGAATTGTTTTCCTTTTCTCTGAGGTTTCTCAGCTTCCCAGGAGAAAAACCCTGGGTGAAGGGATCATGTCCAGAGGATGTGAATGGCACAATGGGATTCTGGCTGTCTGCAGCAGCCACCAGGGAGATGGGCTGAGCAGAGAGAGGAGCCCAGAGCCCCAGGGAGCTCAGGGAGCCCCTGTCCTTCCCACAGCACTGGGATTGGGGTGCCCAGCAGCTCCTGGAGCTGGGGGGGTGCTTGGGATGGCTGGGAACCCCCAAACCCAAGCACAGGAGGAGCAGGGCAGGGTGGAGGTGTGGGAAGCACTGCTGGGAACCCCCCTGTGCCCGGGCAGTGCCCGGAGAGCCGGGCAAGGGCAGGGTGGTGCCTTCCCCTCCACAGGAGCTGCGTGTCCTGAAGGGACAGCGACAATTCCTCCGCTTTGTGCTGCTGAAACCCGACCCCGGCAGCCTCCGAATCCAGGCGAGAGTGCCCAGGGTCTGGTTTCAAGGCTCCCTCTCCACCCTCAGCACTATCTGATGCCATGGAAATGTTCCCAGGCTCCAGGAATCCTTCGCGCCTCTCGGAGCCGTCTCGGATTCCGTGGTGCTGTCGGAAAGCAGAGCCGGGCTCTGCTGAGCTCGCTGCTCTTCCAGGGAAGGGGTGCAGGGAACACAGGGGGCTAAAAACCCCCAGGGTCAAGGGCACATGGGCTGGAGAGGAGCCCAAGAGGGTGATTAACAACTCACTTATGATACCTGGCCCGGGAGGTGCCTGAGCTGAGGTTTGGAGGAGGATGGGGCTGATTAGAGAGGAACATCGTGTCTGTTTGGCTGGCCTTTATTCCTATTTCCTGTTGGAGAGAGATCCTGGGCACCCAGCCTGTGTCCCACCCCTGTGCCCATCCCTGTGCCCATCCCTGTGCCCATCCCTGTGCCCCATCCCTGTGCCCCATCCCTGTCCCCATCCCTGTCCCCATCCCTGTCCCCATCCCTGTCCTCCATCCCTGTCCTCCATCCCTGTCCTCCATCCCTGTGCCCCATCCCTGTGCCCATCCCTGTGCTCCATCCCTGTGCCCAATCCCCATGTCCCATCCCTGTGCCCAAACCCTGTGCCCATCCCTGTGCCCATCCCAGTGCCCACCCCTGTGCCCATTCCTGTGCCCATCCCTGTGTCCGATCCTTGTGCTCCATCCCTGTCCTCCATCCCAGTGCCCACCCCTGTGCCCCATCCTCCTCAGCAGCACCCCAGAAGGGAGGTCCCAAAATCCTCCTGAGGTGGAGGCAGGAGTGTGAGGATGTGCCTGATCCCCAAATCCCACGGAGGAGCTCCCCCTGCCCAGATCCCCTCAGATCCTCCTGCTCCACCTGCCAGCTGGCAGTGCCAGCCCAAGTGTAGGGGACAGGCATTAAAAACTGGTTTTTAAATGATTTTAGCTCAGATCAATGCAGAAATGATCCATCCATGGCCCAAGGGCAGCTGTTGCTGCCTTTATCCAGTGGAGCGTTGAAGGCCTGACAGAACATCCTGTGGGGTGCTGCCCCTTCCCTCCAACAAATCTTTGAATTAAAATGTGGTTTTCCCTGAGGGAAAATAAGGACTCAAGGTGGAACTTGCCCCAGCCCTGGGGTGTGAGGGTTAATTGCCCCTAGACTTCTCCATCTATTCAGAATTTACCAATATCTGGCTCTGGCTCTGGTTTTGCTTTAATCCCTGAACCAATAATCAAAGTTTTATTCCCCAGACTGAGAAAGTTACTCTTTCACCTCCCTTTTTTTTCAAGCTGATCACCCTGGAAGTGTCCAAGGCTGGGCTGGATGGGGCTTGGAGCACCCTGGGCTAGTGGGAGGTGTCCCTGCCATGGCAGGGGATGGCACTGGATGGGCTTTTTCCACTTCAAACCATTCAGGGATTCTGGGATGCCAATCCCTGGTTTCCCTGCGCTCACTTTGTGGGGTGAAGGAGCAGGGAGGTGCTGGGGCAGTCTGGCTGTGATGGGAGCGGGGCTGTTCCCCTCCAGCACAGCCAGGATGGAGGCAGGACCCGGCTGGCACTGCCAGGATGTGGGCACAGGTGATTCCCTGGCAGGAATCCACTGCTCACTGAAGGGGAGGTTCAAGCCCTCCCTTTTCCCTTCCCTCAGCTCCAGGGATGGCCTGGGCTCCGTTCCCAGAGCGTTTTGTAGGGGCAGATGGCTCGGAGCAGGAGGCAGGAGTGCAGGCACGGAGGGAGGCATGGGAGGCAGAGCTGGGGGAGGGCTCAGGCACACACAGGCAGCCGTGTCTGCTGCCACTGGAACCCCCAGTGCCCTCCCAGCCCCGCAGTGCTGACCTTTCCCTGCTCCTGGACTTGTCAGCAGAACCCGTGAACCGAGCTGGGAATGATTTCCCGCTGATACCCAAAGGTTCTCGGGAATGTCAATGGTTTCCCCTCATTTGTTTGTATTTTCTGCCCAGCAATTAATGGGATTTCAGCGAGTCCTTGCATTTAGCAGGAGCCCTGTGCTGCTGCTTCACCTGCCAGGGCCAATTTGCCCTGTGTCATGTTTGAAAATGTGATCATATTTCTGTCACATCTGCAACAGCAACCCACAGGCCATTTATTCCAACCTCATCCCACCTGGAAAAGGATGGGCAGGACAGGATATGGGCAGAAGTTTGCCAGGGAAAAACAAATTTCACAGCATGCTTTGAGCAGCTGAAGTGCCCATGAGGGTCTGTGCTGGCTCAGGGCTCTGGAGCAGCCCTGGCCCAGGGTGGGATGGTGACATCAGATGTGGGATCTTCTCTGGGTTTGAACAGCCAGGTGTCTGCTTAGGAAGGCAGGAGCCTCACATGAAATGGAAAATGTAAACCCTCTCCCTCTGAATTATTCTAATTTTGAAATTAAGGGGCTTGCAGGCAAAGATATGGGAATAGGAATAACAGTTCTTTACTAGGAAAATTAAAAATACAAATGCAATAGTACAAACAAAAACCAAACCCCTGCCAGGGTCAGATCATGCCCTGTCCCCTGTGTGTCAGGGGGTGGCACAGCCCCATCCCATGGGGGCTCAGCCCTCCTGCAGTGCCAGCTGTGGCTCTGCTGGAGCAGGGATCCTGCACAAGGGGGGAGTTTTCCTCTGCAGCTCCAGGGCTGCTGCAGATGGGCCTGGGCTCCCTCTGGCCATGCAGGGCAGCAGAAGCTGCTCCTCTGGCAATGCACTGGGCAAAGGCTGCTGTGCTGTGCCAGGCTCACATTGGATCCAGGTAGGAATGCTTGGCTCCTGCCCTGGGCGCAGCATCTCCCCATGGGATGCTGGAATTGGATCAGCCCTGCAGGGACACTCAGTGGCCATGGACAGCAGAGATCTCCTGCAGGGAGGATTGGCTGGGGGAGAGATAGAGAACAAACTGCCCCATGGGCAGCTTTCTGCTGCCCTGCATTGCCAGAGGGAGCCCAGGCCCATCTCCAGCAGCCCTGGAGCTGCAGAGGAAAACTCCCCCCTTGTGCAGGATCCCTGCTCCAGCAGAGCCACAGCTGGCACTGCAGGAGGGCTGAGCCCCCATGGGATGGGGCTGTGCCACCCCCTGACACACAGGGGACAGGGCATGGTCTGACCCTGGCAGTGTTGGTCTGTATTATTTAATTTTAAATTTTTTATTTTCTTCCCTAGTACAGAACTGTTATTCCTACTCCCATATCTTTGTTTGAGACCCCCTTAATTTCAAAATTACAATAATTCCAGGGAGGGGGTTTGCATTTTCCATTTCAGGGGAGGCTCCTGCCCTCCCTAGCAGACACCTGGCTGTTCAAACCAAGACATGTCCCCACAAACAGAGGATGCCCCAAACACCAGGACTGGGCTGGGATATTCCTGGGCTGGGACATTCCCTGCCATGGATCAGGCCTCGGGGATTTTCCTTGCAGACAAGTCCATCAGCTGGCAATGATACATCATTCCTCCCTCCTTCTTAATTCCTGCTCTGATGGATGTAGCCAGCCCTTCTCCAAAGCTGACATTTATAGCACCAGTTTTCTCTGGATATAAATATAACCTGGATGCGTTGGAGTAGCAGGAAAATCGTTTAAATGTTCCCTTTGACAGCGAGTTTGAAGATTGCTGACACTAAAACCACTTACTGATATTGTTCTGTATCATCCTGCACTCAGCCTTCAATCATCCTCATTACAGGTGTGCACCAGCTCAGCCTTCCCACCCTTCCCAGCCCCTCACAGCTCCTGCAATCCCAGAGAGCCATGGATTCCCACTGGAACGTGGAACAGAACCAACAGCTCGTGGATGAGCAGCTGATCATGATGATCATGATGATTTAAGGGAGGGGGTTGTCTCTCTCTACTCTGTCCTTGTGAGACCCCACCTCCAGTTCTGGGGGTCCCAGCACAGGAAGGACCTGGAGCTGCTGGATGAGTCCAGAGAGGCCATGGAGCTGCTCCAGGGCTGGAGCCCCTCTGGAGCCAGGCTGGGAGAGCTGGGGGTGCTCCCCTGGAGAGGAGAAGCTCCAGGGAGAGCTCAGAGCCCTTGCAGGGCCTAAAGGGGCTCCAGGAGAGCTGTCCAGAGGTGGGAATACAGAGCCAAGCCCTGCAGGAGAAGCAGTTCACAGTGACAGAGACATCCAAGAGCGAGCTGATGCTGAGAAGTTGTCCCAGGCTCTTGTGACACAGCAAAGGGGACAAACTCTGCCAGGAGAGCCCGCAGCAATTCAGGGCCTCAGGGCCACGCAGTCAGGCCAGGCTCTGCTCTCAGGAGCTTTTGTGCTCTGTAGAAATGTGGTTTCCCTCCTGAGAGCCAGGATGAGGGAATGCTGAAGCTCTCCTGGCTCCAGGCTCGGGGATGCCCCAGGTGCGGGGCCGTCCTTGGGCTCCCCAGGAGGAGATCACTGAGCACTGCCCGTGTCTCTGGTGATGCCAGGTGATGTTCTCCCCTGTAAACACGAAGAGGGCTGACATCTGCTCTGCTTTCTGCCTGGCTGCCTCCTCCTGGGCCGCAGCAGCGCAGCCGGGCCGCGATCGGAGGTGACGCGAGGGTGACAGGAGCGCCGGTGTCGGTGACACGGAGCTGCCAAGGGGGGGGAAGTCACTGCCAGAGGGCAGGGAGGGGCACAGCAGGGAACACCTGGGGGAGGGAAGGAGGAAAGGCAGAGCTGTGGGATACAGCAATGGCAAAGTGCGCTGCAGATCCTGTCCTCAGGGACACCAGTCAGGGAAATCCTCGCTCCAGTTTCAAATGGCAAGCAGAGATCATGGAATTACAGGATAATGGAATAGGCTGGGTTGGAAGGAACTCAAAGCCCATCCAGTGCCACCCCTGCCATGGGCAGGGGCACCTCCCACTGTCCCAGGCTGCTCCAAGCCCTGTCCATCTTCTCCTTGCTCTGCCATCCCATGGTCCCACTGTGGTTTTCCATTCCCACTCCTGCTGTTCAACCCCCAGCATTCCCCATTTCCCCAGCAGAGCCCCCCAGGGGACACGATCCAGGGAAAGGATCCAGGGGGCTTTCACTGCACCTGGCCAAGAAAGCCTTGGTTTCTTAGACCCAGGGAATCTCTTGGCCTCCTTGGGGGTGTGGGAGAGAGCCCAGACCCCCCAGGTGACATTCCCATGGGGCACTTTGCCCCTCTGGGTGCCAGCTGCTCCCAAATTCCAGCTGCCCTCTGGCAGTGATGCTGCTGTGGCCTCACTGCTGGGACACCCCAGCACCCAGCTGTGCCTGGGCAGCTTTTCCTGAGATGCAGCACATGGAAAACACCAGCTCAGGGACACAAATGCATCCCTTTGTCTCCCCTGGGACCATCCCATCACCTCATTTCCTCCTCTGGGATGGAGCAGGAGATAAAAGCCACGGGAGGCCCCGAGCGGAGCTTTGAGGCCTGGAAAGGGGAAATGCTTTTATTGCTGGATTAATAATTTACCAGGACAAACTGGAATTCAGGGCATGGAGAATCTGAGAGATTTCCACAGAGCTGAGCTTGGCCACTCTTCACCCAGCAAGGAGCTGCTTTTAGAGGCTCCCCACCTCATTCCTGCTGCTCCCTAATTTCCAATTTCCCTCCTCTCCAAGGCAAACCTGCAGTGGATATTTTTATATTTTTATTTTTTGAGCATTTTCCAGCCTCAGGAGGAGCTGGCTGCTGCTGCTCCCGAGGAGTGATAACCTGGCCAAGCAGACTTGGCACCGGGAAAGGGACAATTCACAGCCCAGACAACTTTACCTGGATTGAATTAATCCGAAGCAGCAGCAGCGGCAGCGCCTTCCCAGCCTGGCAGCACGAGATTGGCACAATTCCCTGATAATAAATTGTGCAGAGAACAGCAAGAAAAGGGGAAAATCCTGACTTTGATGTGCTCTATCTCCCATCTCCAGCACAGAATGAGAGCCAGAGCGGCCCTGGCCATGGATGAGGGTGGAGATTGCAGGTGTGGAGGAAACGGATTGTGCTGGAAAAGGTGGGAAAATTGGGGAGAAGATTAGAGGGACTGGCTGTCATCATCTCAGCTGATTCACTGCCTGAGCAAAAACGTGGCGGGTGCTGAAAATTTGGCATAAACAAAAGGCAGGGAATATAGGAATGGGTCCCAACTCCTTGAGGCAGAGGCAGGAAACCCACGTGGAAAAGAGAAATGGCAACCTGAGTGGCTGATTAAGGGTTAACTCATTAGTTATCAATTAGGGTTAGAGCCCAGTGCTGCAGGAACTACCAGGAGTAGGTCATGGAATAGAATCAGGGAGTCCCAGACTGGTTTGGAATTCTTAAATCCCATCTCATCCCACCCCTGCCATGGCAGGGACAGCTCCCTCTGTCCCAGGTGCTCCAACCCCAGTGTCCAGCCTGGCCTTGGGCACTGCCAGGGATCCAGGGGCAGCCCCAGCTGCTCTGGAAAATCTGGCCCACCAAAAATCCAGCTCCCACCACTGTCAGCTCATTTCTCTCCTGGTTTATCCTGTGAGGAATTTGGGTTCTTAATCCCACTGCTCTTTGGAGGGGGTGTTTGAGAGCTCAGTGCTGGGAGGGCAGCCCCAATTTGCAGCTGGGATTTCACAGTCCCAATTTCCAGCTGGAATTGCACAGTCCCTTCCCCCTGTTCAGAGCCATATCAATATTCCCCTGAAATGGCACTGGGGGTTATTTTCCTTCTGTTATGAACAGCAGATGAATTCCAGCTCAGCCTCTCTGAAATATTGCTGTGAAAATCAAGGATATGAGCTGACTTATCAGGAGAGAAAAATGTCACAGGGACTAATGCCAGGCTCAGGGACTGCACAGCCAGGGAATAACAGAATTCCTCCTGCAAGGCAGGAGCCTGGAGCACAGGGGACTTTGGGAGCATTACCAGGAAGGCACTAATAAGCACCTTCCAAGAGCCAGGTTTTTCCAGCCCTACTGTCCAGCCTTAGGGAGAGTCTCTGCAGGGATGCTGGATCCTCTTTGCACCCCTGTATCCATGGGATTTTCCCTTTGGCAGCTCGTGCACTCAGTTCCCGTGGTCTGAGGGCAATTTTTGTTGAGGAAGTTGGAGCAGTGAGCACAGAAAATGCCCTTTTTGGGGTACACTCTCAGCAGGATGCTGTGGCCAGGGTGGTGGCCCTGGAGGAGGGGCCAGCAGCAGATTTGGTTGGAGATTCGTGTGCAGGCACAGAATGCAGCTGGGATTTGGGAACACAGTCACACAGAGCAGGAGCAGCGTGCATTATTCATCATGCAGGTAGCACTGACACAGGAGAACATTCAGCTGTTAAATGTTGGAAAACAGCAAAAAAACAGAGGCCATTGCTGTGTGAAGAACTCTGTCCTGTAAATCCCTTTTATGCTGCAGCTGTCCCACAGTTTGTGCCACCATTAAAATGAAGCAAAAGCAGGATTTTAGAGAGGTTTTTGGGGGTTTTGCCACCTTCTATTCCCATGGGAAGCTCCAGTTTGTAATCCCCATGCAGAGAGCACGGGAAGTTTCCAGTGTGTGCTGAAGGGAAAACAAGGTGGGATTGCCCCACCCTCAGAACTCAGCCCTGCCCCGGGGGCACTGCTGTGAAAAACGCCAATCACTTGGTTGTAAAATTGTAAAAGTTTAATAAAATGGTTATAAAAAATAGTAATACAATTAGAGTAATAACAATTTGGACAATTTGAATTAGGACAATATGAGACAATAAATACAAAGAGTTACAAATGTCCGGGTACCTTTTTCTGGGCAGCACGAGCCTGAAAAAGGACCCACGTTAACAGAGGATTAACCCTTAAAAACAACAGCCTGTTGCATATTCATACACTTCATACATGATGCATAAATTCCATTCAAATACAGGATTCTGTCTGGTCATCCTCAGCTTCTTCCTCTGAATCCTGACAGTGCCTTCGAGGCGGGAAATGTTCGTTTCTTCTGATAAGAGGGCAATAAATCCTTGTTCTCTGAAAGATTCAGGTGTCCTGTGGCTGCTATCTCGCTGTGAGTCCTTTCTTTAAAAAAATATCCTACAAAGCATTGTTTCTATTTTAACATTTTTTATAACCTAAAACTATGTTTAACACACTACTTAAGAGAATTAATACAGCATTACTTTCTAACACAACACATATAATATTCATTTGAATATTTGCGAAAAGCCAATCATAAAATACGCATTTTTCACACTGCTCATCCCCAGGGCAGTGATTCCCACCAGGAGCTGACCCTGCTGGCCCCAGGAGCCCCCAGAGTCCCTCCTGCCATGGCCCAGGGCAGGTGAATCACAGCCCGTGTGCCCCACCCTGCCCAGGACCCCTCTGTCCCCATGCCATGACCACACTGAGGCTGAAACACCCCGGATTTCCCAACCCAGCCAAATGTCAGCGTTTCCCTGAGTCATTTCCTGGCACCACAGCAGGTGACAGTGCTGAAGCAGCGCCAGGTCACTGCCTGGGGCTCCAGCTGGGGGTCCCTCCTGCGGGGAGCTCCACAGCAGCGTGACAGGGACAGGGACAGGGACAGCAGCACCGCAGGGCCATCGATCCCAGGCCTGTCAAGGCCAGTGGTAACACAACAGTCAACAAGACACATGCCCTGAGGCAGACCTCAAATATTAAATTCCCCAGTGGAGAGGAGTTCCCGGCTTTAATAATTATCCTTCTGCAGCACAGGCCCTTGAAATCTTCTGATGGAAAGTGCATAATTTAAGTGCAAGGTACTTGTATTGTTGTTAGTGGTTAGTGGTGAGATCTGTGCCAGGTCTGCTCTCCTTTAACATCTTCATTTGATCTGAAAGAGGGAGGGTAAAGAGCCTGTTAATTAAATTTGCAGAGGATATGAAATGGGAAGGTGCTGCAAATCCTGGTGAGGACAAAGAGCTAAAAGATAATGCACTGGGAAAGAAGGGTCAGGCCTAGGAAGGAAATAGCCAAATGAAATTCATTCTGAACAAATGCAAAGTAATCCAGCTGGGGAAATATAATTTAACACCATGGAGACTGGGAGAGAGACATTTGGAGAGCAGTAAGAGGGAGCGGCCTGAGGGACAGCAAATACAGTGGGATTTGGGATGGGGGCGCTGGGAAGGGCAGGAGCTGAGCACAGACAGCTCCCAGGCCTTTCTGACCCAGAAAGAGGGCAGGTTTCCTGTCATTGTGCCACTGAGTGCCACCCTGCCCGCGTATGCCAGCTGTCAGGGGGCCAAAAGATGCCAACACTTCAGGAAAACCAGGAATATTTGTGTGTGGGGCAGCCCGGGGCCAGCTGGGACATCAGGGCACGTGGGGGATGTGACAGAGCCCTAAATCCTCAATGTCCCCTTCCCCAGGGCACACCCACGGCTGCAGCCCCACCCTTGGATCAGGCCCTGGAGCTGACAGGGCCAGGACAAGCTCCAGTTTGTGCTGGGGGTGTCACAGCCCCCTGAAAGGGAGGGGGCTCAGCCCTTGGCTCCCATCCCAAACTCCAGGGCACGGTGCAGGAGGCAGCTCCGGGAATGTCACAGCCGCTGTCCCTTCTGCTGCAGCCACCATAGTGACACATCTGGGGTCACCTGTGGGGGAATTCTGCCTCCAAACTTCCTTGTCACTGTCACCTCCCTGTCCATCACCCTGTGCAGTGACACTGCTGTCCCCTCACAGCCTGTCCTGACTTGGGACCAGCTGCTCCCAGAGCATCCTTGCCATGGCCTTGTGGCACTGCACTGTCCCCAAGGGCTGGCCCTGGCCCTGTGGGACACCAGCAGGCTCCACACCCTGGGACACTATGGGCACATCCCCTGGCAGGGGTGGGGACATTCCCTGCCCCTCTCCTGTGCTCCTGCCGTGCCCAGACAGCTCCATCCAGGAGGCACAGTGAGTTTCCAAGAACTCCCGCTGCCTCCTGAGCCAGCTTGGCATGAATATTTCAGCACAGCTGCCTGGCCCCCGGTGTGGCGCCGCGTCTGTGTGCAGCCACCATCAGTGTCCCTGCACCCTGTCACCACTGCACCCTGTCACTGCTGCACCCCTGTCACTGCTGCACCTCTGTCACTGCTGCAGCCTGTCACTGCTGCACCCCTGTTACTGCTGCACCCGTCACTGCTGCACTCCTGTCACTGCTGCAACCCATCACTGCTGCACTCCTGTCACTGCTGCAACCCATCACTGCTGCACCCCTGTCATCACTGCACCCCTGTCACCCCTGCACCCCTGTCACCCCTGCACCTCTGTCACCCCTGCACCTCTGTCACTGCTGCACCCTGTCACTGCTGCACCCCTGTCATCACTGCACCGCTGTCACCGCTGCACTCCTGTCACTGCTGCCCCGCTGTCACTGCTGCACTCCTGTCACTGCTGCACCCCTGTCACCCCTGCACCTCTGTCACCCCTGCACCTCTGTCACTGCTGCACCTCTGTCACTGCTGCACCCCTGTCACTGCTGCACCCCCATCACTGCACCCCTGTCACTGCTGCACTCCTGTCACTGCTGACCCCTGTCACCTCTGCACCCCTGCCACCGTTGCACCCTGTCACCACACTGGCACCGCCAGTCCCTGCCCTGCCCTGCCTCTGCCTCTCCCGCTGGGTCACCCCAGGGTGGCTGAGCAGTGCCCAGGAGCGGTGCTGACACTCATGTCCCCGTGCCAAAGTCACAGCCTAGCAGCTCGGGCACAGCTTGGTGCCCACCCCATGAGCTGGCCCTGTGCCCCCTGCCCAGCTTGGGGCAGTGCTGGCACCGTGCCCCTTGCCCACTGCTCACCCTGGGTGGGCTGAGCTGGCCCTGTGCCCCCTGCCCAGCTTGGGGCAGTGCTGGCACCATGCCCCCTGCCCACCCTGTGCCCCTGGGTGGGTTGAGCTGGCCCTGTGCCCCCTGCCCAGCTTGGGGCAGTGCTGACTGCCAGCCCCTGCCCATCCCGTGCCCCCAGGCTGGCTGAGCTGGCCCTGTGCCCCCTGCCCAGCCCGGGGCAGTGCTGGCACCGTGTCCCCTGCCCCGTCAGGATCACGGCTTGGCAGAGCAGCCACACGTCTGTCTGTCTGTCTGTCTGTCTGTGGGGATGTGTGTGGGGGCACGGCTGGGGAACCAATGCACCGTTCATTAGCCTCGCTCCGCCTGCCCTAATTGCCTGCTCAGGCTGAAACAATTGTGTTAGAGGCTGCTCTGCCTAATTATTATTGTTCTTTTTTAAATGACGGGGGAGGGAGAGCCAGGGGGAGAGGAGAGGGGAAGGGGAGAGCAGCAGCAGGGCAGGGGCACAGGGAAGGCCGGGCTGGAGCAGCGTGCAGGATAAGTGACTTGTTTAATGACTGGGAGCTGCGGGGCTGGTAGGGAATAAACAGGTCTGAAATTGGTTCGCCCCCTCCCCGCCTCCTGCCTGCCCCCCTGTCCTCTCCCACTGTTTATTTCCGAGTGATCAGAGGGAGAATAAAAGCCCATCTCGTGTAATAGAGGCAGAGGATTTAATCTGTGTGCCTTGGACTTCGGTAAACTGCAAACATCGATCCGAGCCGGTGGGGAGAGAAAAGAAATTTACAGGTTAATAAAAATATATTAAAAAACTTCCCCTGCCCTCTCAGCGGGGTGGGGGCGATGCCACGGGGCTGAGGGCGGGGAGGGGAGCACGGAGTGACCCAGGGGACTGCGGGGGACCCCAGGGGCCGGGCCCGGGGCAGCGAGGGGCCCCTCTCACCCCCCCGTTAGCCCAGGGGTGCTGCAGGGCTGAGAAGCGGAGGGTCTGCCAGCCAGTCTGACACTTAAGGAATTAGCTCTGCATCATTTGGAGTTTTCTGCTCTACTAATTTTCAGCCGGCTCCTCATTTGGGTGGTTTTCCCCCCACATTTTAAAGGGGCAGCATCGCGGATTGCTGGCACCTCCTGGGACTCGGGGGCAGGGCTTGGTGCCGCTTCTCACACCCTCTCTTGGCAAAGCCGGCACATTCTTCCCTCTTCTCCAGCAGCCTCTTCATTTCCACATGGTTTTCCCTTCCCCTGCTGGCATTTGCACAGCCCAGGACGCTCCCAGCTCAACTGTGGCATCACCCCTGTGCCCAAACCCTTCACTCGGCAAACAAATCCACCCAGCCCCGACTTTGCCCTTTGCTGTTTGCTTTGGGCTCGCACTGAGGTCTGCTCTGTGCCTCCTGTCGGCTGATGAAAGCACAATTTCAGCCCTCTGTTCACCGAGGGTGCACTTTAGACTTTTTTTTGCAGGGGAAGAATGGGGGAATGTTTGATCAGAGGTTTGCATTCCCCACACCCAGCTCACAGTGCTGGGCACGGGGATGAAAACACCGCCCTGGCTTGGGAGAGGGGAGAACAGGGGGCATTTCCTGCTCGTGCTCCATCTGCTTGAGCAGAGAACACCCCAAAGCACAGCTGCCATCAGCAGGGTGTCCCTGCTGGCAGGACCTGGCTGGTGGGGTGGCACCCTGTGCCCTCTGGTACCAGCTGCAGCTGCCAGGGGCACAGCAGCCCTGGCTGCCACCGCTGTGCTGGCTGATCCTGCTTCAGTGCTGGCTCCAGCTCTGCTGCAGACACTGTCCCAGCCCGCTGTGGGGACAGGGGCAGTGCCCAGGGGCTGGCAGGAGCTGCCTGGCAGCGGGCAGAGGCTGCAGCCGGGCAGATGTGCCCAGAGGCTGCTCTGTGACCTTTCCAGCTCTGCCCATCCCACCCCCAGAGCGCTCCGAGGACACAGAATTCCAACAATCGTTCTCCTTCCTTCCCTGCCCACCCTGCCCGGCACCCGGCAGCCCATTAACAACAAAGGAAATCAATGGAATTTCAAAAAAAAAAAACACCTCCAAAAAACAAAAGAAAAAAAAAACAGAAAACAACATCAACAAAAAAAACCACGAACAAACAAAAAGAAAAACAAAAAAAAACCAAAAAAACCAAAAACAAAATTGAAAAAACCAACCAAAAACAAAACACCCCAAAAAACCAAACCAAAACAAACAAAAAAAAACAAACAAAACCAAACCAAAAAAAAAAGCCACAAAGAAAAACCACACGCAAAAAAACCCAAAAAAAAAGCAAAACAAAAAAACCCACCAAACCAAAACAAACAAAAAAACAAAACAAACAAAACCAAACAAAAAAAAAAAGCCACAAAGAAAGACCACACACAAAAAAACCAAAAAAAAGCAAAACAAAAAAACCCAAGCCAGCAGCTGGGCCTAGACTCGGTTGTTATCCCAGGCCTAGACTCGGTTGTTATCCTGGCCTAGACTCGGTTGTTATCTTGGGCCTAGACTCGGTTGTTATCCCGGCCTAGACTCGGTTGTTATCCCAGCCTAGACTCGGTTGTTATCCCAGGCTACACTCGGTTGTTAACTTGGGCCTAGGCTTGGTTATTATCCCAGGCCTAGACTTGGTTGTTATCCCGGCCTAGACTCGGTTGTTATCCCGGCCTAGACTCGGTTGTTATCCCAGCCTAGACTCGGTTGTTATCTTGGGCCCAGACTCGGTTGTTATCCCAGCCTAGACTCGGTTGTTATCCCAGCCTAGACTCGGTTGTTATCTTGGGCCTAGACTCGGTTGTTATCCCAGACCTAGACTTGGTTGTTATCCCAGACCTAGACTCGGTTGTTATCTTGGGCCTAGACTCGGTTGTTATTTTGGGCCTAGACTCGGTTGTTATCTTGGGCCTAGACTCGGTTGTTATCCCAGCCTAGACTCGGTTGTTATCCCAGCCTAGACTCGGTTGTTATCCCGGCCTAGACTCGGTTGTTATCCTGGCCTAGACTCGGTTGTTATCTTGGGCCTAGACTCGGTTGTTATCCCGGCCTAGACTCGGTTGTTATCCCAGCCTAGACTCGGTTGTTATCCCAGGCTACACTCGGTTGTTAACTTGGGCCTAGGCTTGGTTGTTATCCCAGGCCTAGACTTGGTTGTTATCCCAGCCTAGACTCGGTTGTTATCCCCGGCCTAGACTCGGTTGTTATCCCAGCCTAGACTCGGTTGTTATCCCAGCCTAGACTCGGTTGTTATCTTGGGCCCAGACTCGGTTGTTATCCTGGCCTAGACTTGGTTGTTATCTTGGGCCCAGACTCGGTTGTTATCCCAGCCTAGACTCGGTTGTTAGCCCAGCCTAGACTCGGTTGTTATCCCAGCCTAGACTCGGTTGTTATCCCGGCCTAGACTCGGTTGTTATCCTGGCCTAGACTCGGCTGTTATCCTGGCCTAGACTCAGTTGTTATCCCAGCCTAGACTCGGTTGTTATCCCAGACCTAGACTCGGTTGTTATGTTGGGCCTAGACTCGGTTGTTATCCCAGACCTAGACTTGGTTGTTATCCCACATGAGAAGGACCCAAAACTGCCCCCACCCTCGGGGCTTTGCAGCTTGTTATTGATCGGGCATCCATCGATAGCCTCCAGGCACTGCTGGCACGGGCACACAGACAAAAATCCCACCCCAGCACATCCTCCTGGACTGCCCAGCCTCCTCAAAACTGCGGGAGGGACCCGTGGAAGAAATCCAGCTGAAGAAATTGCCAAATAAATCAGATCAGAGTCCTTCTGCTGGACATGGCTCTCACAGGAACGTGCCACCCTGTGTGTGCTGCCAGCCCCCTTCACTCCTGCCCTGGTGCCCTGTGCCTCCCCAGACCCTCTGGCTGAGCCCCTGAGGGCTCTTTCAGGAGCTCCTGTTTGGATTTGATCCCACCACCCCCGGCCAAATTCCCACATTCCCCGACCAGAATTCCCTGGGATTGCCAGTCCTGGGAATGGCCCTCACTCCCACCCTGTGCCCACCTTCATCCCCAAAGGCACCTTGGCAGTGCTGCCAACTCCTGCTGCCCTGGCTGGTGTCTGGGAACCCCTCAGTCCTGCACTGTCCCGGTGCAGCCCCCCAGCCTATGGACAGGGGACAGGGACAGGGACAGGGACAGCAGAAGCACTTACCTCACAGCCCGTGGCACAAGGACCCCTCTGCTCCTCACCCTGTGCTCTGCACCCCCTCCAGCCCTGCTCCCCCTCCAGTTCCCATGAGGCTGCTTTGCCAAACCCCCTTTTCCAGGCAATTTGTTGGGAATACTCCCAGCAAAATCACCTTGGAGTGCAGCTGCCATTCCTGTGGCACTGCCCCGCTGGATTCCCTGTGCAGGCTGCAGTGCCACCCCTGCTGTGCCATCCCTTCCCAGGGCAGTGTCACCAGGGCTGACACCCCTGCTGTGCCATCCCTGTGCCATCCCTGTGCAGGGCAGTGTCACCAGGGCTGACACCCCAGAGGAGGGGGAGAGAGAATTCCTGCCAGGGGAGATCCCACTCTCCCTTTCAGAAGAGCAAATGTCCATAATTCCCCATTTAAGGGACATTTCCGAGCCATTGTCCCTCCTGTCTGAGTGTTCTGGGCACAGCCAGGGCAGGAATTGGCTCCAGGATTCCCTGGAGTGGGCAGGGAGAGCTGCAGGTCCTCATTCCCTCCCTGGCACCTGCCCTGGCAGTGCCCTGTCCTGCTGGAGCTTGAGTCACCCTCCTGATGTGCTTGGAGACCCAAATGTCACTGGGGAGATCATCCAGGGATGGGACCCTCCCAGGGCTGGAGCCCCTCTGGAGCCAGGCTGGGAGAGCTGGGGGTGCTCCCCTGGAGAGGAGAAGCTCCAGGGAGAGCTCAGAGCTCTTCCAGGGCCTAAAGGGACTCCAGGAGAGCTGGAGAGGGACTGGGGACAAGGGATGGAGGGACAGGACACAGGGAATGGCTCCCACTGCCAGAGGGCAGGGATGGATGGGATATTGGGAATTGGGAATTGTTCCCTGTGAGGGTGGGCAGGCCCTGGCACAGGGTGCCCAGAGCAGCTGGGGCTGCCCCTGGATCCCTGGCAGTGCCCAAGGCCAGGCTGGACACTGGGGCTTGGAGCAGCTGGGACAGTGGGAGCTGTCCCTGCCATGGCAGGGGTGGAACAAGGTGATTTTCTGTGTTCCTACAATTTCTGGGATCTCTCCCTAGGCACAGGTCCCTCCTGGCACCCAGGGGTGACAACTCTGGGCTCTGATTTGACTCTCCCAGCAAGGGAACTGAAGGTTTCACCCCAGAACAGAGCCCTGCTGACCCTGTGACATCCCCAGGGTGGCAGGTGACACACCTGGGGTGCCAGGGAAGAGGCACTGGGTGGGTGCTGAGGGTGCAGCACCTCCGGGAGCACCAGGGAGCAGGGGAACATCATTCCCAGCTGGGAGAACATTCTCTTGTATGGAGACAAACAATAAAAGCTCTGGCCTTGAAGAGAGAGGAGTGAAGAGGGAGTGGTGAGAGCTTTGCAGAGCCAGGCCTAGCACGGGGAAAGTGATTAGCGAGTGATTATTCCCGAGTTCTCATTATGTACCAACAAAATGAAATTATCCTGCAACTCATTGAAGGCACACAAAGGGAAGAACCTTCCCCTGTGGTGCATTATCAGTGGAGGAGCTCCTGGGAGAGCAGCTCTGCCCACAGCTATCAACCATCAGCCTGGGAGACGTGGGACAGGCACGGGGGCATCACCCCAATTACTGCCGCCCTCGTTAATCACCCTCTGCTCCCGGTGCAGCCCCTGCCCGGCTCGCTGATGAGATTATCCCTGCACGAGCAGCTCAGGAAGGATGCAGGAGGATCCCAAGGGAGCGGGACGTGGCTGGGAGCAGCTCTCAGGATCAGGAGTGACAGCGATCAAGATGCGAGTGACAAACGCCTGACGGTGCAGCTCAGCAGCCCCAGCTGGCACCGGGAGCAGCTGCCTGCAGAGGGCAGGGGCTGCCATTCCCCCGGGGAAAACGGGCATGGAGGAGCTGCCAGCAGGTGGGAATCACAGGAATGCTGACACGGTGGGCTCCTCTTCCAGGTGCCTCCTCTGGAATGGAGAGGAGCAGTGGATGGAGAGGCTGGAAAAGCGGGCAGTGAGGAGGGATCAAAGTGCCACAAGAGATGAGGAGGGAAGGGATTGAGAGGACATCCAGGAAGGCACCAGTAATCCAAAGAGGCAGCAGCAGCTGGAGGCAGAGGTGCTGTGCTTGGCATCAGGAAAGCAGGAGCTGGGAGAAGGAGGGTCCCTGACCCCCACCCGGCTGTGCGTGCCAGGGAATGGCTGCAGCTGCTTCCCAGGAGCCTTCCATCATTCTCCAGGAGCGTTCCCTCAGATCTGCAGGAGTGTTCCCTCATTGTCCAGGAGCATTCCCTCACTTCTCCAGGAGCATTACCTCAGATCTGCAGGAACATTCCCTCATTCTCCAGGAGCATTCCCTCATTGTCCAGCAGCATTCCCTCACTTCTCCAGGAGCATTCCCTCAGATCTGCAGGAACGTTCTCTCATTGTCCAGGAGCACTCCCTCATTGTCCAGGAGCACTCTCTCATTGTCCAGAAACATTCCTTCATTGTCCAGGAGCAATCCCTCATTCTCCAGGAGCATTCCCTTAGCCCTGCAGGAGCATTCCCTCATTCTCCAGCAGCATTCCCTCATTCTCCAGCAGCATTCCCTCAGCTTTCAGGAGCATTCCCTCATTCTCCAGGATCATTCCCTCACTTCTCCAGGAGCATTCCCTCATTCTCCAGCAGCATTCCCTCTTTCTCCAGCAGCATTCCCTCACTTCTCCAGGAGCACTCCCTCAGCTCTCCAGCTGAAGATACAACACCAGGACGTTTGCAGTGTGAAAATCAGAATTTTTGCAAGGAACAGTGGAATCTCCATGTCCTTCCCTACACTTGTGCTGTAGGAGCAGAATCCAGAGCCAAGAACCGACCAAAAAAGATATGGAAGTGGGGTAGGAGATTGCTGATAGTTCAGAGCCAGCCTGGGCCGTGTTGTGATGCCTCGTGTCTTCAGTGCAATCTAAATTACTTTTCTTTTTCAAGTTTAAAAAAAAATCAAAAATCAATATTTTTGGTGCTATGAGCAGTGCTGGAAATCCAGTGGCTTCCTAAATTCCTTTAGTCCAGGTGATTTTCCCAGGATTCAATCCAACTTGTTTCACTTAGAATTTGAAGAGATGGTTGGCTTTCAATGGTGTTTGAAATCTTTTATGGATTGATTAATGATGGATTGATTAACTTGGGTAAATCTTCCAAGGAGCTGGGTGCCCTAATCGATGTCACCTTGCTAAGGTGTCCATGGGAAGAGGCAAATCCCTGATGTCCCCAAGTTCCCTGGGGACAGCTCAGGGCTCCCAAACCTCACCAGGCTTTTCATGGGGGTGGTGGGGTCAAGAGGCCACAGCCCGTGCTGGAAACCAAACCTCAGCAACCCTAAAAAACTGAGTTCATGGGGAAAGGCAGGATTTGTGCTCCCAGAGCTGCCAGAGCAGGGCTTTGGTTCCCTTCAGGGAGTGACACTGCAGCAAAGTGACATTCCCAATATTTCTGTGCTTTCATGATGTGAGAGCTTTCCCAGCTCATTTCCCTGCCCAGCTCCGTGGCCACAGCAGCAGCAAACTGCTCTGGGAGGGTCACAAACTGAAATCTTTGTGCTGGGCCTGGCTTTTCTGAGTGGAATGTGATCACAGAGAGGTGAACTGGGAAATTTGTAATGGGAAACCTCGGGCTGGAGGAGGCTGTGGGCTCTGGGCAGCTTATCTGATGTTCTCTGAGGGCATCACCCAGTGCAGCTCCTGGGGTGCCAGAGGGGCTGAAACTGCAGCAGTGTTGGGATTCTGGAGTCCACACAAGAGAAGGACACTCGATACAATAATAGGCAATAGAGTGTCTGATAAAGCTGGGCCATCTCCAGGTGAGTGCAGCCTGCTCAGCTCAGCAGAATTCCAGGCAATTCACCCAGCCTGGAGCTGCTGCCTGGGCTGGATCCAGCAGCAATTCCACAGGGCAGCACGCTGGATTGCAAGGACCTGCAAGGACAAAGCCATTCCCGTGGTGGAATCCCCCCAGCACATCCCAGGCAATAACAGAGCCCAGGAAGAGCCCTGGAGCCTGGCAGCACCCCCTGGAGAAAACAAACATTGCTCCAGGGGAGGGCTCAGCAATCCATAACCAAACTCACCTGCTTTGGTTCTCATTTGAATACAAGCTCAGCAGGTGACAGGAATTCCTGGAATAAAGAGGAATAACAAAGGGCTGTTGTCATCTCAGAGCAGCCCTGAGCAGGCAGGCAAATCAGACAGGTGGGGAAGGGATGCTACAGCCACCTGAGAACTTTGGGAATCTCAAAATCATGGAGTGGGTTGGGTTGGAAGAGACCTTACAGCTCATTTCATCCCACCCCTGCCATGGCAGGGACACCTCCCACCATCCCAGGCTGCTCCAAGCCCCAGTGTCCAACCTGGCCTTGGGCACTGCCAGGGATCCAGGGGCAGCCACAGCTGTGCCAGGGCCTGCCCACCCTGCCAGGGGGGAATTTTTCCCAACCTGACCCGTGGCTGATGGCCCTGCTCAGCTGAGGGTCCCTCCCCTAAAACCAGCCACAGGTGTAGCAGCTCTGAGGCTGGGTGTCCCAACTGCTGCTCCAGCATGTGCATCCTCCTGGGGATGCCATTCCCAGCCAGCCCAGGCCCTGCAGAAGTGCAGAATGGAAATGTGGATGTGGATAAATCTGGCAGTGTGGGTGGCTGTGAGTGCCCTGAGGGAATCCCAGCACTCCTGCAGATGTAGGACAGGCCCTGGGAAGACTCTGAAGACATTCCCGCTCTCAGGAAACAACAGCAGGTGCTGGCCCAATCCAAGACCTTCCCAAAGAGCAGCAGCAGTGGCTGCAGGACCCCAGCTCTGGAAAAACATCCTCAGTGTTCAATGGGTGGGAGAAGGGTTTGCCAAGACAGCCCCTTAATTAGTGGGGTGCCGGTGATCCTTCAGGTCCTTTCCAACCCAAAGCATTCCATGATTTTATGAGTTTTCAGGCAAAGTAACAGTAGGGAAATCCTTGCTTCCCTCCCCTGACTGAGGCCCAGCATTCCCAGCTCTCCAACACCCCATGGATGGATGGGATTGGCTCCTTCCCCCCCTGGACACCTCCATCCCCACCTTCAGCACTACCAGTGGCTCCTGTATTCCCAAAGGAAAAGTCTTGTCCTGCATGGAGCAGCAAAGCCCCAGAGTGTGTCTGAGGCTGCTGGAGGTTCTCAAGTCTCCTTCCCAGCAGTGCGAATTACTCAGCACCTGGAAGGCCCAAAAGCCTGTAAGGAAAATCAGAGTCACTGGGATAACCCTGAAACCTTTCCCATTTCAGATGTCTAAAGGCCTTATCCCACCCTGGAATCCACACATCTCCTGAAAATCCCTTGGGAAGAGGCTCATGTAAGAGTTTTTTGGGGATGAGAACTGGGAGCTCTCCATGTCCAACCTCCTCAGGGAGCTGGGAGGCAATGGGTGCTCAGGGGTGCTCCCCAGTTCAGTGCTGCTGGAGCCATCCCTCCCAGTACTGCTGCACTTGGTTAGGTGTCCCTGGGGAATGAGAGGAACTCATTCTACCCCAAGCTGAGGGTTTGGATGCACTGGGGATGTCAAGGAGGATTTTGGAAGTGGAGCCCCATGAGCTGAGAGCTATCCATGCACCCTGATCCCTGCAGCTCCCCACTGCCCCTCACCAAGGCAGCAGCAACAAATCCAAGGGGAAGCAGAGCAGAGGAGAAAGCTCTGGAGGGGTTAATGTGCTCTGGAGCATGGTTCAGTGAAATTGTCAAAAAATCCCTTCTGACAAATTGCCTCAGAAGAGAAGGAAAAAATCTAAAGAGCCGAGTGCATGGTAATGATTTCTGAAAAGTTCCCCGGCACCAAAATGGCCAAATACCATTAGCAAAGCAAATTGTGTTTTGTGCACATAATTCACACCAGAACACAGAATTCAGGCCCTTTATTAACGGGACATGAAGCCAAGGCAGCCAGAGAGCTCTGCCTGACTCTGCAGGGCTCAGCCCCAGCCAGGCCCCTGGTACATCCAGGAGATCGGGAATGCTGTGGGACTCTCCAGGTCCCTGGCACATCCAGGAGATCGGGAATGCTGTGGGACTCTCCAGCTCCCTGGCACATCCAGGAGATCGGGAATGCTGTGGGACTCTCCAGGTCCCTGGAACATCCAGGAGATCGGGAATGCTGTGGGACTCTCCAGGCACACCTCAGCTCCACCCGAAGCACCTCGGTGTCCTCCTCCTCCCGTCTGGGGAGTGCCTCTTCAAAGCTGCTCGCAGGACATCAGCACCTTCCCGACGCTCATTTTCCCAGGCTTTTTGATCACACGGAGCCCGGGGCAGGCTCTTTGCATGTCCCCAGCCTCAGCTGGCTCTTTGCATGTCCCCAGCCTCGCCCCACTGAGCCCTGCTCCACCCCAAAGCTGCTTCCCCGGTGACGCCTCAGGTTTCAGCTTTTCTATTTTTCAGATTCTATGCTGCTTTAGTGTGGGGCTGAGCTTCATATCAGGGCATGGTGAGCCCTGTGCACAGAGCAGGGAGACAAAACAATTCCTGCTCTAGCTGGGGACCAAGGACAAATGATCCAAATCTCAGACCCAAGAGCACAAACAATGTGGGCTGAAGAGAGAAAAAGAAGGATGGGACTGCATGGGCTAAAGCTGGAATTGGACAATGAACTGCAAGGTGCAAATGGAGCAGAACTTATAAAAGTCTCTCACCCTGTGCCCAGCTGTGCATTTTGTGACCATTTTGTTTCATTTTGGGCGCAACCCTGGCTGGGCTCTTGTGCTGCCCAAGGTGGATCCATTGAGGCCTCCTAATAAATACCTGCTTTATTGTTTAACTCTCTAGTCTCTGTTCTAGGGCAGCCTTGTCAAGGTATCAGGGCAGTGGAGGACCTGCTGGGCAGCCCCAGACACTGACTCCAGCTGCTCATGGAAGAACATCTCCTGTCCTTCTCCGTGGCCTGGCTCTGACACATTCCCAGGTGTCCAGCACACCAGCAAAAACAACATTCAGGTGGAGCTGGGAGCAGGGAGCCTGTGGAGCAGCCTTCAAATATCCCCTGGCTTGTGATGGAGCTCTGGGAATGCTGTGGTGCAGCTGCTGTGGGATGGAAACCAAGGCCCTGCCTGCTCTTCCAAGCCATCCGCCATGCAAATCCCGCTGTCGGGATGGAATTAAAGCCATCCACGGCTCCACAGATCCTGGGATTTGTGGCAGGGCTGGTGGCTCAGCCCAGAACCCCCCCGGGCTGTGGGTCAGGGAGGGCTGGTCCTGCTGCCGGTGCTCTCCCGGTGCCGGTGCTGGCACCCCGGCACAGCGGGCACGGAGGATGGTGCCAGCCCTGCCGAGTGCCAGGGCGCCAGCCCAAAGGGCAGGGAGGAGCCCGGCTGGGCAGCCCGGCTGGAATTCGGTCATGGAAACGCTCTGGAATTCATTAGCTGTGCCCCAGGCCAGGCAGGATTGCAATAAACACCTTCTTTGACTCCTGTAGGTAGAAGTTACATGAAAATTACCTACTTTAAAAGTGCATTAGCATTTCAAAGGCAGACATTAGGAGACAGCCGAGCGCGATGACTGCGCACTGGCAGGGCTCCGCTTTGCCTCTTTATGCACCCTGACGCTTTTCATCTCACCCCGGCGTGTCGTTCCCTGCTGGATGGGCCAGGAGCTCCCAGAGCTCCCAAACCACTCCCGAGGCTTCCCGTGCCGGGTGAGGAGGGAATTTCTCCAGCAAGTCCTGGTGCTCCTCATCACTCGCCCTCAAAGGAGCGGTGGAGGAGGCTCCTCCAGCGGGGTCTGCAGCGGCAGAGGCGGAGCCCAGGGTGTATCCCGGGTCCGGGTGATGCACAAAGCTCTGCCCCAGTGTCCCCAGTGTCCCCAGTATTCCCCTACATTCCTGGCGCTCTGATCTCCAAAGGCAGAGGACGGAGATGGAAGCGCTCGGGGACATGAAAGGGCCTTTCAAGGAAGGAGCCGAGCAAAGCAGAGCTGGCTAAAAGCGAGCTCAGGATGACCCAGGAACGGGGTTTTCCCTGCTAAGTGATGAGGAAGAACCAGGGACATCAAATGGAGGGATGGAGCAGCAGCACCAACCATGGCAAACCCTGTCCTGCGGGATGCCCTGACCTGTGGCACAGGGATGGCAGGGCTTGGTGGCACTGGCGGGACTTGGTGGCCCTGCACAGGTGAGCCCAGAGGGTGATTCCCTAAATGAGCAGCTGACAGATCCATCAGGGAATGTACACAAAGGAACAGCCGGGATCTGTGCCTTGGGAAGTCTCCAAACAGGAGCTGCCCTCTGGCTGCTGTAGCTGCTGCCTTGCCCTGGTGATAAATAAACCTGGGAGAGATGCTGCTCACTTCCAGGAATTTAAAAGGTTTATTAAAACCTTATCAAAAACACAACAGCAGGCTGAATAGAGACAATATTACAGCACCAGGAGCAGAGGATTTTCCCCACCATGTGCTCACCCACACCATGGAGGTTTCACCTTTTAACCCTTTAGCCTCCCCAAAGTTCTGTCCATCGACTCCTCCTTCCCTGCCCAGGGGTGGAGATCCCTTCCTGACACCTTGAGTGGGGCTCAGGTGCTGCCACAGGAACGAGTGACCCTCCCAAATGTCCCAAACCCAGGGCACCCCTGATAACAATACAAGGGGGTAAAACACAACTATAAATCCATAAAACTGCTCCTGGCATACACACAGGATATTTGCCTTTTAACTGTGAGAGTCAGCCATGGCATTGCTCATCTGTCACACTGGGAGAGGCTCAGGAGCCAGTGGTGGTGGTGCCCTGTGTGTGGTGTGGCAGTGCCATGCAGGTGGCACTGTCCCCTCTGTGCCACTCTGCCCTGAAGGGTGGGGAAAGCACAAAGCAGGAGAAGCACCAGGGGAGCTTTGGATTGGATATTAGGAACAATTTCTTCTCCAAAAGGCTTGTCCAGCACTGGAACAGGCTGCCCAGGGATTTAAAAGGCGTGTGGATGTGGCACTCAGGGACATGGTCATTGGTGGCCTTGAGTGGGGCTCAGGTGCTGCCACAGGAACGAGTGACCCTCCCAAATGTCCCAAACCCAGGGCACCCCTGATAACAACACAAGGGGGTAAAATACAGCTATAAATCTATAAAACTTCTCTTAACATATATATATATATATATATATATATATATATATATATATATATATATATATTTTCCTTTTAATTGTGAGAGTCAGCCATGGCATTACCCATCTTTCACAAACCCTTCCCAGCTCCAGCTGACAGCCAAGCCAAGGGCAGGAGGCATCCTGGCCGTTCCTGGAGCAGGATCCCAGGGGGAGGTGGAGGTGCCATAGGACAGAGTGAGGTGAGGGCAGGGTGTCTCAGCCAGCAGAGAACATTGCTCAGATCAACAGAGCTCCAGGCTCAGGAGTAACCCCCGGGACTGGCAGGGAATGTGGAGCCTTCCTGCCCCTGCTCCTGTTCCCGGGGAGGGCTCTGAGGCTCATTTTGTGTGATGTGCCACTTGCAGGTCACCCAAACTTCCTCTGGAGCTGCGTGTGCAGAGCGAGGCGAGGCAAGGGAGAGTTATCTCCTGCCAGAGCAATTACTCCTTGTTTTCCCAGATAATACTCGGGGAATTTGAATATGGCCATTTTTCCTGCTCCTGCTGCAGCTCTGAAGATTGTGCTGCTGTCATCTGTGAGTTCTTATCGCTTATCTCTGCTCTTTTATCTTTGCCACTCATTTCAATGTGTTTAAGGCTCCTGCAGAGCCTTGTCTCTGCTCCAGGGAGCCTCTGCACAGCTCCCGGGAGCTGTGGGCCCCTGATGGGTCTCAGCAGCCACTCCAAGGTGCCAAAACTCTGCCCTGAACCTGGAGTGTGCTCCAAGACCTTCAGCAACTTTCTTATCCAACAGGAAATAGCCTCAAATCCTTCCTTTCCGGGTTTTCCCTGAGAGATTTGCTCTCCTGGCTCTGGTAGCTGAGCTTTGCACCAAGGCAGGCCCTGGGCCCTGCTGGGCCTGGCACCTGGTGTTGGAGCTCTGCTGGTCCTGGGAGATGAAAAAGCAGGATTCTGAGGGGCAGGGGCTCAGCCCAGGGCGTTTGTAGGGCCAGAGGAGTGTTTGCAATGGCAGGAGAGAGAACGGTGGGACTGTGGGGGGCTGGCAAAGGGGCCAAGCCCACCTGAGAGCCCCAGGGAGCTGCAGCCCCAGAGGTGGCTCCAGCCCCATTCCCTGCCCTCTCACACTCCATCCCCTCACCGTGCACACCTAAACCTCTGGATAAACTACACCTTCACCCTCTGGAATTTGTTCCTGTTCCCTTTTTCTGTGGGCTGGGGTCAGTGGTGCCTGGGGGTGTGAGGGGAGGCGCAGCTGGAAAATCCCATGGCTAAACCCCCTTGCCATGAGGAGATGCAGCTGCAGGCTCCATGCCAGGCTCTGCTCCCCCCCAGAGCTCCAGGATGTGCTCCCCGAGCTCTGGGGGGGCTCTCCCAGCACGGGCTGCCTGTGCCAGGTCGGATTTCTCAGTGGGGAGCCGGGAGCAGTTCCTGTGGAGCGGGATCATTACCCACTAACACACAAAGCCTGCCTCACCAGTGCTCCCAGTATCCCAGCGGGGCTGGGGGCTGCAGCCCACGCTGGGAAGGGATTGGAGCACACTAAGGCTTCAGAGCAGGATGTTCCATCTCTCCTTCAAATTAAAAAAATCTCCTGTGCATCCATCTCCTCGGCCACGGGAGGCATTTCCCAGCCGCCATCACGGATTTGGAGCCGGGACCCAGGAGATAAAATAATTTACTAATTGGAAGTGGCACCAAACATTTTGCCTCTTGCCCTGGCTGTGATCCCGGGGGCAAGTGGCTGGCAGCTCTCCAGGAGACAAAGCCAAGGCAGCGCCGAGGTGGCCGCGGTGCCACTCCGGGAGCCCCACCCCGTTTGTCCCCAGCACTCTGTCACCTTTAATTACACCCAGAGACGCCCATCAAAGGCAGAGCCGGCTGCAAGGCTGAGGAGGAGTGACAGGGCTGGTGCAGAGGAATTTCACACAACAGCCCAGGCATTTTCTAGCTCACTGACTCGTTTTCCCTGTTTTCTTTTTTTTTTTTTTTTTTTTTTTCCGGATGGCTTTGCACTTGGCAGCCCTGGGCAGGCTCGGGGAGAGCACGGCTTCCTCCAGAGCCAGGAGAAGCCAAAACTCTTCATTCACTCATCTCCTCATTCATTCCCTCCACAACATCTGTGTATTCACCAGGATGCTCCCCCGGGCTCGGAGCTGTGCCCACAACAGCACCGGGTCCCTGCTCCCAGGTGGTGGCACTGAGGGGCTCTCAGGTGGTGGCACTGGGGAGCTCTCAGGTGGTGGCACCGGGTCCCTGCTCTCAGGTGGTGGCCCCAGGCCAGCATGGCAGCCCTGGGCACCGGGGGGTGACACCTTGAGCTGGGGCTGCCTTTTTGCAGCTGGACAACATCTGGCACTGTCCCCACCACCCTGCCCATGTGTCCCCACAGAGGGGCTGCCCAGAGTCTGTCACCTGCTGCTGGGGGAGGGCATGGATCCCTGAGCTCCCAGTGAGGATCCCTGTGATCCCTGAGCTCCCAGTGAGGATCCCTCTGATCCCTGAGCTCCCAGTGAGGATTCCTTTGATCCCTCAATTCCCAGTGAGGATCCCTCTGATCCCTGAACTCCCAGTCAGGACCTGCACAAACCTCATCATTTGAGCAGTGGCCTCGAGGCTGTTGCTCTGTAGATCCAGGGTCTGCTGGAAGAACCAGCTGTGCCCCATTTTCCAGACATTTCTGCTCCACAGGTGGAGCATCCCACCCATCCTGTGGGATCCTCAGCTCAGGGAAGGGCAGGATGGGGGTGAGCGGGAGAGGAAGGAATGGGTAGAGCAAGGGGAGGCTGTGCCAGCAGGGATGAAGTCAGGAAGCCCCATGGGACCTGCCATGGGACAAGGGGACACCTCACACCTCCCACTGCCTGCAGGAGCCAGGGCTGGAATGTGGGGGCAGCTCTTGGAAGTGCAGAGCAGGAGCACAGCCAGCTCTGGATCTCAGAGGCATCCAGAGGAACGGGCAGGAACTGATCCCAGCAATTCCCCCTGCCCAGGAGGCAGAACTCCTACCCTGGGCAGAGACCAGAGACACTGTGGAGTGTCCCTGCCTTGGGATATTGCAGACATCCCTGAGCCCTGGGATGGCCCTGCTGGAGCAGGGAGGTGGCACCAGGTGAGCCCCTCCCAGCCTTCCCCAGCCTGGGATTCCCTGATCCCGAGATTTCCCACTCCCTGAGTGAGCACAACAAAGACACCAGCAGGGTTTGTGGCTCTGTGACATCCCCAGCACAGCAAAACAGGCAGAGGCTCAGAGAAACCCTCCCAGAAGGTTTCACCCAGCCTGGCACTGCTCTGGTCCCTGCAGCACCAGGGGGAGTTCAGCAGAACTGGGGCCCTGCCCTGTCTCTGATATTTTATGAAAATCCTTTCACTAGGATTTTTCTCCTGAGAAGCTGAGAGGCCTCAGAAACGAAATGTAAACAATAATTATCTGATGGCTGTGGAATGTGGTCTGGAGATGGTTTACCAACAGGTGCATCTTTGATTGGTTGTGTGTGAACTGGTTTTAATTAATGGCCAATGACAGCCAGCTGTGTCAGACTCTGGTCAGACACAAGATTTTATTATTCATTCCTTTCCTTTCTAGCTTTCTGATGTCTCCTTTCTCTTTCTTTAGTATAGTTTTAGTATAGCATTTTTAATATCACATAATATCATAAAATAATAAATCAGCCTTCTGAAACACGGAGTCGAGGTTCTCATCCCTCACCTCGTCCTGGGGACCCTCAACCATCCCCACACTGCCCTGCCCCATGGCAGCCCCTGTGCCAGTCGGGCTCACAGCCGCTCCCCTGGGTGAGCCCTTGTCTGAAGTTGCCATCTAGGGGAGCACACAAAGGCACAGCCTGCCAGGGAGGTGAGGAACCGAGCACACCAAACGCCTCCAGGGGCTTTGTGCTTCCGGATACAGCAACAAAGAATGGAAACAAAGCGACTTAAAGCACCCCAAAGGCAGCTCGGTAATGACAAACACATGGCTTGGAGAGCCTGAGAACACACAGGGAACCGAGTGTTTATAAACTCCAAGAGATTCGCTGGTGGTGCGAGGGGGAAGCTCCGGGCAGGGATTTCCCCCAGGAGAGGATTTAGGGTCCAATCCTGGGAAATATTTGGATGATGGGATAGAAACTTCTCTGAGCTGTCTGCTGGGATTTGCCCCTTGACTCCCTGGCTGCTGGTGCTGCTCGGGGCAGGGCTGGGATGGCTGGGCTCGCTCCTGCTGCCCAATTTCCTGGGAGAGCCTTTCCCAACAGTCCCTGGCACGTTCAGCTCCTCCAGGATCAGCTCAGGTCCTCTGGGATCAGCTCAACTCCTCCAGGATCACCCCTGTTCACACGGGATGTCCACGCCCTGGTTTTGTGGGGGAAAAAGGGGGAGATAAAAGAAGAGATGGGGTCAGTGGTGGCAAAAGGGGGAAATTAAAGAAGAGATGGGGTCAGTGCGAGCTCTCCAGTGAGGCTGAATCCAGGTTAAATCCAGAGAATGGAAACAACTCATTGGGATTCGGGGAGTGGAGGGGAACACGCAGGGAAGGAGTGGAGAGCAGGGGAAGGTGGGTGAGGGTGGATGGGGGCACAGCCAGTGGCACATCCCCAATGGCACATCCCCGGTGGCACATCCCTGGTGGCACAGCCGCTCTGGATCATTCCCCAGGTGCCAGCTGGCCCAGCAGGCTGCAGCGCTGGCAGCTCTGCAGACAAAAGGTTCCCCATATCTGCATTTCTGAGGCGCTTATCGCGGCGGAGTCTCGCTGCTCGCAGCCCTTTCCTCCACAAGGGCAGAGTGTTCCTATTGTTGTTACACAAATCGCTTCCCCTGCCGGTTCCTTCCCTTCCAGGCTACTGAGTGGAGCTTGGCTCGGCTCCCTCTGGACTAATTTGATGAGAGATAATTATCTTGTTAATATCATCTTATTTTCTTAAGTCCCAGCCTCTCTTTTATTAATTCTGTCAGTCGCGGGTTGTGTTGCTCTTAGGTCCGCGGCTTTTCAAAACACTCTAACAGGCACTTCTGGGAGAAAGTCGGGAAAAGAACAACTTCACCAGGAGAATGTAAATATTGACTTTTTTCACAATGGAGGTTTTTAATCGGCTCCTCCTCGCAGGGTTGGCCACCGTGGGAACCACTTGGCCACTGTGGCTGCGGGTGGGATGCGGCCGCAGTGGGAGATGCTTGGGATCTGCTGCTCCTGAGGGAAGAGCAGGAGAGGAGCAGGGACAGGAGGGAAGAACAGGAGAGGAGTAGGGGCAGGAATTTTGCCTGGAGGGAGCAGGAGGTGCCCCAGGACACGTGAAATGAGGTTGTGCCCGTCCTTGTGGTGAATCTGCTGAATGCTGCAGGAAAGGGATGGGTTTTGGGAAAGGAGTGTGGATGTGATGAGCAGGGAAAAACTCTGCTCCCACTATCCAAGAACTATCCATCCTTGTTCTGAATCCACCAAATCCAGCAGGAAAGGGATGGGAATTGGGAAAGGATTGTGGATGTGGAGAGGTTTGCAAGGAAAGGTTCCATTCCCCCTATCCAAGAACTGCCCATCCTTGCTCTGAATCCACCAAATCCAGCAGGAACGGGATGGAAAATGGGAAGAGAGTGTGGATATGGGGTGGTTTGCAGGGAAAACTCTGCGCCCACTATTCTAGAACTACCCATCCTTGCTCTGAATCCACTGAATGCAGCAGGAAGGGGATGGGAATTGGGAAAGGAGAGTGGATGTGGGGTGGTTTGCAGGGGAAGGCTCTGTTCCCCCATCCAAGGGCACTGTGGGATATGGGGATGTGGCTGATCCGAGCCTGTGCAGAGAACAAGGATCCCACAAAACCTTTCAGAGCCTTTCAGAGCTCGTTATCCTTTGCAAGAACATTTATGGCTGCTGTTAACATTAACAGTGGGATTGTGTTATCCTAAATAATCCCACACAGGGCTCATTATGGAGCCACACCTGGAAGTGCAGTCCCCAGCACCTGTTCTGGGCTTCCAGCAGGAATGCCAGGCAGGATCCCACCTTCCCTGGCATCACATCTTCCCTGCAGCCCTCACCACCAAGGGAAGAGTTTGGCTGCAGAGAGGATCCAAAGGATGCCCTGATCCTGCTGGGTGCCCCAGCACTGCCCTGGGGCAGGGTGAGCTCACTCAGCTCCACAGGGATGAGGAGATTCTGGGATTTGTGAGGAAAAAAGGAGCCATTTTAGCATCAGCTGAAGGGGTAGAGGAACCTTCCTGCTCAGAGCAACTTGAAGGAGGATTTTGTATGAGAAATGCAATCTTTCTTCCAGCACCACTCCAGATCTGCACAGGATTTTTTCCCCTTGGATCAGGGCCTGAATCCCTCTAAAACAAAGCAGGAGTGGGAATGTGAGCTTGGGAGTGAAGTGTGTTCTCAAGCAATTTTCTGAATCAGGATGGGAATGCAAACCTCTTCTCTTTGACTCGAGGGTTTGATTTTTATTTTTCTTTCCTTTTCCCTTTTCAATAACACAGATCTCAAACTCATTGAAGGCAGGGAAGATGAGGGGGTCGGGCTGACTTCCTCTCTGCCAGGAACAGAATTCCATTAAGCTGCTCCTGCCTGCTTGCAGGAAGGAGCTGTTTGCTCCCAGTTTGTGCTCATACTGTGCTTGGTGCTGGAGCATCCAAGAGCTTCCCAGGGCTGCATAAAACAATGGGATTTAATATCTGCAGCATGCTCCAAAGCTGTGGATTCCCACTCATTTCTTCCAGGGGCTGAACTCATTCACTGGCAGGGCAGGGAAGTGTTTTCTGCAGTGGCAGATGGACTTCCAGCATTTAATCAAGGAGAATCCCATTTTCCAGCTGATGTGGAGGGTCCTTTTAGAGTCCTGCATGGTCTGGGGTCACCCCACAGGCTCCACTGGGCAGGGGGAAACTGATAAATTAGAAATAAAATAATAAAAATTATTCAGGTCTTATTAGAGGGTGTTGACACAGAGTCTCTGATTTGGTCATCTCCATGGAGAAAAAAGGGAAAGAGGGAAAGAGAGATGCAGGGAGGGACAGGGAGATGAGGGGTGAGAGAGCAGAGTGGAAGGGGTGAGAAGGGAAAGGTGGATGCTCTCCCCAGCTCCCCTGGGAAGGGCAGCCTGGCTGCCCTCCCCTGCAGGCGGCTCTGGGGGAAGCTTTGCTGTGCTTGCACACCGAGCTGCCCTCCTGGGACACAGCTCAGCTCCAGAGGCTCAGATCCAACGGGAAACAAGGGCTGCACCTGGATTAGGCCTAGAAAAGTTAGTGATAAAAACGAGACCATATTCCTGGTACTGAAGTGATTTCAGCATTTATTATAATAAAAAGGAAAGGCCCAAAGCAAGGGGGCCCGGGCCTGGCAGGAGCGTTCCCTCGAGGGTGGAGCAGCGCCGGGGCTGGGGCTGCTCAGCAGCCATGGCCCCGATGGCCCAGAGGAACAGCACAGCTTCCCTGGGTCAGATGCCCCTTTTTATCCTGTTTTCTGTCCCTCTGGATTGGTTTCTGTTGGGATCCTTCATTTGCATGAAGGTTTAAGGCCTTGATTGGCTGTTGCAGTTCTGTCCAGGCTGGCTCCTTTCACTTGGGTGTGCTGCACTTTACTGAGGTGTAATTTCTTATAACTCCCCTTTTAACCCCTTTTATCATAACCAAACTAACAGCACATGTTAAAAACGAGAGCAGGCTCCTGGTACTGAAGTGATTTCAGCATTTATTGTGATAAAAGAAAGGCCCAAAGCAAGGGCCTGGGCCGGGCAGGAGCGTTCCCTCGAGGATGGAGCAGCGCCGGCGCTGGGGCTGCTCAGCAGCGATGGCCCCGATGTCCCCAATGGAACAGCACGGATTCACTGGGTCAGATGCCCCTTTTTATCCTGTTTTCTGTCCCTCTGGATTGGTTTCTGTTGAGATCCTTCATTTGCATGAAGGTTTAAGGCCTTGATTGGCCATTGCAGTTCTGTCCAGGCTGGCTCCTGCTGCACTTTACTGAGGTGTGTTACGGTACCTTGAGTGCTGGATTTCTTATAACTGCCCTTTAACCCTTTTTACAATATAATAACCAAACTAACAGTACATGCTTGACCATCTGTCAACTATTTTACAACAGTTTCTAATTTATTTTTAACACAAGGATACATGGATATATTACAGCAGCTTCATGCACATTTATTGTATGTACCAAGATATTTCATTGCTCAAGGAGCCACAGCCCCTCTGTCCTCTGCTCAGATCTCCCCTTTTCCACACAAAAAATAAATCCTGAGAGCTCCAAAGTGAGGGAAGGTGGCTCCAGACTGGCCAAGCATTCATCAGCTCATTCCCATCATCAACCCCATTCCCAGTGCTGCCCTGCAGGGAGATGAGGCTTCTCCTGCTCTACCCATTCCAGGCCAGGGATGCAGCTGGGATCAGGCAGGATTTGGCTGCTGCCATCAAGGCAAACCCACCCTAAATATGGAGCAAAGCCCATGAGGAGCAGGCAGGCTCCAAAGCAGCTCAAAGCCCGGCTGCCTGCAGGGGTGGAGCTCCTGAGTGAGCTCCTATTTTTGGTTTTTTCCTCATTTTCTGCCATGCAGCAACTGCTTTAATTACTGTCCCAGGCTGCAGCCAGTCCAGAAATGGGAATGTCCTCACCTGCTCCTGTCCCAAACCCCTCACTCTGGGATCCTCAGGAACTCATTTGCACAGGGCTCTGCATCCTGAAGGGCTTTATGGAGATTGAATGGACCCATTAGTGTGGATACCCAGCTCCAGGCCTCCAGGCACCCGGGCCCTGCTTGGTTTTTCTTTTTTTTTTTTCATGTTATTTGTGAGGTTTCCTTTTTGTTTTTTTTTTTTTTTGGCGGGGGGGGTGGTGTGTTGTTGTGGTGGCTCTTTTTTGTTTTTTTGGTGGCTTGGTTTTGGTTTTGTTGGGGTTTTTTTGGTTTTTTTGTGGGAAAACTTTCCTAAGGAGAGCTCATGCATTCAGGGCAAAGCTCCCAGTGACTCCACAGCCCTCAGCCCTCAGCAATTCCAGGTCTCAGCCAGATCCAGGAGATGAGGAACCCTCAGAAATCAACAATGAAATACCCAGTGCTCAACAATTCCTGGCTATAGGTGAGAGCGCTGCAGCAGGGATATAGGGACAGGGAAATGTGGTTTTCCAGTCTGGCATCCAGTCTTTTAAATCTTTCCCACAAAGATTCACCTTCTTCCCTAAGACTTTCCCAGTTTTTCCAGTAATGGAGGGTCCTGCAGGACAAGCCCTGTCTGACCCCACACCGATTCTCAGTGGGCTGGATCTGGAAAAGAGAGGAAATTATGACCATAAAACCAGAAATACAGACTCAGGGGGTGCAGATTGTTGCTGTTGCAACAATTATTCAAAATAAGGCACTGACAGTGAGTAAAATCTTCATTTGTGTGGCTGGTGCTGCCTGTGGCCTTAAAAAAAGGCACCAACAAAGGAAAATCCAATAATGAACCACCAGATTCACCCCCTGGCTCATCTGTGGACTTCCCCATGTGCCAACCAGTGCTGGCTGCTCCTCCTGGTCCCTGGACAGCAGCTGCCCCTCAGGGCTCTGCCACGTGCTGAGGCATTCCAGAGCCTGCAAACACGGGTGGGATTAATTCCAGGCAATTTGTCACTGGGGCAGCTCGGCAGGTGGCAGGGTGGCAGTGAGCAGAGGGCCCCCTGTGGCTCTGGCAGGGGGCAGGGTGGCAGTGATCAGAGGGCACTCGGTGGCTCTGGCAGCTGGCAGGGTGGCAGTGATCAGAGGGCCCCCGGTGGCTCTGGCAGCTGGCAGGGTGGCAGTGATCAGAGGGCACTCGGTGGCTCTGGCAGGTGGCAGGGTGGCAGTGATTAGAGGGCACTTGGTGGCTCTGGCAGGGGGCAGGGTGGCAGTGATCAGAGGGCACTCAGTGGCTCTGGCAGGTGGCAGGGTGGCAGTGATCAGAGGGCACTCGGTGGCTCTGGCAGGTGGCAGGGTGGCAGTGATTAGAGGGCACTTGGTGGCTCTGGCAGGGGGCAGGGTGGCAGTGATCAGAGGGCCCCCGGTGGCTCTGGCAGGTGGCAGGGTGGCAGTGATCAGAGGGCCCCCGGTGGCTCTGGCAGGTGGCAGGGTGGCAGTGATCAGAGGGCCCCCGGTGGCTCTGGCAGGGGGCAGGGTGGCAGTGAGCAGAGGGCACTCAGTGGCTCTGGCAGGGGGCAGGGTGGCAGTGATCAGAGGGCCCCCGGTGGCTCTGGCAGGTGGCAGGGTGGCAGTGATTAGAGGGCACTCGGTGGCTCTGGCAGGGGGCAGGGTGGCAGTGATCAAAGGGCACCGGGTGCCTCTCCACGTGCCAGCATCGGGAATGCTCAGCCCTGAGAGCTCCCGTGCAGGGCATCCATCATTTTCCTGTTGGTTATCATTTTCCATCATGCGTCTCCTGTGCATTTTTAATTGGTTAATTACTTTATTCATATACTAAGCACACCCTCAAGCTCCAATTATTATCAGCATTAAGTGCTCTGTTCATGCCATTCATCTTCCCCGAGCTCTCCGTGGCCGTTTCCTGGCCCGCGCTTCCTCCCTGTGCGACACCTGCAGCTTCCTCAGCCCCTCCTCAGCCTCACTCTGGCCCTCCTCTCATTAGTTTATTATCTCTGCCTGGTAATCAGCCCCTCTCCCCAGCTCCTCGTTACTGCTGCTGCAATTAGGAGCCCGGCAGCATCGTCCCGGTGCAGCTCCCGCAGCAATTCCATGTTGGGAAGGATGAAAGTTTGACAAGGAAGTCTCACAGATATGTGTGCTTGGCAGAAAGGTTTTTACATGTAGAATTTAAAAGAAAGATTTTTAAATGTAGAATTTAAAATAAAAAATTCCTCTGAAGAAGGAATAGGGGTGGAAGCAAGTTTTGGTATAGAAGAAGAGAATTGCTGAGCCAGTCTCACTGGATAACCAAGGAGGCAAAGGGTGTGTGAGTTAGAAGGGGTTTTTATGACTTAGAGCAAAGGATAAACCCACCCCAAACATGAAGATGTTTTTACCAAGCAAAAAGGTAGCACAGGCAAACAAGTCAGCAAATGGTGCAAATAGAAAAAAGGTCTCAGAATTTTCCACTGCAAGAAAACTGAGAAACAACTTCTAGCTTAAACTGTAATGTACTGACTTTTAGTGATTGGAGAACAGTACCATGAATATGGTAATTATAGCAGTTATGATAGGCTATAGATGATAGTTAAGGTATAGATTGGTTCTGCTGTATTAAGATGCTCAGCAAAGAAAAGTCTATAATGCATTGTGACCAAAACCAAAGGGTCTCCAGGCCTGCCTGCAGCTGGAGCTGACAGCTGTAGGCACAGCTCTGTCACCCATGACCCTGCACTGCTGGAACATCTTGGATCCATAAACTGCATTTGGAAGAGCTGCCTGGAGTCCCACATCTCTCATTCAGGCTCTTGCACTTCCAGGGAGCAGCTCCTGCAGCCCTGCCCGTTGTTAACGATCAGCCGAGCTGTTTGTTCACACCCCACTCCAGGGACTGCGTGTGCTGGGTCCTGGCTTGGTTTAAAAACTCCGCCTGTGCCCCGGGGAGGAAATCCAAACCCTTCCCTCATCGCTGCTGCGGTTTGGGAAGGGATGGGAATGGGCTGGAGGGAGAGAGGATCCAGGGGCAGGATGGGCAAGGGAGCAGCAGGGACAGGGCTGGGATCAATCCAGGCTGCAGCAGCCCTGGGGGGAGGATTTGGGGCATTGGTGGGAAAGTTCTACCCCAGAACCCAGGGCAGGGGGGATTCTGCCCCTGTGCTCAGGTGATTTCCCACCTGCAGAGCTGCCCCAGCCCTGGCCCAGCACAGGCAGGAGCTGGAGCTGCTGGAGCCAGGCCAGAGGAGGCTCCAGGATGAGCAGAGGGATGGAGCAGCTCTGCTGGGAGGAAAGGCTGGCACAGCTGCCATTGTTCACCTGGAGTGCAGCAGTGCTGCCCCTGCCCCTGCTTGGGGATTTATCTGCACAAACAGACTCAAACTCCCCAGAGACCCCTGAACACTTCTTGGAGGGGCTTTTCCAATATTCCCATCCTCTTTCCCCCTGCCTGGAAATCTCCCAAAGGCACCAAAATTCCCCCCAGGCTTGCTCCCCTCACCTGCAGGACACATCCCAGAGGGGTTTTTGCCATCCCACTTTTCCTCCTTCCCGTGGCTCTGTGTCCCCAAGCCAAACCTCCTGGCAGGAACGGGGTCAGCTGGAGCATGGCTGGAGGTGCCCTGCCCTTTCCCAGGGCTCTGTGATCCCAAAATACCAGGATCCCCACCCAGCTGGGAGAGCAGGCTCCCACACAGGGGCACTTTGTGTATTTAAAGCTCTGCCTGTGCTGTAATTCCGTGTGCAACATTAATTATCCCGCTCCCACTGTTGCCATGACACTCCTTAAAGCCATCAAAGCCATCAGGAGCCTGTCCTACCCCCAGCCCACCCTCCTGCTCTCTCCTGGGCTCCAGCCCAGCCCCAGGGCTGCTGCTCTGGGTCACCTGCCCCTCTGCCCAGCACTAAGGCCACATTTGGACTTTGGGAAGTTGTGTCTCATTCCCAGGCTGCATTCCAAGAAGTGTCTGACTCCAAACATGCCCATTTTTAGGTCAAATTGCAGAATTACTGTTTCCTTAGCACAACATTGCCCTATCTTTAGAAGCTAAAAGGGATGTTTAGAGTTAGAAGCAGAAAGGAAGAAAGAAATGAAGGGGGGTGGGGTGAATAAACACATCCCAAGCCCTGGAAAACACACAAATATGAGATCAAAAGGGAATGAGCCGAATTCTGAATAACCTGATGTCTGCAGCATTTACATCCCTCAGAGCTGACACCTGAGACACCCCACAGGCAGTGACAGAACAGAACTGGGAGCTTCTCCCTCCTACCCCCAGCACAGCCCAAATACTGCAGGGAAGCCTTTTACACCTCCCCAGGCTGCCAGGAGGTCAGTTCTGTTCCACCTGCACAGAAATAAGGATTTGTGCTGGGGAAAGCTTTTCCCAGAACCCCAGAGGGATTTTCCCTCTGTGACAGCACCTCTGGGTCCCTGCAGGGTGTGGGGCTCTCATTTTTGGGGTCTGTGCTCAGTCCAGGGCACAGCAGCACCCCCAGGGCTGGGGTTGGCCCTAAAATGTTTCCAGTCCCTCCCATGATGGGAATGGGGCAGCTCTGCCATGGGGAAAGGCTGGGAAGGCTGGGATTGTTCACCTGGAGGAGAAAAGCTTTGGGGTGACCTCATGGTGGCCTTGCAGGACCTGGAGGAGCCAAAAGAAGATGGAGAGAGATGATTTACAAGGACCAGGACAAGGGGGAATGGCTTCACTGCCAGAGCATGAGTTTAGATTGAATATTAGGGGAAAAAAATCCTCCCTGTGACTTTTTATGTGGACAGACAGTGCTAGGGCAAGGGGCAATGGCTTTAAAGTAGAAGAGGAGAGATTTAGATGGGATATTGGGAATTAGGAATTGTTCCCTGTGAGGGTGGGCAGGCCCTGGCACAGGGTGCCCAGAGCAGCTGGGGCTGCCCCTGGATCCCTGGCAGTGCCCAAGGCCAGGCTGGACAGGGCTGGGAGCAGCCTGGGACAGTGGAAGGGATGAAAGAGCTTCCTAAATCTCTCCTCTTTAGTTCCAAAGCATCCCCCCTTTGTTAAAGATGAGATGCTGCCCCTGAGGGCTGAGTCCTTTCCCATTCCCTGGAGTTTTCCCTTTCCTGCCCTCCTGCCTCTGGCCCCAGCTGGGAGCTGCAGAGCAGAGAGCTGAGTGTGCTGAGGAGGGAGATGGGAGCAGAGCTGGAACTTCTGCTCCTGAAATGCCATTGCTGACAGCATTCACACCTAGAGCAGCTGGCACCCTTCTCCCTGTGCCAGGGGCTGTGCTGGGAACCAGCTCCTGCCTGGAAGCAGCTCCCAGCTCTGTTCAGAGGCTGTGCCAAGAGCCAGGCAGGATCTGTCCCGATATTATTGGTGATGAAGGAGCCTCCTGTGTGAGAGGCAAGTCCATTTCCAATCCATCTGTATCTATATCTAAAAAAGGCTCCATTTTCCCCAGCCCAGGATGAATTGCTGCCATAGCTTAGCTCGACTCCATTACAGCCCATTCAAATCCCCTTCATTATCCCAAGGAGCAAGGTGACACCAAAAGCTTGTCTCAGGGAATTTATGGCACAGTGGAGACTCTTAGATCCACTCAACCCCATTAAAAGCTTCTCCCCTATAAAACATGCACCTTATTAGGCACCTCAGCAGCAGCCTGGCCCTGCTTCCCCAGGAAGGAGCACATTCCAAGGGTTCAATCCCTCCCTGCTCCTGGCTTTGCTGGTGGGGTGAGCTTTGTGCAGCCCTTTATTCCCAGCCTGCTCACCCAGCCAGGATAAAAGCAAACACACCCCACTGGCCAAAGCCAGGCTTTTATTCAGGTCTCTTCCTGCCACAAAGCCTGGAAAAGGGGATTTGGGGTGGAATTGTTGTGAAATACACAATGAAACACCATGTTTGGGTTTGTTTAAGAGCATTGAATTAAAACAAATTTACTCTCCAAATCTCTTTTAAAAAACGTGACCTGGGATCCAACAGCCTGTGCTGAGTCCCTGACCCTTTCTCCAAGCTGCTCCCTGCTCACAGATGTGCTCAGTCTTCATCTCAGAGAGGAATTTCTGTTCCCATCACAGTTCCCACTGCTCCTTCTGGAGCTGGGGAAGCAGGAGAGGATGAGGAGCTGCTGGGGCTGCCAAGGCTGCCCTGCACATTCCCACCTCCATCCCCTCTCCAGATCCACCCTCCCTGCAGCTGGGCCCAGCCTCATCCCTCACCTGAGCAGCCAGGGGACGTTTCTGGGGCAGACAACCCCTCCCAGCAGGGAAGAGCTGGAATATCTCATCCTTAAGGAAGTGATTCTGCTTTTCTCCCACATTTCCCCCCCCTTTTCACCTTCCAGTCTCCCCCCAGCTCCAGGCTGTGCCCTTCAGGAGTGCAGGTGGCAGCTCCAGCCTGCTCTGAGAGCTGCTGGTTATTTCAGCTAAATCTGTTTGTGGTTTTGCCCCTCATTTAGTCCCATCTCACTGTTGTTTGCTGAGCTGGATCATGCAAATCCAAACAAAACCAATGCTGGAGCCAGGAAGGTCAGCAGAGCCCACAGCCACCCCTGCTGTGTCACCTCTGTGCCACCCTGAGCCCACACTGTCCCTGTCCCTTCCCCGTCCTGGGAGTGCTCCAGCCCCAGCAGGAGGGACAGTCCCAGTGTGGGGCCACACTCAGCTCTGTCCTGCCCTGATCCCAAGGATCCCCCACCCCTCAGTGCTCCTGGGACATGCAGGACCCAGCACTTCCCTGCTCTCCCTGGAGAGGGGGAATTTCCCTGGGCAACTGGAGTAACTCTGCTTTGGGATAAGTGAGATAAGAGTGCCAAAGCAGGAAAGTGAAATCCCTGAAAAAATCTTAACAGGGAGAAGCAGAGATCTGTCTGGATCACACAGGCATTCCTGGAACTGGAGAACTGGGGAATTGCAGAGCCATTCCCTGCAGGGGAGGAAGCTGGAACACCTCAGGGTGACTCAGCTCCAGAGGGGCTCAGGTGGCTCCTGAGGCTGTGCAGATCCATGTTCCGTGCAGGAGGTCAGGGATCAGTGATCCCCAAGGAGCTCTGCCCTATTTATCCCAAGGCCAGAGACTTTCCCAGCTCATGCCCCTGTCCACCCCACAGTGCCCAGCTGGTTAAGGCAGCTCCTTCCAAAACTCATCCAACTTCAAGGGAGAACTCCCAGCAAGGGAGGATCTCCCACCTCCTCCACAGGTTGTTTATGACTAATTCTCTTCCCTGCTGGAATGTGTCTTCTTTGCAGGTGGAATTTGTCTAATTTCAGCTTCCAGCCACCACATCTTGTTACACCTTTGATCGCCAGATTAAAGAGCTCTCGAGTCTCAAATAAATTCTCTTCTGCTGGGGACTCCCAGCCTTGTGCCAAGCAAGGATTCAAAGTGTTTTTCGTTAAGCCTTTCATTAGAAAAGGAGGTGTTTGGCTTGGTGTCTTTTGAAAATTTCATTGACGTTTATTCCTCTTTCCTGGATTCTTTCCAAGTTTTCATTAAGTGTGACCCTGGAACTGGACACTGAGCACACCCAGAGCCCTCCTTAAAGCAATGCATGGTCCCACAGACCTGGGAAGCTCTTTTCTTTAGGATCTCCCAGTTCAGAAGGTCCCACCTGCTTCCTCACACTTCCCTAATCCATGTTCAGCAGTGTGTGGATATCTTTGTTCCTCGAAGTGAGGATCTTCAGTGCATTGACCCAAAATTCAGGCTCCTGGAACAAATTCAGCCTCCAAGTGATTCATGCTGCCCTGGCCACGTTTATCTTCCTGCTGGGCTTTGTATCCTCTTTAATTCTTATCTCTCCAGACTGTGCACTCCCCTTCAGGTCATGGATAAATACTCTTGGCTCTCCTCAGGAAAACCTGGCACTGATCTGATGATTTGGCCTGGAAACTGCTGAGGATGATCCTCCCAGCCCTGAGGGACAGAGAATTCCCTCCACCCCAGCAGCACCTTGCAATGGTGGTTCACACACCATCAGCACTTCCACCTGCCAGGAATCCCCCAGCTCCTGCCTGGACAAAGAGCCCTGCAGGGAGTGGGAAGCAGGGTTGGAATAGCTGGGATGGTGGATGTGTGTCCTGCTGGAGCAGGGCTCTGAGCCTGTGCACCTGGAAACTGCTGCCAGGCTCTGTGGGACAGCTGCAGGGTTTAATCACCATCCAGGAGGAGGTGGAGGCTCCAAGGCAGGGCAGGAGGGGCAGACAAAGGAGGGCTGATGAGGGTGGCTGGAAAAGAACCAGCTCCATGGGAGTGAATGGCTCCATGAACGGCTCCATGGGAGTCAGCTTTTCCAAGTTAAACCTGGGCACGGCCCAAGGGAGGAAGAGGATGGTGAGGAGCACCAGCCCCACACAAGGCTGGGCATCCAGGGCTTCTGGGGGCAGCCAGCAGCCAGGCAGGGACCTCCAGGACAGCTCCAGAAGTGGGAAATGCCAACAGTGGAGGATCAAATCTCTCCTTTAAGATGACCAGGAAAGCTTTGTGCTTCTGGAAGTCCTCCTGTCCATCTGGTGTGACGTTTTGGGATCCCTCCAGCATGGCAAGATGGGAGATGATTCCCTTGGAAAACTCTTCTTTAATTACTTCTGCTGCTAAAGCAGCAGCTGAACACCCCTTGGTGCAGCAGCAGAAATAAAATGCAGCCCTGGAGAACCACTGAAACCTTGTGGGGTGATGGAGAAGGTGGAGAAAGGCTCCTCTGGAAGTTCACACCAAAGTTCAGGAGGCAGCAGGCACAAACACAAGGGCAATGCCATAAAGCATGAGGAGAAGGTTCCTCCCCACAGGGCAGGACAAGCACCAGGACAACGACCCAAAGAAGTGGGGACATCTTCATCCTTTGGGATCTTCATCTTCCACATTCAAGATCTTCATCATTCCATATCTTTATCCTTCATCTTTCAAGATCATCTTCTTTCATCCTTCAAGATCTTCATCCTTCAGGATCTTCATCATCCTTCAATATCTTCATCCTCCCTCCCTCAAGATCCTCACCCTTAATCCCTCAAGATATTTGTCCTTCATCCTTCAAGATCTTCATCCTTCATTCTTCAACATCTTCATCCTTTGAGATCTTCATCCTTCACCCTTCAACACCTTCATCCTTCATTTTTGAGATCTTCATCCTTTGAGATCTTCATTCTTCACCCTTCAACATTTTCATCCTTCATCCTTTGAGATCTTCATCCTCTGAAGTCCAGCAGCAATGCCCTGAGCAACCTGAGCTGAGTTTGAACCTGGCTTTGCTTGGAGCAGAAAGCAGAACTGGAAACCTCTTGAGGGCTCTTAAACTCCATAATTTTGTGATTCCCCAGCAGCTCCAGGAGCAGCTTTTCCAGCACTTTTGGAGCAGTGGCACCGTGCAGGCCAACAGTGCAAACTGGATTTGGATTTCTCTGGATATTCATGACATATTCCTTCAGGAATATTCAGATCCTGTGGCTCCACAGGAACAGACTGAAGGATGGACTCCAGACCATCCTGACCCCATTTGCTTCTCCAGTCCCTCCAAACTGAACACCCTGCAGTTTTAAAACTCATTTAAAATGCAACCACCAAATTTGAGGCAGAAGTTTTGCATTTCTGGGTGAAAAATTCTAAATTCGAAGTTTCTGACTTTTTTTTCTTTTTTTTCGCTCAATCTTTTTGCCACTCCAAACCTCCCAGGTAAAGGTCACTGGGTCACCTCAGCACTGCCCAGAACAGCTGGAGCAGCTCTGTTGCCCTCAGGAAGTACAGGAAGGAGCCTTGTAACAAAAACCTGGAGCCCCAGAAGCTGGAGAGTCCCTGGAATGGCTGCTAGGGCTGAAAGTTAATTTGGCATTGTTCTACTGCAGCGTCTGCAGCCCTTTAGGTGAAAATGAGCATTTCAAGGCAAGCCCCCAGACAAAGCTCATTCTGATTCCAAACTGTTCCAGCAATGTAAAGATTAAAACAATAACATTTAAGCCTGGGAGCTTCAAATGGGAAGGAGCAGTGCGGGGAGGCTCGGCAGCAGCGCCGGAAGCCCTGCTAATGATGGCAGTAAATTGGATCAGAAGGATTCGCTCATTTTGGGAAGAGAGATGGAATAGCTGGGGCTATTCTCACTGGCACTAAACTCATTACCTTGTTTACACTGCACCTTCCTGCTGCACGCTGGAAATCGGACCTTGCCTGGGATATTCCAGGCAGGAAGAGCAGGGGGAAGTCAAAGATTCACGGTGATGTTTGATCCCTGCCAGGGTTGGTTTGGGTTTTTTTTTTTTTTATATGGGGGTTGTTAGGAAAATGCTGGGTGCTGAGAAAGGTGTTGGGATGGTCAGTGCTGGCTGACAGAGCTGGGAGCAAAGGCTGATGGGCAAAAGGAGAGGAAAGGCGTGTTAGATGTGTGACATCATGGGAACAGACAATCCCAGGATCACTGAGGCTGGAAAAGCTCTCCCAGACCATGGAATCCAAGCTGTGCCCAATCCCCTCCTTGTCCCCAGCCCAGAGCACTGAGTGCCACCTTCAGGCCTTCCTTGGATGGGGACTCCAAACCCCCCTGGGCAGCCCCTCCCAATCCCTGAGCCCCCTTTCCATGGGGAAATTCCTCCTGGTGCCCACCCTGAGCCTGCCCTGGCCCAGCCTGAGGCCGTTCCCTCTGCTCCTGTCCCTGTTCCCTGGAGCACAGCCCGGCCCCCCCGGCTGTGCCCTCCTGGCAGGAGCTGTGCAGAGCCACAAGGGCCCCCTGAGCCTCCTTTGCTCCAGGCTGAGCCCCTGCCCAGCTCCCTCAGCCCTTCCCAGCTCTGCTGCCGAGAAGATGCCAAGGGCTGGGTGACAGCAAGGTGCCTGCAGGATGGGGGCCTGGCACCAGCTGTGCTGGAACCTGCTGGATCATGGACCCCACCCAGGGCACCTGAGCACCAAGGGGAGGCTCCAGGTGGCCTCAGGGACAGGAGAGCTCTGTCTCTGCAGAGAGAGAGTGAGACCAGGGAGCGACACCATGCCAGCCTCATGGACACCAGCCAGGCCAGCTCAGAGGCTGGCAGGGAGCTCTCCCTGCACAGCAGCACCTGGAGTCCTTATCTGCTTCCCTCAGCCTCCAGCTTGGTGCTCTCCCAGCCCATCACCTGCTCCCCATTCCTCATCCCTCTGGGATGGAGGTGGGAGCTGCCAGCTCACCTCCACAGCACTCACCCTGCCGGAGCTGCCTGTCACACCGCATTTCTGCCACCCTTCTGTGCAAACCTGGATGCCTGGGCAGGAATTTGGTGCCTTTCCAGCACTTGGAAATGATTCTTGTGGCCCTGCAGGTGCTCAAAAGAGGTGGGACTGGGAGCTCAGAGGTGAGGGCACTGCAGGGAATGAGCGTCACCCAATGGCCTTTTCCTGCCTGCCTCACCAAAGCTGCAGGAAAGAGCTCTGGGATGGGCCCAGGTGCCAAATGCTCCAAGGCCTTGCTCTGCCCCATCTCATCAGGGCAGTGGAGAAGGGATTCAAGAACCCCCGACCATCACTTCAGCATGAAGCTGACTTCTCTGTCCAAAAAGGGTAAACCCAGGAGCGCTGGAACCTCTCTAGAGCAGACAACAAAAAGCTGCTGCCATCATCCAACAATCCCTGGGCCCTGGGGCTGCCTGGGGTGCAGTTTCCATGGATGTGTACAGATTCCATGGATGTGTGCAGTTCCATGGATGTGTGCAGTTCCATGGATGTGTGCAGTTCCCATGGATGTGTGCAGAGTCCATGGCTGTGTGCAGTTTTTCAGGGATCCATGCAGTTTTTTAGGGATCCATGCAGTATTCCATGGCTGTGTGCAGTTTTTCAGGGATCCATGCAGTATTCCATGGCTGTGTGCAGTTTTTCAGGGATCCATGCAGTTTTCCATGGCTGTGTGCAGTATTTTAGGGATCCATGCAGTATTCCATGGCTGTGTGCAGTTTTTCAGGGATCCATGCAGTTTTCCATGGTTGTGTGCAGTTTTTCAGGGATGCATGCAGTTTTCCATGGCTGTGTGCAGTATTTTAGGGATCCATGCAGTTTTCCATGGCTGTGTGCAGTTTTTCAGGGATCCATGCAGTTTTCCATGGCTGTGTGCAGTTTTTTAGGGATCCATGCAGCAGTTCCCATGGTTGTGTGCAGTTTTCCATGGCTGTGTGCAGTTTTTTTGGGATCTAGGCAGTTTTCCATGGCTGTGAGCAGTTCCTCTCCTCCTGCTGGCTCCTCCCAGCCCAGCTCTGTGACTCCCTGGTGCCTGAAGAGCAAAAGCTCAGCAGGGCCATTGTGCTCCCAGGGAAGGCCCAGATGTTCCTGGATTTTGTGACACCAAGAGAAGACATTCCTGTGAGAGAGGAATCTCAGTGTGAGCCTAAACAACACTGGGAGAAGGGGAATGGGATCTCCTGAGTGACCTGGAGGGACTCTCCCTCCCTCCCTCTGCCCCTCCTGCCCCTGGAGAAGCTCCTCTGGCCAAAGGGTGGCTGCAGCTGCAGCTGGGAGCCCCCACAGAGATGAATTCCCAATTTCCCTGCTCCAAGCCCACGCTTCTCATCCTGCCAGGCTTTCCTCAGGGTTGTGCTCGGGAGGGAAGATTTGCTCCCAGGCTCTGGCAGGGCCATATAACAAAATCAGCCTGCAAGGTTCCTTACTCATCTCATTATACACACAGAGACCCTGGGCAGGCAAAGATAAAGCAAAATAAGGGAAAATTATTGCATCTCTTAAATGGGAATAAAATATCTCCAGGTGAAATCATTGCAGCAGCTCGCTGTGGGGTGGAGAGAGGCAGCAGCCGGTACCAGGGGTGCCCTGGGGGTGCCACAGGGCTAAGGACCAGCCCAGTGCTGGCACCAGCAGAGCCCAGGGCTGTGTGCAGTGGCAGTGTGACCCCCGGGGTGGTGGCAGTGGCCGTGGCACACAGGTGACGTTTCCAGGGAGCTGTGTGTGCCTCAGTTTCCCCCCAGCTGGCTGGGCTGGCAGCTCCAGCTCCCAGGGCAGCAGTTAAGGGGATCATGTTCGTACACGGAGTTGAATTCCAGTGGCTGTGCCCGTGTAAGTGCTGAGTGCTATTAACAACCAACAGCAGCTCCCCTTCCTGCCTTTGCCTCGGGCCATTCCAGCCCAGTGAAGCATCACAGGCAGCACTACCTGGCAGTGCAAACCTCGGGATAAGCTGGAAACCTGGAGCTGGGAGTCCAGAAAAATGTGCCTGGCTTTATCCAGGCTGATGGTGCAGGAGCTCAGGCTGCCTGGGAGGTGGGAGAGACACCCGAGGGTGAAGGAAGCGTCCCCCATGAAGCTGGGACAGGCAGGGGTGGTGGATGCAGCCCCCAGGTCTGGTTTGGGGTGGATGTGGACACATTGGGGTTTTGTTGTTTTTTTGGAGGTGCCCCCTGCCCTGTACCCAAAGCTGTGCCAGATCCCAGCTCTGAGCAGGCTGAGCCATCCCGGCCTCTCCCTCATCACCTTCCCCATTCCCATCCTTCCTCCTGCAGCTGGATCCTGCCTGGAGACAGATGATGTGCTGGGCAGCAACAGCAAAGTTTATTAAGTTGGGGTGGGAAGCTCTGGCAGGCTGGGTTCACAATTAGGCTCCCAAAGGCAAGATCATAAAGCATCCAGACACTTGGGATACGGGGCTGATTACCAGCATCCTTCATCATTAAATATTAACACCCAGGCTGCTTAAAGGCCACTGCAAGAATTATAGAATTTAATACCTATCACGCTCTATCAATAGGCCGGGAGAAATATGGGCCTTGCGCCTGTGTGGGTTTTTTTTTCAGGCTTCAGAGTAAACTGGAAGTCTGGCAAAATTAAACAGCACAATTCTTGCTTGGGAGCCACTGGGAATTGCAAACAGGGAGCACCAGGGATCAGCCATGTTTGATATGCTGGGGGAGAGAAGCTCATTAAAACACAGGCGCTGGGACCAGAAGGAGAGGAAATTAAAGCATAATTTAAGAAAAGAAACCCATCCATGGAGCGTGGCTGCAGCCCCCAGCGCTCCCCAGCGTGCCTGGCTGCTCCCAGTGACCCCAGACTCAGTGACCCCAGGCTCACAGTCAGCCCCAGACTGGTGGGATGGGTTAAAGGAGGGTTTATCCCCAACCCTACAAACCCCTGACTGTGCTGGGACAGAGCCATCCATGAAATCCTTCCCAGGGGCCGCATCCCCCCTTTCCAGCCCGTGCATGTGGGATGTAATGGCCAGGACACGACTGAAGCTCCCCAACACTGCTCACAAATCCTTTATATAGAGCAGAAAGCTGGGGAAATCCTGGAAGTCCCTAAAAAGTTGCTGCTTGTGACAGGATTTCTTTTTCTTCCTTGTCTTGCAATACTGGGCTCAGTTGTAGGAAAAGTGGCTGGGTCATGTGGACCTTTTGGGATGGGAGACAGAATCCATGATGAAAACATTGGAGGGGACAGGCTGCTGGGACTGAGTGGCAAAGGCACTGTCCCCAGAGCTCCAAAGCCATCCCAGAGCTCCAAACCCACCATTCCCAGTCCCAAACCCAGCATCTCAGAGCTCCAAAGCCATCCCAGAGCTCCAAACCCACCATTCCCAGTCCCAAACCCACCATTCCCAAAGCTCCAAAGCCACCATTCCCAGTCCCAAACCCACCATTCCCAAAGCTCCAAAGCCACCATCCCAAAGGACTGAAATATCACTCAGAAAGTGCAAAGTTCCTTCAGTACAAAGGGAAATCCGTGGCAGGGTTGGGGCTGTGACCATCCAGCTGTTCCTGGGATGTCCCTGCTCTCTGCAGGGAGACTCCTGGGCTGGTTTGAGACAAGTCTGACCCCATAACACAAACCAGAGCAGCTCAGTGAACCCTGAGTGTGGCCAGGCTGGGATTTTCCATGTTTTTCCATGCTTTTCCATGCTTTTCCATGCTTTCTGCATGCACAGAGCTGGCAATAAGAGCGCTTGAGCAGTGCGAGCCCCGGGGTGATGGAGGAGGAGCGGCGCCACCTGCGTGGGATGCAGAGCCTGGAAAGGGCTCGGGCACGGGCTGTTCATGTGGAAAAGCACAGGAATCTGCAGCCAGGTCTCCTTTTTTCCTGCAGAAACCTCTCCCCTGCCCTCCTTTTCACGCCACCGCTGTCACCTCCGCTTTTCCCCCTCTGCTCCTGACTCCTTGCCCGGGGCTCGGTGGCACCGCAGCCCCCGCAGCCTCCCGCTCCCCATCCCACCCCAAAGCAGGGAACAAACCTCTTCCAGAGGCAGCGAGGCAAATCCAGACGTGCCCGGCTCTGGGGAGGCTGATTGAAATAACTAATTAGGTTCTCACAGCCGTTCGTTCGCTGCGCGAGAATAAGAGCGGATCCCACTCTGTGTTTCCTAATGAATCCTGCTCGATGCTTCCTAATGATTTGGTTAAGGGAATTTGCCATGTCTCCAGGCTGTGGAGCCCATGCAGCCCAGCCCAGCTGCTGGGGAAGCTTTAGATGCTCTCCCAAATTTAACTTTCCCTGCTGCCATGCAGGATTTGTAACGTTTCCCGTCCCGGCAGCGCCAATTCCATCTCCCACTGCCATCCCAAACAATCCCCTTTTCCCTGGTTGTCCTATTTAGATGCACGCAGATGGTTTTCAATTTTCCCCTCTTTTTTCAGCATCTCTGAGGGGATTTCCACAAGGCAGATCTCCTCTCCCCAGCCCAGCACAAACCAAGGCCGGAGCTCTGTGCTCACGTCCCACGTTCCCAACGCCCCCTGAGTGCTCTGATCCCACAAAAACTGATGGATCCAACACCTGCCCTGCTGCAGGAAGTTCTCCTGAGCTCAGGAGTGCTGCCTGTCAATAACAGCATTGCTGGGGAGGAGTCTGAGGCATATTTGGATGAAATCATCTCTTTTAATTGTTATTTTCCAAGCTAGTCGCTCCACGGTGATTTTTCCTTCTAAATTCCATTGTTTATTACTTCTTGCTCCATTATCTCCTGGCTGGGGGGAGATTGAGGGTTTTTTCTCCCTGGCTATTATTTTTCAGGGGTTCAGGTCATCCAAACTTCTGGGAGTTGCTAAAATCATGTTTCTTTCTCGTGCTCCATTTTAATTCCCACCCTTGACTTTTCCCAGTGTTTTATTCTCCTCCAGTGCACATCTCTTTCCCCAGGGAATTGCCAGCATGGCAATAAATCACTGCTAATTCTCCTCCCTGCTCCTCACACCTCTTCTTTAAACAAATTTAATTTTTCATACATTCATTTCTGCACTGTTTATGAAGAATGCTTTGGGTTTTAAAATATTTGGGGTTTTTTCCCAGTCACACCATTTTTCCCACTTGGAATGAAGCATCCCAAGGACTTGGAGCTGACATTGCTTTCACCCCCTCCCTGCTCTATTGCAGTGGTTTTCTTTGAGCTGCTTTCACAAAATATTCCTTTTTTTTTTTTTTTTTTTTTTTTTTGTCCTGCACACCCCTGGCTGCACCAATACCTTCCAGCACACCTCCTCTGCTCGTTATTCTTTTCCTACAAGCCTTAAGAAATTCCAAGTCACCTCCTGCTATTCCATTTGGAGTGGCAGTTTTGTTATCCTCAGCTCCTCCAGTGCCAGCACTGAAGTCCCCCTGTCTGGAGCTTTTCTGCAGCCTCTCTCACACACTGCAGGTCTCTGTTGTGACTCAATTATGGAGCTTTTAAAGATTCCTCTGGGAGCTGTGGCTCTCCTGGATTTTAATCTCCCACCCAGGACAACATTCCCATTCTTTTTATTACTTCTACCACTCTGATTCATTCACTACAGGCAGAAGGAAAGGTTGGCTCCACAAAGCTCTGGCACATCCCTGCTCCAAAGTGTTTCTTCCAACAATGATTGCACAGATCCACTGGATGCTGGAACACCAGGGGAGGCTCAGGGTGGATATCAGGAAATATTTATTCACTGGAAGAGTGGTTAAGCTTTGGAATGGGCTGCCCAGGCCAGGGGAGGGTCACAATCCTGGAAATGTTGGCCAAAAAATGAGTAGAGGTGGGATTAGCACAATGGATTTGTGGGGGTGTGAAAGGGTGCACTTGGAGGTCTTGGAGGGCTTTGCCAACCTTAGTGATTCCAGGATTGGGAAGAGCATTCCCAGCAGGACAGGCAGGGATCCTGTCCCTGTGCCCAGCCCTGGGGACACCTCTGGGGTGATCCTGCCCCTGTGCCCAGCCCTGGGGACACCTCTGGGGTGATCCTGCCCCTGTGCCCAGCCCTGGGGACACCTCTGGGTGATCCTGCCCCTGTGCCCAGCCCTGGGACACCTCTGGCTGCTGTGTCCAGCTCTGGATCCTCAGCACAGCAGGGACAGGAGCTCCTGGAGCTGAGCAAGGGCCTGGAGCATCTCAGTGCCCAGGAAAGGCTGAGGGAGCTGGGGCTGCTCAGCTGGAGAGGAGCCCAGGGAGAGAGAGGGGCCTCAGCCCTGGCTGTCCCTGTGCTGAATTCTGTTGGGTGTCCTTGTCTGTCCCTGGGTGTCCCTGTCTGTCTGTCCCTGAGTGTCCCTGTCTGTCCCTGTGTCCCCCAGTCTGTCCCCAGTCTGTCCCTGTGTCCCCCAGTCTGTCCCTGTGTCCCCAGTCTGTCCCAGTCTGTCCCAGTCTGTCCCTGTGTCCCCAGTCTGTCCCTGTGTCCCCCAGTCTGTCCCAGTCTGTCCCTGTGTCCTCCAGTCTGTCCCTGTGTCCCCAGTCTGTCCCAGTCTGTCCCAGTCTGTCCCCGTGTCCCCAGTCTGTCCCTGTGTCCCCAGTCTGTCCCTGTGTCCCCAGTCTGTCCCAGTCTGTCCCAGTCTGTCCCTGTGTCCCCCAGTCTGTCCCTGTGTCCCCAGTCTGTCCCTGTGTGCAGGGCTCAGGGCAGCCCCAGGCTCTGCTCCAGGCCCAGCCATGGCCCCAGAGCCACGGGCAGGGCCTGAGCCCAGGAGCTGCCCCTGCCCAGGAGGCAGAGCTGCTGCCCTGGGCAGTGCCAGCCCTGAGCAGATGGTGCAGAGGCTGTGCAGTGTCCCTGCCTGGGGCCATGGCAGAGCTGTGAGCACACCCTGCTGTGCCCTGAGCTCTGGGATGGCCCTGCTGGAGCAGGGAGGTGACACCAGGTGAGCTCCTGCCAGCCTGAACCTCCCCAGATGGATTTCAGGGAATGAAGGAATTCCTGGTGCTCCCAGCTCAGTTCTTGTGTCTCATTCCAGCACTGGAGCTCCTCCAGCCCTGCTGAATGAAAGCTCTGGGCAGCATTTGAGCACATTAAAACATTCAGAGTCACCCCAAATTGTCCTGTTGTGATGAAGACATCCAAGGAAATGCTCCAAGTGGGATGATTTAAGAGCAGTGGAGCCAGGCAGACTGGCTTGAGATTCTCCCAAAAATCTGCAGCAGAAATTGGGGGAAATCCCACCCTGAACCATCCAGGGCTGCCATATCTCCCTGCAGCATTCCCCAAAAACGAGGGCCCAAGGTGAAGGGATGCCAAAGGAGAAATTCCAGAAAGGGCCCTTCCATTTCTACAAGGGAAAAATAAATATATGCAGTCAAAGATTAAATGCCAGCTTGAAGAGGCATTCAGCCACACTTCAAGGAACAGCTCCAATATAGAAAACAAGAAAAGAACATTTCTGAGAACTTCAATTAAGTACAAGGTAACTTGGAATGATTCCCATCCGTTCCTTAAATTTTCCAGACTATCTTTTCTCCTTTAATTTACTCACGGCTCTCAGAAAGGCTTTGCTACATCAAAGATACTTTTTGTCTCCTTTGTTCAAATGGATAAATTTGCCTACAAAAATTAGAAATATCATCAACAGTGGAAAATAATTTATTTGTAAAAGGAACTAACTTTTGTTTGAACTAGAGCTGGGAATGGAGATAATGTCTATGAATATGTGGAATGAATAGATGGAAGTATCTGAATTTATGGAAATACATGAATTCTCCTTTGCTGATAGAAAATTACAGTCAGGGCCCATCACAAGGCAAATTAATATTCAACATAATCTCATTCCCACACAGGAGCCCAAAGAGACAATTGATCTTGTTTGCACTGGAATCAATGGAAAAACTCCCAGAGCTGGGCTTCCAAGGAGGAGCAGAGGCAGCAGGACACCTGAGCTGCTGCACACCCACCTCTTCCCAGCATCCCAAAGGCTTTGGAACCTCTGGGGCTGCCATGGGACTGAGGATCCCACGCCAGGTCTGGTTTGTTCTGCTCTAAGCCACTCTGACAAAGCAGCAGCAGGGATGTGCTCGCCCCCAGGCCACCTTTGGAGCTCTGCTTTCCAGGCCTTCAATCCCCCTCTCAGGGAAGATGTTTTCCTTCAAGGCTCAGCCCTGGCAGGAGCAATATTGGCTCTAGCAGACCTTATTTTTCATTTCTCTTTCAAATGCATTGATTTTTTATCTGCTTGATTCTGAGGAGGAGCTGTGGCACCTCTTTTACATTCCAAGGCTGCCTCAGGAGCTGGAATAACTCGGAGCTCTGGATGTTCAGCTGGAGCCAGGCTGGTCCTGCCAGCTCAATGTCCCCAGCATCTGTGAGGACAGGGGGAATGTGGCATCTCTCAGCCTCCTGGGACAGCTGGGAGCTGAAACCCAGCAGTCAGAATCCTTGGAACACACACTGGGAATGATCATTCCCCCACCAGGGCTGCTCCTGCTGATTTGTTAATGATTTAAATCCAACCAGTGCTGGAGTGTCCAAGTCAGCCCCACAAAACCCAGCCATGCTAAAGGCAGGCAGGTCTTTCCCTGCAATCTCCACAGCTCCCAGCAGATCCCAAACTGTGGAACCCAGAGGAAAAACCTGGACAAAAATTCCACTTTGGCATGGTGGAGAGTTCCACCTGCTTATCTGTGGAACTTCCCCATGTTGCTGCATGGAACAGAGCAGGGCTGTTCTGATGGGGACAAATCCATTCAGGAGCTGCTTGCACTGACCCAGAATTCCCAACCAGACAATGCCAGGCACTGCAAGCTCCCAGCAGGCTCTGATCCTGTCCTTCTGCTTCTGATCCTGCTTCTCCTGCCTCTGGTCCTGTTCTCCTGCTTCTCATCCTGTTCTCCCGCCTCTCATCCTGTTCTCCTGCCTCTGATCCTGTTCTCCTGCCTCTGATCCTGTTCTTCTGCCTTTGGTCCTGTTCTCCTGCCTCTGATCCTGTTCTCCTGCCTCTCATCCTGTTCTCCTGCTTCTCATCCTGTTCTCCCGCCTCTCATCCTGTTCTCCTGCTTCTCATCCTGTTCTCCCGCCTCTCATCCTGTTCTCCTGCCTCTGATACTGTTCTCCTGCCTCTCATCCTGTTCTCCTGCTTCTCATCCTGTTCTCCTGCCTCTGATACTGTTCTCCTGCCTCTCATCCTGCTTCTCCTGCCTCTCATCCTGTTCTCCTGCCTCTGATCCTGTTCTTCTGCCTCTGGTCCTGTTCTTCTGCCTCTCATCCTGCTTCTCCTGCCTCTGATCCTGTTCTCCTGCCTCTGATCCTGTTCTCCTGCCTCTCATCCTGTTCTCCTGCTTCTGATCCTGTTCTCCTGCTTCTGATCCTGTTCTTCTGCTTCTCATCCTGCTTCTCCTGCCTCTGGTCCTGTTCTCCTGCCTCTCATCCTGTTCTCCTGCCTCTCATCCTGCTTCTCCTGCCTCTGATCTCTGTGGAACACCCAGGGAAGAGCCTACTGCTGGCAAAGCTTTCCTCCCATGGCTGAGGGGCTCAGGTGGGGGCAGAAATCTCACCAAGGATACAACAAAGTAGAGCAGTGGCAAGAAAAACTTGTGTTCCATATGCCAGGCTCTGGAAAACCAGGCTGGAACAAGGCACTGAAATAAAGGCAGCTTCTTGAGTAGGTTTAGGTTGGATTTTGGGATGAAATTCCTCCCTGTGTGGGTGGGCAGGCCCTGGCACAGGGTGCCCAGAGCAGCTGGGGCTGCCCCTGGATCCCTGGCAGTGCCCAAGGCCAGGCTGGACAGGGCTGGGAGCACCTGGGACAGTGGAAGGTGTCCCTGCCATGGCAGGGGTGGCACTGGATGAGATTTAAGGTCCTTTCCAACCCAAACTATTCCACCATTTCACGATTCCCCCAGCACTGCAGATCCCACCACCAGCTCATGTTCTCTTTTCCTGATGATGGGAGGCAGAAAATATGAGATCAGTTCTCTTCAACAAGGGCAGAAAGGGCTGGAGACAGGGAATGTGCTTTCCATGCCAGGCAAATCCAAAGGAAGTGTGATAAACTCTGGAATTAAAGGGAGCCCAGAGAGCTGTGGATGTACTGGGAAGAATCAGCACAGCTTCTCCAGGGGAAATCACATCCATGACATTTCATTGGAGGTGGCAACACTGGTCCAGGCAAGAATTTGCTGTAGCTAAAGTGAATTTTCCAAAAATTCCATTAAAAATTCTCACAAAAGGCACTTGGAGACACTGAGATTTCAGGGAATGCAAGAGGAAGTCCCTCCATGGATTTAAGAGCAGTCAAAAACATAACACTGAGGGAAGGATAACTGATTTGTGCTCCACACCAGCCATGGGGATCCTTGGAGGCCTGTCCTGGGATCTGCAGCGTGGAACACTCATCAATGATCTGGAAAAGTGGGGAATGATGAAGTGACAGTGTTTGCCTATGCGACAAAATTATTCAGGATCATGAAATCCAACAGTGACAGTGAAAAGCTCTGGAGGATCTGCTGAGAATGAGTTCCTGACAATAAAACAGGAGGTGAAATTCAGTGTAAATACATGGTAGGTTATGGCAGGGAAGGGGAAAAAATCCGGAGTGGGAATGGAGTTTAAACAATGATTAACACAGAATGAGCTGCCAGTGCTCATCCCAGAGTTCAGAGAGCCCTGGGAAGGTGTCCTGGAAATGCTGCTCCAGTGGGGGCCTGGTGTCTCAGGTTGGAAGATGCAGCTGGGGTGTGAATGCTGTTATCATCTGTCAGAGCTGGGGCAGTTCTCTGCTGTCCATGGGCAGTTTGTTCTCTATCTCTCCCCCAGCCAATCCTCCCTGCAGGAGATCTCTGCTGTCCATGGCCACTGAGTGTCCCTGCAGGGCTGATCCAATTCCAGCATCCCATGGGGAGATGCTGCGCCCAGGGCAGGAGCCAAGCATTCCTACCTGGATCCAATGTGAGCCTGGCACAGCACAGCAGCCTTTGCCCAGTGCATTGCCAGAGGAGCAGCTTCTGCTGCCCTGCATGGCCAGAGGGAGCCCAGGCCCATCTCCAACAGCCCTGGAGCTGCAGAGGAAAACTCCCCCCTTGTGCAGGATCCCTGCTCCAGCAGAGCCACAGCTGGCACTGCAGGAGGGCTGAGCCCCCATGGGATGGGGCTGTGCCACCCCCTGACACACAGGGGACAGGGCCTGCTCTGACTCTGACTGGGTTGGTTTGTATTACATAATTTTTAAATTTTTATTTTCTTCCCTAATAAAGACTGTTATTCCTATTCCCATATCTTTGTTTGAGAGCCCCTTAATTTCAAAATGATAACAATTCATAGGGAGGGGGTTTGCATTTTCCATTTCAGGGGAGGCTCCTGCCTTCCTTAGCAGACACGTGGCTGTTCAAACCCAGACACCTGGTCACAAAGCCAGGAAGATGTTTGGGCCCACTTGGGACAGAGAGAACAGGGCAGGAATTGTCCCCAGAGCCAGCAGGGACATCCATGGGCCATCTGTATTTTGAGTCCTGAGTGTGTGGCTGATCCTGCATCTCATAATGGACACAACAGGAAAAGACAAAAACAGGAAGAGGATGACACAGGGATGGTAAAAAATTCAACAGCCCAAGGTTATCCAGCTTAGATGGGCCATGGAAATCTATCCTGGTGTTTTGGAGACAGAAATTGGGAATTGGTGATTTCCCCTTTCAGGCACTGGGATAAGGATTCAAAAGCACAGGATTGAGAATGGTGAAGCAGAACCTTTTCCCACTTTCCAGAGCCTGAAGGAGCTACAGGAAAAACAAAGAAAGGCAATTCCCAAGGGATGGAGGGACAGGACACAGGGAATGGCTCCCAGTGCCAGAGGGCAGGGCTGGATGGGATATTGGGAATTGTTCCCTGTGAGGGTGGGCAGGCCCTGGCACAGGGTGCCCAGAGCAGCTGGGGCTGCCCCTGGATCCCTGGCAGTGCCCAAGGCCAGGCTGGACACTGGGGCTGGAGCAGCCTGGGATGGTGGGAGCTGTCCCTGCCATGGCAGGGGCTGGAATGGGATGAGCTTTAAGGTCCCTTTCAACCCAAACCATGTTACAAATGCCCTTTCTGGTCACTGCCTAAAATGGGGCATCTTCAGGCCCAGGGATGCAGCTCAAAGGCTCCTCTGCATTTCCCACCCAAAGCAAAGCAGATCCTCCCCCAAACTGCTGCCATTCCCAGCCTGATCCCACGTGAGAGAGGCTGAGGAGCACAGCCCAGGCAACCTTCACTGTTCTCCTGTGAGGGAGGCAAACAGGTAAAAATTAATATTTGGGTTTTAAATCTAAAGACCAGAATTATTCAAACAAAAGACCAAATTATTCAAATCATCGTGCTACAGGAGACCAAAACTTGGAGGAGGAGATGAAAGAATGAACTGCAGAGCCCTGAGAAGATGCACGATGAGAGGCCAGCTCTGCTGCCCCATCTCTGGGGGGCCCTGCTGCCAATCCTGCTGAATTCCAAAGGGTCCCTTTCCTTCTGGAATGCCGAGGTACAGCTCATTTCCCCTCTGCCTTGCTCTCCAGGACACGCTGTTAAATTCCTTCCTTTCTTCTTCATTTTTATTTTCCGGGGAGACACAACTGGGGATGATCCATCAGAGGGAAATACCTAAACCTCACATTGCCTCGAGGAGCCTGCTCGGAGAAGAAAGAAGATTTTGTGTGAAGGCAACGCTCACCAGCGAGGCTCCACATCAAAAGGATGTTTTTCTACGCACTAAAGAGCAGGATTCATTCTCCATCCGGGCCCAGATTCACACTGACACCGGGAAGACTTTCAGGCAGCCACACTTTGTTTACTTAAAAGCTGGGAGGAAGGGAAAATGTCACAAGTGTTCATGTAGAGCTGCGTGTGCCCCAGTCGGACACCTCCAGCACGGCTCTTTGTACAAGCAAAACCCTCCCCGGGGCCGGGGAGTGCTGCACAAATCATCTGCCCAATCATTTAGGGCCATGAATAATTCATGGGCAGGCAAATGTGTTCACAAGCAATTCCTGGGAAGGGCTGGGAGCTGTTCAAGGCATGGATGTGCTGCTGCTGGGAACCTGAGCGGGCTTTCCTCGGATCCCTGGAGCCCGCTGAACATCGCTGCCTGTCCCCACGCCGGGCTCTGTCCCCTCCCTGTCCCAGCTGCTGCAAACCCCAGCGCCCCCCTCAAGGGCTGATTCCCATGGCACATCAAAATTACTTCATGGGACTCGTTTCATTTAATCTTTATTTATTTGTCCTTTCTTCAGGCTGCCAATGGAGGTGCAGAGCTGCTTTTCTGAAGCTGCACAGCTCACGCAGATGTGGCTCCATCCCTCCAAACATCCCTGTCCTGAGCTCTTTGTCCACTCCCTGTCCCAACAGGTGGAAGTCCCAGTGTCCACCTCTAGAGCAAATTCCCATGACACACCTGAATGACTTCATGGGAGTCATTTCCTTCCTTCCTTCCTTGAATCCTTCCTTCCTTCCTTCCTTCCTTCCTTCCTTCCTTCCTTCCTTCCTTCCGCCACTTCCGCCACTTCCGCCACTTCCGCCACTTCCGCCACTTCCGCCACTTCCGCCACTTCCTTCCGCCACTTCCTTCCGCCACTTCCTTCCGCCACTTCCTTCCTTCCTTCCTTCCTTCCTTCCTTCCTTCCTTCCTTCCTTCCTTCCTTCCTTCCTTCCTTCCTTCCTTCCTTCCTTCCGCCACTTCCGCCACTTCCGCCACTTCCGCCACTTCCACCACTTCCGCCACTTCCGCCACTTCCTTCCGCCACTTCCTTCCTTCCGCCACTTCCTTCCTTCCTTCCTTCCTTCCTTCCTTCCTTCCTTCCTTCCTTCCTTCCTTCCTTCCTTCCTTCCTTCCGCCACTTCCTTCCGCCACTTCCTTCCTTCCGCCACTTCCTTCCTTCCTTCCTTCCTTCCGCCACTTCCTTCCGCCACTTCCTTCCGCCACTTCCTTCTGCCACTTCCTTCCGCCACTTCCTTCCTTCCGCCACTTCCTTCCGCCACTTCCTTCCGCCACTTCCTTCCGCCACTTCCTTCCTTCCGCCACTTCCTTCCTTCCGCCACTTCCTTCCTTCTTTCCTTCCGCCACTTCCTTCCTTCCGCCACTTCCTTCCGCCACTTCCTTCCTTCCTTCCGCCACTTCCTTCCTTCCTTCCGCCACTTCCTTCCGCCACTTCCTTCCGCCACTTCCTTCCGCCACTTCCTTCTGCCACTTCCGCCACTTCCACCACTTCCACCACTTCCTGGAATCCTTCCTGGAATCCTTCCTTCCTTCCTGGAATCCATCCTTTGTTCCTTCCTGGAATCCTTCCTGGAATCCTTCCTTCCTTCCTGGAATCCATCCTTTGTTCCTTCCTGGAATCCTTCCTGGAATCCTTTTTTCCTTTCTTCCTTCCTGGAATCCTTCCTAGAATCCTTCCTGGAATCCTTCCTGGAATCCTTCCTTCCCTCTCTTTCTCTCTCCCTCTTGGGTTGGGTTGGAAAAGACCCTAAATCCCATCTCATCCCACCCCTGCCATGGGCAGGGACAGCTCCCACCATCCCATGCTGCTCCCAGCCCCAATGTCCAACCTGGCCTTGGGCACTGCCAGGATCCAGAGGCAGCCACAGCTGCTCTGGGCATCCCCTGCCTGGGGCATCTTTGGGGGAAAATATATTTGGGTTTTTTTCAGGATCAGGCCCAGCAGAACAAGCCCAGTTCTCTTTAGCCTTGCATGAGATGCAAAATTTAAGGTGAAGCAACAGGTTTCCTATAAATATCTATAAATATCTATAAATATCTATAAATATCTATAAATACATGACAGGTTTCCTTTAAATATAAATATCCTATATATTTGTCCTCCGAAATATTTGTTGCACAGCCTCCAGTGATGCATGTTCAGCTCTCCATCCTGGTCTCCAGGACCTCCTTCCAGGGTGATCCCTCAATCTTTTGAGAAGGTATTTCTGGGGGCAGTGTGTTTCTCCTGCTGCAGCCCAGATTCCCAGGAAATAACCATTTCTGGAAATCCAAGCTGCTTTTCTGCCAAGAAAACTCATGGAGGGCTCTGGGAATTTTCAGCCCAGTCCCACCCATGGATTTGAAGAGGAAATTTCCCCCTTTCCCTGCCCCATGGGGAGGATCCTCACCAGTTTAGGAGCTGCTCTGGCCCCACTGTCCATGAGGAAATTCTCCCTCCATGTCCCATCCCCGCTGCTCACTCTCACTAATTACCCTGAGCGCTGATGAAATATGATTACATTTTTCTCTTCATTAGGCATGATATCAAATCATAACTCACATGTATCAAATTGTTTTATTCCTTTTCTCCCTGTTTGCTTTGGAATTCTTCCCTGCTCCTGACAATGTGGGTTTAGCTCTGTCTGTGCTGCTGGGCCCAGCAGCTGCCAGGACCCTGCAATTTTAATGATCTAATCCGACAGCGAGCAGGCTTTAATTTAAACTTTTATTAACGACCACTTTCTACCCTCAAAGACTATATTAAAATTGCTTAATGGAATTGCAGATTATAAATGCCCCACTGCAAGGCCCACTCGTGCTGGCTGCAGCACCCCTTTGGAATTCAGAGCAATCCTATTAAGTCCTCTTTATGTTTTGGAGAGGTCATTTTGATTGCAGCTTTTTGTGTACTTCCCCTCGGAGATAGCGCTGCCCCAATCTCTGAATTTGAAAGAAAAGAGTTTTACCAGAGACCACGTCTTTCACATTCATTATCCTTCCGAAGGCAGCTTCAGATTTAATTCCTTTGACTTACTGCATGGATTTTTTTGGGGACTCTGCTGGGGGGGATGGAAATGAATTCCTCGGGCAGCATCAGTCGGTGACAGGAATGACAGAATCCACCCCGAGAACTGCTGGGAAAGGAGAGGAGAGGAGAGAGGAGGATGCAGGGATTCATTCTTAGGTGGAAAATTGCAGGAGCAGGACAACCCTTGGAAGTGTGAAACCCTTTGCCTGAAATGCCGCAGTTTTTCACACCCCCTGTTAGTCCTGGCTCTGTTAGGCCAGGCTTTAATGGTCGTCTCTTCACGGAGTCTCCCCCCAGCCCATTCTTTATTTTATTTAAGGACTCAGCAAAGGCATCAGCAGTCCCCAAACCCCCCCAGAGCCCAGCAGGGTGATTGTTTCCCTCAGGAAATGCCCTATTAATCATTTGTTGTATAGATTTAATTTCTCACCATTCTCCCCTCTTTATTTGCTGTTGTTATTGTCCCTTTCTGCCGTGAAAAGGCAGAAACAACCTCAGGTTCTCAAGGAAGGGAACAATCCATCAGTTCTGCGGCCTCACAATGGGAATCTGCGGGAGCAGCTGCCTCTGCTCTGAATGTCCCTTGTCCCAAAGGCTTGACCAGGGGACAGAAAAAGCACTTATTCCCAGGGAAAAGAGGGAGGTGAAGGACACACAGGGGGATTTCTGAGGGGGAGTTTTTCCATTCCAGTTGTTTGCACTCAAGCTGCTCCTCTGGTCTCTTTTTCCAGGGATGGAGTGTTGGGTGTGACCCACCTGATGCATTTGAAATATCAAACCCAGCACAAAAGAACCCAGCTGTGAACCTGTTTGTCCCCTAAAAATAACTTGAAGGGTTGAGCAGGGCACAGCAGAGACCTTTAAAGTGAGGGAAAATGTGCTGCCTTCTCTGTAGACAGGGCCAGATCCCCCAGGAAAGGATTTCTCACCTGGCAGGTAAATGCAGCTGCCACAGGCCCTGGGCAGGGGGAACATCTGGGAGCCAGACAAGCCCTGTAGAGGCCCTGTGCAGTGGGAGGCCTCCCAGCCCACCTGTGGCAGGGATGAGGTTCCCCAAATAATTCCCATTATTGAGGGAATGCTCTCATTGCTCAGGGCAGGATTTCCCTGTAGGATTGACGGGCGTAGGACGGTCGGGATGGACAGAGATGAGAGATCTCTGAAGCCAGGTCAGGAATTTGGGGTTTATTGCAAAGGGCCTGGGGGCAGGGCCCTGCTGGGAGCTGCCAGGCACAGCTCAGAGCAGGACTGAGAGAAGAGAGGGGCAGAGAGGATGAGAGGGTGAGAGAGTAAAAGCATAAGAGAGTAAAAGGGGGTAGGAGAATAAATGGGGTAAGAGCTAAGAGGCAAGAGGGGCAAGAGCTAAGAGCTAAGAGAGCGAGGTTCCCATTACAATACAATAAATCTTCTTCTGTGTTGAATATTCTAATTCTCACTAACCAATCTAGTCCAAGATACAAATCCTATAACATTTACATACAGCCTATAAGAATCACTACATTACCACACTGTGTTACATTTTAAACCCTACAAACTCTTCTTTGGGCCCCTCTGCCAAGCTGGCAGGGTCTGCTCTGCCCCTTGGGCCTGTCTGCAAGCAGAGGGTGTTGTTCCATCAAAAGGGGATCACCTTCAGCTGGCCACACCATTGTTTTCCAGTTGTTCAGTAACTGGGGGATCTCAAAGCTTGCTTTCATTTCAATCTCGCTTATAGTTTCTATATTCTCAAAATCTTTTGCCAGACAATCATATTTATAAGGCTTTCCTGTTTCATCTTCCCCAACATTTCCCCATCCCTGAGTCCTGGCCAAACCCTGCTCCTCACAAGGTGACACCAACATTCCCCTGCCTGGATATTTGCCATGGAACCTGCAGCCAGGGAAGTGTGGAACTGGAGAGAAAAATCACCTGGACCTGCCTGTATTCTGTAAGGAAAGGCTGAGGGAATTGGGATTGTTCACCTGCACAGGAGAAGCTTTGGGGGGACCTCAGGGTGGCCTTGCAGGGCCTGAAGGAGCCCCAGGAAAGCTGGAGAGAGACAATTGCCAAGGGATGGAGGGACAGGACACAGGGAATGGCTCCCAGTGCCAGAGGGCAGGGATGGATGGGATATTGGGAATTGGGAATTGTTCCCTGTGAGGGTGGGCAGGCCCTGGCACAGGGTGCCCAGAGCAGCTGGGGCTGCCCCTGGATCCCTGGCAGTGCCCAAGGCCAGGCTGGAGCAGCCTGGGACAGTGGGAGGTGTCCCTGCTGAATGGGATGAGCTTTAAGATCCCTTCCAACCCAAACCACTCCATGATCCTGGGATGATCCTGATGCTCCATGAGCTGAAATCATTGACCTGGGATTCTCCATGCTGGGATGCACTGGGCATTCCTGGCTCTCCATGACCCAGCATTCCTGGCAGTTGTTTCCTGCTGCCATGGGCTCCATCCCAGTTGGATCCAGCCCATTCCCACCCTGTGCCCTTGCCCTGGCAGGAAACCAGGGCATTTCACCTGCCCCAGCATTCCCTGCTCATCATTCAACACCCACACCCCCAGCATCCATAAAATGGGAACATTTGTTCCATTTGCTGCCTCCTGCCCCCAAGCAGGGCCTGGAAGCTGGAGTGGGGTTGAAGTGAAGCTGGCATGAACAGTGAGCAGGGGCTCAGAATTGATCTTTTGTGAGTATTTGTGTGTTAAAGTTACAGATCTGCTTTCCCCCCCTGTTTGCAATAGCTCTGCTCAAATATTTGTGGAGCCTGAACGCGGCCTAATTGAAATTCACTCAAATTCAAATTAATATTCATGATTTTTTTTTTCCTCTCTCCTGCCTTCCACTCTTCACTCGGCTCTGAAGGGAAGCAGCTCCCTGCTGTGGAGGGGACAGCTGGAAGCTGGAAGGCTCCTGGGAGGGTGAAAACTTTGGCAATCCACGTGGAATTTCTGGAGGCAGGCACAGGCTGGATGTCAGGATTGACAGGAGGGTTTGGAGCTCCTCAGGGAGTGCTGGAATTTCACAGCCTCTCCCTCTGCATCACTGCTCCCTCCACCTGCTCCTTGTCCTTGGATCCAGCTCCATCCTGCCCTTCTCCAGCAGCATCCCTAAACCAGAGCTGGGACTTCTCCAGGAGGGCAGGGGCAGAGGTTTGGGGCTGTCAGGGAGTGAGAAGGGATTTGGGGATGGCTCTTGTTTGGAGCTGGCTGAGACCTCCAACCTTAATTGTGTGATTTCCTTCGAAGGTGAGCAGAATGTGATGAACCCCACATCCCTACAAAACATCCTTTTCCCAGACCTTTCCCTGCCTAGCCAGCCTGCTGCTCCCTGTCTGCCACCAAGGAGATCTTGCAGGGGGAGATCAGAGCTGCCTGGCACAGCCAGACCTCCTCCAGTCACCCAGGAAACACAGGACGTTTTTCTTCTTCTCAGGAAAACATGGAAATTAAATTGGAATCACTACATGGATGCAGCTCTGCCCAGATAAACTCACAGGCTGTCAGCTTGCAGATGTTCCTGGCTGCTGGAACATCTTTTCTCAGGCTTTTCCCAGCATCCCAGGGATTCTGGAAGTGCTTTCCATCCAGTATTTATGGGCCCCAGTTAAGCACTAGGATAGAAATATTATAAACTTTGTATTTAGCAAGGAAAATCCAGAAATGGGGAAAACTACCCAGGGGCACTGCAATGTCTGACAGATCCTAGGAAGGAATTCTTGGCTGGGAGGGAATTCAGGGTGCCCAGAGCAGCTGTGGCTGCCCCTGCATCCCTGGCAGTGCCCAAGGCCAGGCTGGACACGGCTTGGAGCAGCCTGGGATGGTGGAAGATGTCCCTGCCATGGCAGGGGGTGGAACAAAACAACCTCTCAGATCCCTTTCCAACCCAAACTCTGGGATTAATCCTAAATTCTGGGATTCCAGTTTTGAAATCCAAGCCCAAGACAGAATAATTCAGCTGTTAAGTGCCCATTTCTCCCCTAAAAATAACCCAAAAGGTTGAGTGGGGCACAGCAGACCATCCTAGTTGATTTTTCCCAAAAATGGGATTTTGCTCCCACTGCCCCTGTGCAGAGCCACAAATATATTTTTTTTCCAATTGATTTTTTTTCTTTTAAAGCCTCATGGGCAGAAATCCTGAAGGAAGCAGAGGCAGGAAGATCAGGCAGCCTGTTTGCTCCTCAGGTGTGGGATCAGCAGCAGCTCCAAGGTCTTTGCAGGACAGAGACTTTATGACTCCCAAGCCATCTCCCTTCCCTGCCTCGGCCAGCACAACAGGAGCCAAATTTATCTCTCCTCTAAATACCAGCAGAGCTGAACAGGGGTTTTTAAAAGTCACCCAAGTGCTCCAGTCCTCCTCATGCCCTGGTGGCATTTTCAGCCCACAAATCACTGGCAGGGTGTCCCAAGCCCTGTGCCTGCAGTTCCAAACTGTGCAGTGCCCTCAGCCTGGAAAACTCCACATGAAACCCAGTGCAAAGGACAGCAGGGGATGCCCAGGGCTTGGAAAATATCCTTTATTTTAGGGCTGGGATTTTATACCAAGGTTTCTCCTGGAAATCATTATCTAAAACAGAGCTGGGCTGCAGCTGAGGGGTCCCTCGGAGGCAGAAAACTCTCCTGGCAACAAAAGCTGTGCAGGACCTCTGAAATAAGGGCTGTGATCACCAAAGAAGCTTCCTTGGAGCTCCTTAAAGGTCTGAACCCCAGACCCAGTGGTGTCAGTGCTGTGGGCAAGGGTCCAGGTTGGAAAGATTTGTCCAGGGCAGGAAATCACCCGGAACCTGGGGTATCTCCCTAGCTGGGCTTCCTCTGGGGAAGATCCTACAGCTGGGGGGTAATCCAGGAACTCCCTGTCCCGACCCCATCCTGCTTTTCTTAGGGTCAGCGTGGAAAAAGTTATTATTGGAGGCACAACAAGCTGGTTTTTAGAGAGCAGCCTTGAGGGGAATGGAGTAATTCCATGTTCTGCACCATAACAGAAGAGCACAGAGGGTTGATCACACACCTGCCTCCAATCTGAATCCTTTTTCTGCCTCAGTACCTTTTCTCTCTTTCCACTTTAGCTGCTCTGCTGTCTCCTCTGGGGAGATTTCCACAGGAGCACCAGGCAGGAGGTGCAAAACCAGGGCAGCCCCTGGGCTGCTGCCCCCTGGTCTCCATCAGCCTGAAGCCCTGCAAAGGGTTTTCACAAAGGCCCGGAGTGTCAGGACAAAGAGGAAGGGATTTAGGGTGAAGGAGGAGGATTTTAGATGGGATATTGGGAAGGAATTCTTCCCTGTGAGGATGGAGAGGCCTCAGGGTGCCCAGAGAAGCTGTGGATGGATGGAAGTGTCCAAGGCCAGTTGGAGCAGCCTGGGACAGTGGAAGGTGTCTCTGCCATGGCAGGGGTGGGACTGGATGGGATTTCAGGTCCTTTCCATCCAAACCATCCTGGGATTCTATGAAATGGGATACAAGGAGCAATCCAAGGGGAGATGGATCCCTCGTGTTCCCTCAGCATCCCAAGGGTGGCTCACAGCCAGCAGGAGCTTCACCCTCCTACAAGTCTGACCCCAGTTCCCACATCTGGTACCTCCCAAGGTTCTCCAGGCAGCACTTCCTGGATTTCCAGTGTCCCTGTGCACAGACACAGGGATTGCTGCTGATCCCCCTCCAGCTTTTCCAGCAGGATGAACACTTGCAGCTCATCCAGCAGCTCAGCCTCTGCATTATTAGGTTTCCTCAAGCCCTGAATGTCCCATGCAGGCCCAGGCACTCAATATTCTTTAAATTCCCTATTTTCACCAGCACCTCTTCATTTGATCCCTTAATCCTTTATAGCAACTCACCTTTATTACCAGCAAGGAGCAAGTCAGGAGCAGACTTTTCCCAACATCCCCTGAGGTGAGAACTTATGAAATGAAATCATTTCACTTCTCAGCTGTGTCCTCATCTTCCTTAATTGTTCCCTTTTAACTCCCAGGGAGCCAGCAGACCTGCCTGGCTCCTTTGCAGCCTTTCCTCTTCCTGCCAGACTTGAATCATCCATTGTTTGTTTCCATTCCTTGCTATTCCTTGCTGGCTTCCTGTTTCCCCTCTTTCATGCTGTATTTTCTGTTCCTTGACCTTGTGAAGGTTGGATTTGCAGTTTTTGAAGGGCCATTGTGCGGCCCAAACACCTTCCTGAGCTCTGCTCCTTACCTGCCTTCATCCCTGCCTTGCTCTGCTCCCACCCACACCAGGTCGAGCCCCTTTGGAACTGATTCCTGCTGGAATCTCATTAATTGCAATTAAACCTGAGCTGGAGGCTGAGCACTTTGCAGGATGTGCTTTGCCCTGTCATCCTCAAAGAGCATCCAGGCCAAATTTTGGGATTTCATCTTTATTTTGGACTCTTGCTGCCACCCTTGTCCCACTGCAATCTCTCCACCCCAAGGTTGGCGTCACCGTGGCAGGGCTGGAGCCTCCTCTTTGCCAAGGATAATGAATGTAATTACATCCTTAATGAGTGAATCCAATTCCAGCCCAATTCATCCCACGGTGTGCTGGGAGCGGGGCTGAGCCGGGGCTGTGCAACGAGCGAATCTCCAAAATTCCATTCCCCGCATTATTGGGACTTAAAAAATTATGTCTTATTCATCTATTGATGACAGTGGCCTCTTGGGTGTAAATTGAAGCAATTACAAAGGATCATGCAAATTAATCAATTATTTTCAGATTATTAGACTCGAGCAGAAGTCTTGCTCTTCAATTTAGTTAAACTTTGCCTCTGAGTCAATTTTCCAACCTCCAAATTAAGCTATTTATTAGCTCAGAAGATGTGGGCAAAGGGAAGGAAAAGTTCCACTCAGGAGCTGGATCACACAAGGGGTCAGTTTGAACAGGGTTTCACACAGAAACGGAGACATTTAAAGGGTTCAGAGGGGCCAGGCCTGATCCCAGTGCGAGTGGGATGTCTGGGATTGTGGAAAAGGCTGTGACAGGATCCCAGCTCTGTGCAGGAATCTCAGAGCAGGAACAACACAGGAGCTGCAGTGGTTTAATCCTAAAGCTCCTGATGTGAGGGACAGAGGGGACACCACCCCCCAAGGGGACAAATGCCCTCTGCCCCTGCTTGCCTTGGGGGAATCCTTTGGGAATCCACCCCACCCTGAGCTCTAGGGTGTCCCATGGAGGAGGTGACACCAAGATGCACCCCAGGATGGGGATGAGACCCCTCAAAGCCCCACAGCTGCTCCTGCCCAGCTCCCACATCCCCTGGGTGGCTTTAATTGTCCATCCCTAATGGATTATCACGGCTCTTCCAGCCTCGCCCAATTAATGCAAATTCCAAGGAGAGCTAAAAGAGAATGAAATGAGAATTAGGAGCAGAGCTGGGGGCTCTTCTCTGCCATCTCACCCTGGGCAGGCTGTGCTGCATCCCACCAGTGCCAGCTGGGCAGAACACCTGGAAAACTCTTGCCAGGATCTGTGCCTGCTGCTGTGCTCTGCCCACATCCAGACTGAGGGGCTGGGGGTGGCTGAAAGCTTTGGAGTTTGGATTTAAGTGATTCTAAACCAGCTTTGGGTTTATAGCTAATAAGACATTAGTATGCTAATTAAATTATCCATGGAGTGGTATAAAGAGGCCTTCCTGAAGTTTAATGGCTGTGTAAAAGGTAACTCTACTCGCAATGTAATTAATTCATGGAACAATAAATGGAAAATTAGATTCTTATTAATATCGGAGAGGCTTTTCCCACATCAGGAACCGAGGGGGGGAGGATTGGTCATTTCTGCTTTCGCTGTGGGGTGAAGGAAATGGCAGCTCCAGAGTGCAAAGCACCATGCACAGCTCCCCCAGCCAGGCAAGGTTTGATCCCTGTGGGAAGCTCCCACATCCCACAGGATTTCTCTTGCACCACACGGGGCCAAGGAGAGCATCCCCACACTCAGGTGGGGGTGAGGGATTTTTTAAGGGCAGCAGGACAGGAGATCTTCCTCAAGAAAAGCAGCACTGCCCTGGACTCAAGTGACCAGGGAAAAACCAGCAGTGGCCCCTCTGGAAAAAGCTGCTTGTCCCAAGACTTCCAAGCACAGAGAGGGATGCACAGCTGTGGGGCTTGGCTGGAAAGTGGGAGGTGTGATCACAGAGCTCCAGGAAAACTCCTTGTCCTGGTTTAGGGCAAATTTGGGAGAAAACCTCCAAAAGGGGGCCCCTCCAGAAAGCAAACCCACACAGCCCCTCCCCACAACCAGTTTGGGAAGGATTCCTTGGAGAGAAGTGGGAAGAACCTGTTTATTTAACAGGCACAGCACCCCCAGCACACAGAATGAACAATACCAGGTGACACCACTCTGTCACCGCTCTGAAAAAGATGACAACTTCAGAAAGTCTCTCTCGGGGGTGGTCACTCTGTTGTCAGTCCCTCCTGTGCTGGGGCAGCTGCTGCAGCCACAAGGTGCAAACTCTCGGTGTTTCCCAGGTCCCAGCCCAGAGCAGGCTCGAGTGGTTCCAAAAAAGGGAAAGGAGAAACAGTCCAGGGAAAATTTGGACTGCTTAGCTAAACTAACTAATGAGCAGGAGCAAAAACATGAGCAAAGCAGGAGCAAGAGCAAAGGAAGGAGCAAGAGCAAAAGCAAAAGCAGCACCATGCCCTGCCCCATCTCTGTGTCCCACCAGCCATGGGGGAGCAGCTGATAACAAAACCAAAACAGAGCTTTGCTCTTCAGAGCCAGTCTTGAAGGCACAGAACATGATATCCAGCATAAACAGAACACACAAATGGGGATACAGCATCAGAACCTCACCCTAGGACACTCCTGTGTCCATCAGCTCTCCTGGCACAGCTCTGCCATCTGCTCCAGAGACTCCTGGAAGGGTCACCCACCCCTCCAGCTGCTCCACTGCCCCCTGGCATGGGAACAAATCCATCCCCGAGGGAATTCTCAACTCAGAAGCTGCATTTCAGCTGCACATCAGGAGGGAGGTGGCAGGCTCTGAGCAGAGAGACCCAGAAGTTGCAGGGTCTGGCACAAATAAAAGCCTTCCCTGTGCCCTCTGCCAGTGTGTGCTCCTGCCCTGGGCTGCTCACTGCCAGCCTGGAGCCCTTCCCTGCAATCCCTGCAGGGACCTGCAGGCTTTGGGGGCCTCCCCAGGCACCCCCTCACTGGGCTGGGCCCCCCTGGCACAGCCCAGGAAGGGGCAGTTGCCCACCTTGCAGGGGCTCCTTGCAGAGTGGCACAACAAAATAAATCAGACCTTCCTGTGGCTCAGTCCTGGCTGCAGGAAAAAGGGTCAGGGAATTCCAGGGTGGTTTGGGTTGGAAGGGACCTTAAATTCCACACAGTGCCAACCCTGCCATGGCAGGGACACCTCCCTCTGTCCCAGGTTGCTCCAAGGCCTGTTCAGCCTGGCCTTGGGCACTGCCAGGGATCCAGGGGCAGCCACAGCTGCTCTGGGCACCCTGTGCCAGTGTCCCTTTGAGGAGGACATCAGCTCTGGGCAGTCCCTGCCAGGCTGAGCTCTGGTTCTGCCCCTGCTCAGCTTCAGTCCTGGCTGTGGGTCCCAACTCTGTGCCCAGGGAGGTTCCTTCCAGCTGCCCACAGCTCTGTCCCCTCTCCTGCCATCTGCCATGACCCAAGCCATGCCAGGACAGCTCTCACCATGCTGGGAGCAGACTGGGCAAAGCCCCCAGTGCCAGGAGGAGAGGTGACACATGGGTGTCACCTCTGCCAGGGACACTTTTGAGTCCCAAAGTTCCTTTTCTCTGGAGCTGAACTCCAGGGTTCCTCTGATAAACATGACCCACATCATCTCTGCTCTGGGTCCCACCTCTCTGGACAGCTGGGTGAGGGTCAGCAGAGAGCAGAAAACCTTTCAAACCCAGCCAGAAATTCCTGGTGTGTCCCAAGAGCAGAGGCAGAAAGCCCAGGGCAAGTGGCACAAGTGCAAGGTTTGGATTGGATACAGGAGATGGAACTGCTGAGGGTGCCCAGGGCAGCAGCACAGCACCCAGGGCTGGTGGGGAGCTCCTGGGACAGCAGGGCCATGGAATCAGAGCATCTCAGAATATCCTGAGCTGGAAGGGACCCCCAGGGATCATCAGTCCAGCCCCCAGCCCTGCCCAGACCCCCCAGCAATCCCCTCTGTGCATCCCTGGTGTCCAAAGGCTCCTGGAGCTCTGGCAGCCTCGGGGCCGTGCCCATTCCCTGGGCAGCCTGGGCAGTGCCCAGCACCCTCTGGGGGGAGAAACTTCTCCCAAAATCCAGCCTGGCCCTGCCCTGGGCCAGCTGCAGCCATTCCCTGGGTGCTGTCCCTGCCCCAGAGCAGAGTTCAGAGCTGTCCCTGCTCTGTCCCTTGGGAGGAGCTGCAGTCCCAGGAGCTCTGCCTTCTGTCCCCAGGCACCTTCAGCTGCCATTCACATGGCTCCTTCAGCCACAGGAGCATCCTGCCCTGATCCAGCCACTCCAGGGCACGGTCAGCATCCCTGGAAGCTCTGCTGGAAGCCAGGAGAGGAAAACTCCACCAAACTGTCCCCAGGCACAGCTGGGGAGTTTGTCCAGGAGGATGCAGGATGGGAAGTGGTGTCATGTGTGACAGATGAGCAATGCCATGGCTGACCCTCACAGTTAAAAGGCAAATATCCTGTGTGTATGTCAGGAGCAGTTTTATGGATTTATAGTTGTGTTTTACCCCCTTGTGTTGTTATCAGGGGTGCCCTGGGTTTGGGACATTTGGGAGGGTCACTCGTTCCTGTGGCAGCACCTGAGCCCCACTCAAGGTGTCAGGAAGGGATCTCCACCCCTGGGCAGGGAAGGAGGAGTCGATGGACAGAACTTTGGGGAGGCTAAAGGGTTAAAAGGTGAAACCTCCATGGTGTGGGTGAGCACATGGTGGGGAAATCCTCTGCTCCTGGTGCTGTAATATTTTCTCTATTCAGTCTGCTGTTGTGTTTTTGATAAGGTTTTAATAAACCTTTTACATTTTTGGAAGTGAGCAGCATTTCTCACACCTTGGCGTTCCCCAGCTGCAGCATCCCTCTGCCTGTTGCCCTTCCCAAAGGTTGCTGCTCCTTCCCCAGAACTCCTGGGAGTCATTCAGGAGAGAGCTGAGCCCCCAGAGGGCCCCGAGGCACAGCTGGGCTCCTGTGAAATACCTCGGGGGAAGTGAGGGAATTCCAGCGGAGCAGCGACCTGCAGAGCCTTTGCTCAGCTTCCCTGGTCATTAGCAATTAATTACCTTTGCGGCTGGCTCATTAAGGCATCCCGGCAGAGCCGTGGCACTGAACCTGGAAGTTCCCCAGGAGGAGGAGGCTGCTCCAGCTCACAGCTCGCTGCCCCACAAAGGGCAAACCTCGTGTCCCTGCAGTCCTGCTCCGTTCCTGTGGATCCCGGCGTGCCAGGGAGAGCCAGGCAGGCAGGGATTGATGGATGATGGCAAAGCAGGGCTTGTCTGTCACCTGTGACAGCCCCTTAACAGCTGATAAGAGCCATCTCAAGGCAGCTGGCAGGGCACAGGGACAGCAGGACACAAGGGCAGCAGGACACAAGGACAGCAGGACACAAGAACAGCAGGACACTGTCCTGTGACTGCAGCTCAGTGAGGTTCATGCAGTGTCCTTTGAGCTGTGCCCTGCAGCCTGTCCCCAGTTCAGGCAGCAGAAAACCCAAACAGGACATGGGGCAGCCACCAGAAAGTCCCAGTTTGAGGACAAGGACCACAGTCTGAGGACAAGGCCCATCCCAAGCTCTGCAGGGTCCTGCCAGTGTTGGGGACACAGCAGCCTGCCTTTCCCCAGAGTGCCATCTCCCCGTGCCACCCTTCAGCAGCTTCCCCTGTGTCCCCTCTGAGCCACTCCAGGCTGGGGCGTTTTGGAGTTGATCCCCCTGAGATGGCTCCCAGCACATTGGCTGCCCAGGGGGGTTTGCAGCCCCCTCCCTGGAGGTGTCCAGGGAAGGACAGGACGTGGCACTCGGGGATGGTGACAAGGTGGGCACAGGCACAGGCTGGGTTTGATGATGCTGGAGCTCTTTTCCAGTCTCAGTGACTCTGGGATGGGCAGGGCAGCCTTTGGGGCAGTGCTGGCTGCAGGATCCAGGCTGTGCCTGTGTTGGAGATGAGTAATGAGATGGTGGCTCTCACAATTAAGGGGTGAACATTACGTGTTTGTTAAGAGAAGTTCTGTAGATGTAGAGATATGTTACTGCAATGTGTCCTCCCCTGTTATCACAGCATGGCCTGGGTACTTGGGGCATTTGGGAGGATTGGCTTGGTACTATGGCAACACTATGGCCTCAAATCAAGGTGTAAGAAAGTGATCTGCACCCCTGGACAGTGAGGAAGGAGTCCACTGACAAGACTCTAGGACGGGCTAAATATATAGATATAAAAGGGGAGCATCCATTTTGAAGAGGAGCCCATGGCTGGCAGCCATGGGGGCTCCCAGTGCTGAAAACTTTTTCCTGACGCAGTCCTTTGTTGTAATTTTGTTAAGGTTTAATAAACCTCAGAAATTTTAAAAGCAAGCAGTCATTTTTCACACCTGCATTTCCTCACAGCTCCCAGGGCTGGGAAAGAAGAAAGCAGAGAGGCACACGAGGTCCTCAGTTGTCACCAAACCAGGGACATCCGCAGTGGAGGAGGTGACAGCCTGGTTTTTTCTGCCCCTGAACTCAGCTGGATCCGAAGCTCTCTCAGACTGTGAGAAAATCAACTCCCCTGCAGGGCAGGGAGTGAGAACACGAGCAGCAAACCTGCTCTGAGGCCCACGGTGCCATCAGCACCCTGGCACCATCCCAGGCCTCGTCCAGGGAGAGCAGGAGCAGGTGGGCTGGCAGAAATGCTTGCAGAGCTTTCAGGAGTGCCAGGCTCTGTCAGGAGGATCCCAGGCCTCAGCACTGCCCAGGAATTGCTCTGCAGGAATCAAAGGGATGCTGGGGTGGGAGAAATCCCTGCTCCAACAGCTTCATGGCCCCACAATGGCAGCAGCGTTTCTGAGCTGCCAGGGAATGTTATTTTGTCTTTTTTCTGGTTTTAATTTTGACTGTCCCTACTAAGAAATTATCCCATTAGGACAGGACCATATTTCTGCTCTCTGAGCCTTCCTCTTTCTCTCCACAGAAAGCCCATTTGGGCAGATTTCACAGAAAACCCCTTACAAATCCCTGGCAAATCATTGCCCATCTCAGAGGGAAGCAGGATCCATTTCCTTCCCAGCCTCTCAAGCTGCTGAGATGTTCATCCCCATGGGAGGCTGAGCACAGAGCATGGGGTGGCACCAAGGGGTGGCACTGAGGGGTGGCACGAGATTTTGGCAGTTTTGTATATTTATATATAAATATATAAATATTTTATATAAAATATACACATATTATTATAAAATGTTATAATTATAGAAATTATATATTATATCTAAAAGACATTATATAATATATAATTTATATAATTATATATATGAATATATTATATATAGATAAACTATTCTATAGTATATTGATATCATTATAAATTATTATAATTACAAAATGTATATTATATTATAATATATAAAAATAATTCCATTTATCTATATTTATACATATTATATACAATTTATATATTTTTATATATTATATATTTATATATTGTATATTTTCGTATCTAAAGGCTGAGATAAGGTGTGTTGACTTAAGAAGGTTATAGAATAGAAATGATATTGTTTAGACAGAAATTGAATTAGAAATAAATTTTAAAATATAGTTTTGTAAGAAGACTAGATATTGTAGAGAATTAGAATTGTGAAAGATGTACTGTAATAAGATTATGTGGGAAAAAATAGAAGTGATTAGTGTAGAATTAATAGTAGTATTGTGTGGTAAAAGTTAATGAGTTGAAAAACATTTATAAGGTATTCTAACTAGGAAATAAGTTAATTTTTGATAAAATGCTGTTGAGGTTTATATATTTTCTGTTTTATTATCTATTGAGACTGATAATGGAATAAATTTTTTAAAAACATTTTTTAGTTGTTTTGTAAAAGAAAAGCAACAAAATGGTGCTTCTGTTGTGAGGAAATGAAGTTGCCCCATCTCCGTAAAAGCAAAGAGAACCAACAGGTTTTCCTTTGGGGACAGAAAACCAACAGATTTTCCTTTGGGGACAGGAAACCAACAGGTTTTTCCTAATTTTGGGGCTGTCCTTGCTGCCCTGGAGCTGCCCTGGGGCTCCTACTGGGGAGCTGGCTCTGGTGTCTGCCCAAAACCTCCCAGGTCTGTCTCACCTGCCTGAGCCCAGCTGCTCCACAGGCACAGGGAAGATTTGCACAGTGCCATGTCAAGAGCTGGAATTCAGGGAGATGAAATCTCCAGCATTTCCCTTCTCTTTCCAAAAATAAATAAATAAAGGCAGCTGTTATCTCCTGCCAGAAAGGAGAGAGCAGCTTTATCTCACTTGATCTGCTGCTGGTGAAGTCCCATTACATTTCATTCCATTTCATCGTTGAGTTCAGGTCCCTTCCTTCCCCCTCTGCTCCTGTTTCCTCTGTCCTAAACCCTCCACATCATTTTAAGACTTCAGAGGTCAATTTTTCCTCTTCCCTAACAGCAAGGCATTTGTTCTTCTCTCAGATGCTCCTAATTAGATGATCTCAGATTTATTAAAAATATTCCCCTTCTCATCTACACACCTGTCTGCATTCCCCTGTCTGCACTTCTGTGGCCTTGCCTGGAGCACAGAGGGAAAGCTCAGGGATCCTGAGGACTTCCAGCCCTCTGGAATGACTCAAAAACCTTCTATGGAATCTCTTTCCTCTGCTTGTTGTGACTTCCCTGCCTGCAGGACCGCTGGCAGATCCAGGGCGATGCTGCTCCCTCCCTGCAGGGCATGGGGGATGTCATTGTCACCATGTTTCAGATTTGTCACCATATTTCAGACCAGCCACAGGGAGCTGGGCTCGGATTTGGAATTTCCTCCTGCGGGGAAATTAATTTCTCCTCCAAGTGCTGATGTCTGGATAATTTGCCAGCAGCCCCAGCAGATTTGCAGCCAGCAGGAGGCTCTGGGCAGTGCCAGGGAGCAGAGGGTCACCCCAGGCCACGTCTGACGCCTTTGAGGGATGGAGCTGTGGGCTTGGAAAGGCTCTTGGTGCCACCAGCCTTTCAGGGGACCATCCCTGGGTGAGGCAGATCCCTCACACCCAGTGGGCAGAGCCACCAGCAGGAGCCTCCTGCCCACAAAGAAGGTTTGATCCAAGTGCTTGACCCCTCCCAAATGGTTCCTGTGTGCTCCTTTCCCTGGAATCAGTCAGATCTGAGGGGTTTGTACAGCTTCTGCCTCAGCTCCCAGCTCTGGAACACCTCAACAGCTCCAGGAGCTGCTCTCCTACACAATTCCATACATCCCCCTGCCCCTTTTGAGGGATTTCTAACCTGGAAACTGCTTTTCCTTGGAATCGTCACTTTGGAAGCAGAGAGCCCAAACATCCCAGTCTGGCAGCAGGAAAATGGAATAAAAATATAAGATGGGCTCAAAATCCCAGCCAGGAGGGAGAATTTGGTGCTGACCCCACACAGGATGAAACCCCATGGGAGGTTGGACAATCAGATATCCCTGCCAGGGCATTCCAGCTCCTCTGGAAGCACAGCTGGAGCTGTCAGGAAAGCCCAGCTCATCTCAGCCTGGAATTTGCTCTCCCAGAATATTGGAATTCCATGTTCTCTGAGGCACTGGAAAAACCAGCACAGACCCAACCTCATCCTCCACCTCAGAACAGCACTTGGAGAAAACTTGAGGAACAAGATTTCAGAGGAAATATAACCAGGTTAGGAATTATTCTCTGCTTTTCCATCCCTTCCCCAGCCTGGGAAAAAGAGGATTTTCCTAAATACCAGGAAATTCCCCTGCTTGGCAGCACATTTGGGTTGCCCCGAGCTCCTGATCAGAGCCATCCCTTCCAGCCAGCCCGAGGAGGAACGTCTGGAATGTGATCTTCAATTAGAAGCTGTTAATTGGCAGGTTATCCCCAGATTCCTGCTCCTGGGATAGCCTGGAACAGGTTCAGCAGGAGGGGCTGAAGGTGCAGGGAGAACGGGGAGGCACTGGGAGAAAACCACCCCTCCAAAGGTGATTCCTGTGGAGAACCTGCCCATTCCCAGAAAACCACCCCTCCAAAGGTGATTCCTGTGGAGAACCTGCCCATTCCCAGAAAACCACCCCTCCAAAGGTGATTCCTGTGGAGAACCTGCCCATTCCCAGAAAACCACCCCTCCAAAGGTGATTCCTGTGGAGAACCTGCCCAGTGAACTGCTGGAGACACAATTCCCAGAAAACCATCCTTCCAAAGGTGATTCCTGTGGAGAACCTGCCCAGGGAACTACTGGAGACACCATTCCCAGAAAACCATCCTTCCAAAGGTGGTTCCTGTGGAGAACCTGCCCATTCCCAGAAAACCACCCCTCCAAAGGGTGATTCCTGTGGAGAACCTGCCCAGGGAACTGCTGGAGTCATTATTCCCAGAAAATCACCCCTCCAAAGGTGATTGCTGGGAGAACCTGCCCAGGGACCTGCTGGAGGCCCCATCCCTGGAATTGCTCAACAAACGTGTGGCTGTGGCTTGCTTGAGGACTTGCTTTAGTGGTAAACTCTTGTCCTTAGTGACCTGAAGGTCTTTTCCACCCTCAGCAGTTCCATGAGATGATGAGAAGGGTCACCAAAGGCAGGGAAGGCTCCAGAAATGTGGGAAGGGAGCACATCCTAGTGTGCCCAGTTGAAGGGAGGGGATCCTGATGGATCAGGCCCAGCCAGAGCTGAGCACTAAATTAAAATCCAGAGCAGAAATCCACTTTTTTGTTCTCCAGGCATGTTTATCCAGGTGAATCCCTCATCCACTCAGTGGCTTTGGAGTTGCTTGGTGCTTCCTGACCTTCAGAACTTGATGAGAGTCCTAAAATCCCCATTGAAAGAGCCACAAAGGCAGAAATTATGGAGAAATAGCTGGAAACTGTGGGAGATGGAGCAGATCTTGGCCCTGGCCACCTGAACTCACATGGGAACAGCAACATTTTATCCCTGGAAAGTGTGAATCCTGTATTTCCATGCTTACTCTGAGGTATCCATGACAAAGATGGTGGCACAAAGGATCATCCCAACCTCAGAGGATTATCCCAGATGTCCCTGAGAGCTGGAAATTGCTCCATGCACAACAAAGTGTCCCTGCTTGACATGACACAATGAAGGGAATTCCAAGAACAACCTGTGAGGGAAAAGGCTTTTTTCCCCACTAATTGGACCAAAGACGTTTGTTCTACTCCGGGACCTCGTGGCCCCAGTCGGAGCAGATGAAACTGAGTTTAATGTTCTCATTAAAGCCTCGAGATATTTTTATTCACCTGAGAAAAATCTCGTTTCAGTTCGACAGCTGCACGGGGTGAAAAGTTCTGGGAATAAAGAGCCAGCTGAAAGGTTTTCCTTTCTGTGCTCCTGCCCCTCTCCAGGTCACTTGGCCCTGGAAAATCCACAGGGAAGCAGCTGCTGGAGAGGGGAAGCCCCAGAGCACAAAATTATGGGGAATCCTCCAAAGTAGCACAAATTTGTGGGTGGTGGTGGCCACTGTGGATCTCCAGTGCTGTCACCCAGCCCCTTTTCAGTTGTCACATGGAAACCCCTCTGAAGGTACCCTGGAGCTGCTCTGAGCCTTCCCAAAAGCCAGAGCACTCGGGAAGGGTGGGATGCAAGGGGCAGAGCCCCTCCTGCTCCCATCCTGGGGTCTCTGGGTGATGACCAAGCACTGTCCAGGATGGAAACAACATTTCCTGCAGAGGTGGCCCCATGGACAATAGACTCCCTGCTGGTGGCAGTGCTCAAGAGCAAAGGAAAACCATAGGAAAACCATCAGGGCCAGTGATTAATTAGTGTTGTAATAACACTGAGGAATCCCCCATAACCCACTGTGGTGTTACCCTGCAGGCACAGGGCAGAGGTTTCTGTTCCTCTGGCACTGCCACACCTGCGATATTGGGAATGAGGAATTGTTCCCTGGCAGGGTGGGCAGGCCCTGGCACAGGGTGCCCAGAGCAGCTGGGGCTGCCCCTGGATCCCTGGCAGTGCCCAAGGCCGGGCTGGACACTGGGGCTGGGAGCAGCCTGGGACAGTGGGAGGTGTCCCTGCCATGGCAGGGGTGGGGTGGGGTGGGATGGGATGGGATCAGCTTCAAGATTCTTCCCAATCCAAACGATTCTGGGATTCCAAGACCCCCTGGTTCTTGTGCTGTGGTGTGAACATTCACTGCCTTCTCTCACCCTCCTCCAGGCTGTGCAGAGAGCTCCTCCTCACTCAGGCCCCTGCCCTGGCCCTGATCCCAGCTCCTTTCTGGGGATCAGCCCATTCCTGCCGGGAAGCTTTGACCCATCCCAGCGCAGGCCTGGTGGGACGGATTAACTCGTACCCTGCAGGAAGCACAGTGACCCCCCTGTCACCTCCTCCTGGCTGCCCAGGAACAGCCTGGCCCCAGTTCTGTGAGCAGAGAGGGCAAACACAGCAGGAAGAACTTGCTGGAGAGCCCCGTGGATTGTTCTGACCTTGCAGCGAGCTCAGGCTGTGCCAGCCCTGCTCGCAGCGAGGAAAAGCAAAGCCACGGTGTTCACAAATCCCCTCCTCCAACAGGCTCATTCCTCCCCAAGAATTCATTTCAGAGGGATTCAGTGGCATTGACAGAGGTGCCACTGGTAATTTCCCTGCTCATACTCAGGATGTAACACTTCATCCTTGGCTCTGCACGTGGGTTACCTTGTGAATTGCTCTGTGCTTCCAGCAGCAGAGCCAGAATTGGTTTGGGATGTGGCTGTTCCCCAAAGCGTGGGGATCTCCAGCAGCACCAGGAGATGATAACCCCAGCACTGGTTTGCAGCTCCTGTGGCTGCAAACAAAATCCCTGGAAAGCTTCATGTGGGTGCTGGAGCTGCTGCCATAAGCTCTGAGGAGAACTGATCCTCCTCCACAGTACAGCAGGGGCTCAGGGTGTCACTGAATCCCCAGCAGGGTCAGGAAAGTGGGAAAAGGAGATGAAATCTCGTTTTTGCTGACATGGGGAGCTGCCTGAGGAAAGAGGGGTCCTGGCTGAGGCTCAAATCTGTCCCACATGGGGTCTCCAGGCAAGGCCTGTCCTAAGTTAAACACCCAGCTGGCACAAATGAGGAGGAGGAGGGAAAACCCCTCTGGATTTGGTTTGCAGGTCCAGAGGACCTCCTTGTCCAGCTGGAGCTCACCAGGGGTCCAGAGGTGGCTGCAAATCCTGCTCAGCAGAGAGGGGCCCACCCTCACCTCTGGTGTGACCGAGCAGAGGTTTGGAGATAACAGCTCCCTCCTCACTGGACACACCTGGTGTCCCTCAGGCCCTGGATATTCCTGGTGTCCCTGAGGACCTGGATATTCCTGGTGCCCCTCAGGCCCTGGATATTCCTGATGTCCCTCAGGCCCTGGACATGCCTGGTGTCCCTCAGGCCCTAGATATTCCTGGTGTCCCTCAGGCCCTGGATATTCCTGGTGTCCCTCAGGCCCTGAATATTCCTGATGTCCCTCAGGCCCTAGATATTCCTGGTGTCCCTGAGATTCTGGATATTCCTGGTGTCCCTGAGGCCCTGGACATTCCTGGTGTCCCTCATGCCCTGGATATTCCTGGTGTCCCTCATGCCCTGGATATTCCTGATGTCCCTCAGGCCCCGGACACTCCTGGTGTCCCTCAGGCCCCGGACATTCCTGATGTCCCTCAGGCCCCAGACACTCCTGGTGTCCCTCAGGCCCTGCACACCCCTGGCATCCCTGATGCCCTGGACACCCCTGGTGTCCCCAGCACTGCTGGCACTAATGAGGCCACGTGCAGGGCAGTGTCCCTGTGGGGTCACCCATCTGCCTGCTCCTGTCTGCCGCTGATTCCTCGCCGTGTCCTTATTGCTGTTAATCCCTCTCTAAATACTTTGCTTACAAGGGCTGGCAATCTTGTAAGCTGTCCCCAAACACATCTGTCCAGCCCTGTCCCTGTGGGATTGCAGGGCTGCTGCAGCCTCCCTGTGCTGCATTCTGAGCCTGCAGGGCAGCTCCTGCATCCCACCATGCCCAGGACATGCTGGGGATGTGTCAAAATGGGACCTTTCTACTCCTCATCCTGCTCTGCTCCAGGTTTCTGTCACGGGAAGCCCCCTGGGATCCCATTATTTCTGCAGCAAGGCTTGAGCTGGGATTGCTGCTCACTGCAGCCACCCAAAGATCTGGGAAATGCAACCTCGGAGGGGGTGGGCACAGCAAGCACATCACTGCTGGTAAACCCCTGCCATCCCTGCAGCCCCATCCCTGGAGGGCTCCTGGCAAGCAAATCTCCCAATTACAGGAGCAGGAGAGGGAGCTCAGGGCTCCAGGAACACGGGCTCTGCTCTGCTCTAATGAGCTGGCAGCAGCACCTCTCTGTTCCTGAGCCACCAAATCCTCTGCTCCTCACTGCCCCACACACCCTCACTGCCCCACACACCCTCACTGCCCTGCCCCACACATCCCCATTGCCCCACACACCCTCAGTGCCCCACACATCCTCAGTGCCCTGCCCCACACATCCCCATTGCCCCACACATCCTCAGTGCCCTGCCCCACACATCCCCATTGCCCCACACATCCTCAGTGCCCTGCCCCACACATCCCCATTGCCCCACACATCCTCACTGCCCTGCCCCACACATCCTCACTGCCCCACACATCCCCATTGCCCCACACATCCTCAGTGCCCCATACACCCTCAGTGCCCCACACACCCTCACTGCCCTGCCCCACACATCCCCATTGCCCCACACATCCTCAGTGCCCTGCCCCACACATCCTCACTGCCCCACACATCCCCATTGCCCCACACATCCTCAGTGCCTCACACACCCTCACTGCCCTGCCCCACACACCCTCAGTGCCCTGTCCCACACATCCTCACTGTTCCACACATCCTCACTGTCCCACACATCCTCACTGTCCTGGTACCCCTGGGTCAGGATCCCCCATTCTCAGAGCAATGGGAAATGGGGATGGCTTGGCTGGTGCCACTTCAGCGAGGTCGGAGCTGCTGGGCATTCCTGGGCATCCCTGGGCACCCCTGGGCACCCCTGTGCATCCCTGGGCACCCCTGTGCATCCCTGTGCACCCCTGGGCATCCCTGTGTATCCCTGTGCATCCCTGGGCATCCCTGTGTATCCCTGTGCATCCCTGAGCATCCCTGGGCACCCCTGGGCATCCCTGTGCACCCCTGGGCATCCCTGGGCATCCCTGGGCACCCCTGTGCATCCCTGTGCATCCCTGGGCATCCCTGTGTATCCCTGTGCATCCCTGGGCACCCCTGGGCACCCCTGGGCATCCCTGAGCATCCCTGGGCACCCCTGGGCATCCCTGTGCACCCCTGGGCATCCCTGGGCATCCCTAGCATCAGCAGCTCCCTCACCAGGGGGAAATTTGGTCCCTCAGCGTCCTCTGGGTGTTCACATAGGGACAGTCCCAGGAGGAAGAGTTTGGGAAGGCCAGCCCAGAGACTCTTTGAAAGCTCAGCAGGAATCAAAGGCAGTGCTGGCTCTCACAGGGTGGGCCTGACCTTGAGGAAAAACCACCTGAGCCAAGGAAAGAGCTCAGGAATGGGTGGGCAGTGGAGGCAATGGACCCTCCCCCAGCTGGCACAGCCCGTGCCAGGGTGATGGGGTGGAGGTGATGGTGTGGCACAGCACGGGTGAGCAACACCAGGCTGTCCCCTGTGCCATCAGACCGGTGTCCCCTGCCTTTGCTGGGTCCCTGAGGTCCTGGCCACATCCTTCAGCAGGGTCCCACTGTCACCAGGGTGGGCTGAGACTGAGCAAGCACCAGATCTGTGTGCCAGGGACCTCTGATCCATGCCAGGGACCTCTGATCCATGCCAGGGACCTGTGATCTGTGCCAGGGACCCCTGATCCGTGCCAGGGACCCCTGATCCTTGCCAGTGACCTCTGATCTGTGCCAGGGACCTCTGATCCATGCCAGGGACCCCTGATCTGTGCCAGGGACCCCTGATCCGTGCCAGGGACCCCCATTCTGTGCCAGGGACCTCTGATCCATGCCAGGGACCTCTGATCTGTGCCAGGGACCTCTGATCCATGCCAGGGACCTCTGATCTGTGCCAGGGACCCCTGATCTGTGCCAGGGACCTCTGATCTATGCCAGGGACCCCTGATCTGTGCCAGGGACCTCTGATCCATGCCAGGGACCCCTGATCTGTGCCAGGGACCCCTGATCCGTGCCAGGGACCCCCATTCTGTGCCAGGGACCTCTGATCCATGCCAGGGACCCCTGATCTGTGCCAGGGACCCCTGATCTGTGCCAGGGACCTCTGATCTGTGCCAGGGACCTCTGATCCATCCCAGGGACCTCTGATCCATGCCAGGGACCTCTGATCTGTGCCAGGGACCCCTGATCCATTCCAGGAACCTCTGATCCATTCCAGGGACCCCCATTCTGTGCCAGGGACCTCCACTCCATGCCAGGGAGCCCTGCTCCATGCCAGGGACCCCCTTTACATGCCAGGGACCCCTGATCCATGCCAGGGATTCCTGCTCCATGCCAGAGGCCCCTGGTCCACGCCAGGGACCTCCACTCCATGCCAGGGATCCTGACTCCATGCTGGGCTCCCTGTCCCTTCCCAGAGCCATGCAGGAGCAGCTCCAAGGGCTGTTCCCAAATCCCATCCCACCTCTCCAAGTGAGCCCAGTGTGCCCAGTGTGGCTGCAGGGGTTCCCCAAAACCAGCCAGGCACAGGATCTGCTGTCAGGTGTTTCCTCTCCAGACTCCTGCTCTGTCATCCCTGCTGTCCTATTCCTTTTCCCCCCTCTGTTCCCACTCTTCCATCATGCCCAGCACTGGGAAGTCCCTGCATGGATGAGAAGGATGAGGGAAAATGGCCTCAAGCTGCACCAGGGGAGGCTCAGGATATCAGGATATTTTCCTGGATATCAGGAAAAATTTCTCTGCTGAAATAGGGGTGAAATATCAGGAAGGGCTGTCCGGGGAAGTGGTGGAGTGCCCATCCCTGGAAGCGTGGATGTGGCACCTGGGGACATTGGCAGTGCTGGGAGAATGGTTGGACAGTGACCCTGGAGGTTTTTCCATCCCTAAGGACCTTGTGATTCTGAGTCCTGTCCTTTTCCCCTTGCCAGCCCTGTTTCCAGCTTTCTGGAAGGTTTCTGGCACCTCCCCAGGTTTCTGGGCCCAGCCCTGCAGGCATCCAGTGAACCACATCCTCCCTGGGCTTCAGGGAGGCATGGAGGCCTCTTCCCACAGCTTCTCTGGGCCCACACAGCAGCAGCAATTCCCAATTCCCAGCTCCTCCGGGGATGCTGAGTGCTGTCTGCCCCAGGCTACTGCTCTCCCAGTGCTTCACTCCCAGGGAATGTGGTTGCAGGAACTGCATCCATTTCCATTGTCACAGCTCCTGGAATTGCATCCATTTCCATTGTCACAGCTTGGTCTGTGTTCCCCTTCACACTGGAGTTTGCATCCTCTCCCATTCGGGTTTCTCTGTAATCAGTGCCCTGCTAACTCCCCTCTTCCCAGCAATTACAGCTCCAGCACCTGGAATTCCACATCTCCCCGCCCCCAAGGACTCCCGACTACCCAGGGACATCCAAAGCCCAGGGAGATCCCTCCAGGGATGAGGAGGTTCACCCATAAATCAAGCCCCAGGAATTATTTATTGCCATTCTTCCTATTTTGGGCAACTTTCTCCCGCAGAGATGCTGCTGCTGGTTGCCAGGCTGCAGCCTGAGTGGCAGGCACACCTCGGGCACGGCTGGAACACGGCTGGAAAACGGCTGGAAAACAGCTGGGACACAGCTGGAACATGCTCCCAGCATCCAGCACCACCAGCTTCAGTCTCCAGCATCTTTCCATCAGGCTGAGCCTGCTTGCCCGAGATTCCCACTGAGATTTGCCTTTGTCTCCAAGGATTAATTTGAGCCCTTGGAGGAAGGGGGTCATTTATTAAAACTGGGAAAGGCATCCAAGAGTTAAAATCCTGCATTCCCACCAGGGCCCCAGCACAGCTCGTGATAAGGCAGGCTGGAGTCTGGAAGAGTTTGTACCCAGATTTTTTGGAGCAGCTATTCTTTCCAAAAATACGAAGTCATTCCTTTGAAAGGGAAAAAAAAAAAAAAAAAGAAAGAAAGAAAAGGAAAAACACAGGAGCTGTAATCTCCTCTCTGCAGAGTTTCACCTTCTGCTGCTCAGTCCTTCTCCAGTGCTGCCACTGCCAAGGATGCAGCAGGAGAGGAGCAGGGACAGTCTTGGGAGAGGAGCAGGGACAGTCCTGGGAACAGGGACAGGGACAGTCCTGGGGAGAGGAGCAAGGACAGTCCTGGGGACAGGAGCAGGGACAGTCCTGGGAACAGGGACAGGGACAGTCCTGGGGACAGGAGGGAGCAGGGACAGTCCTGGGGACAGGAGCAGGGACAGTCCTGGGGAGAGGGGCCAGGGACAGTCCTGGGGACAGGAACAAGGACAGTCCTGGGGAGAGGAACAGGGACAGTCCTGGGGACAGGGACAGGGACAGTCCTGGGGAGAGGAGCAGGGACAGTCCTGGGGACAGGAGGGAGCAGGGACAGTCCTGGGGAAAGGAACAGGGACAGTCCTGGGGACAGGAGCAGGGACAGTCCTGGGAACAGGAGGGAGCAGGGACAGTCCTGGGGAAAGGAACAGGGACAGTCCTGCTCCAGCAGGGCCACCCGTGGTGGCAGCAGGGCACAGGGACAGGGAGGTGGCACAGCAGGACCATGGTCACAGTGAAATCCTAACAAAATGCGCAGCAAATCCAACGCTCCAAAGCCTCTGGACAGTGGGTTCAGGTGCTGCCCGCTGATCCCCACATTTTGGGGCTCTCCAGGAGCTCTGCAATGGGATCTGAGCTATGAGAGGCCATCCCTGCCCAGGCTGGCACTGCCTGGCCTCACACTCAGCTGCCCTCAGAGCTGCACAGCTTTTCCTAAAGCTTGGGCTTGGCAGGGACAAGGGCTGGCTCAGGAGCACCCAGGGCTGCAGCATTCCAGGCTGCCCTCCCCAGGGCTCCTTGGGGCTTTCCCTGCATCCAGGGATGCTGCCCGTGGCTGCTTCGGCTGGGGGAGAACCAAAGTGGGGCTGGGGGACAGAGGGACAGAGGGGGAGAGGGGCAGAGGTACCCCAGGCTCTATTCCCTCCATTCCCTCAATTCCCTCCATTCCCTCAAATCCCTCATTCCCTCCCTTCCCTCATCCACTCCATCCCCTCCATTCTCTCCCTTCCCTCAATTCCCTCAATGTCTTCATCCCCACCATCCCCACCATCCCCTCCATCCCCACAACCACTCATCCCCTCATTCCACCATCCCCTCATCCCCTCCATTCCCTCATTCCCTCCATCCCCTCCATTCCCTCATCCCCTCATCCCCTCATTCCCTCCATCCCCTCCATCCCCTCCATTCCCTCATCCCCTCCATCCCCTCCATCCCCTCATCCCCACCATCCTCTCCATCCCCTCCATCCCCTCATCCCCTCCATTCCCTCATTCCCTCCATCCCCTCCATTCCCTCATCCCATCATCCACTCATTCCCTCCATCCCCTCCATCCCCTCCATTCCCTCATCCCCTCCATCCCCTCCATCCCCTCATCCCACCATCCCCTCCATCCCCTCCATCCCCTCCATCCCCTCCATTCCCTCATCCCCTCCATCCCCTCCATCCCCTCATCCCCACCATCCCCTCCATCCCCTCCATCCCCTCCATCCCCTCATCCCCACCATCCCCTCCATCCCCTCCATCCCCTCATCCCCGCCATCCCCTCATCCCCTCATCCCCTCTATTGCCGGCGCTGCCGCCCGTGCCCGCGGGCAGCCCAAGGCCTTTCCCACAAGGACATCTAGTGGCACGGGGACACACGGCACACTTCACCTTGGCTGCAGCGCGGCCACCGCGTCCCCGCTTCCCCAGAGTCTCCCTGAGCTCCCTCCTGCCCGTCCACGCTGCCCCGAGCCCAGGAAGGGCGTGGGCACCGCAGGGAAGCTCCTCCAGGGGACACCTGGGACGTGGCTGTCACCCAGGTGAGGACACGGCCACCAGCGAGGCTGAGCTGCTGCCAAGGGGTGCAAATCTTGGAATGGTTTTGGTTGTAAAAGCCCTCTGAGACTATCAAATCGTTAATTCCTGCTCGAAGGGGAAGGAAAAAGCGATGAGAAAATCGGGGAGACTCGTGTCCGCTCGCAGGGATGTGTCCCACACATCCTGCTGCTCTGGGGACAAATGCACCCCGGGCAGGCAGGGAGCAGGGAGCAGGGAGCAGGGGCTGGGCTGGGGCAGGGTGTCCTGCTGGGACAGTGGCACCAGGACAGCACACGCCTCTCCCTGGGGCACAGGCGCTCAGGTCTCCTCTGCCAGCCCTGGTGCAGCTGGAGAGCTGGGGAAGGATGGAGGGAAAGGTGGGAAACCCTCGATGCCAACCAAGGGGAAGGCAGAGAACAGAACCCCAGAATCCCAGAATCCCAGAGTGACTGAGGCTGGAAAAGCCCTCCAGGATCATGGAGTCCCAGCTGTGCCCAGTGCCTACCTTGTCACCAGCCCAGTGCCACCTCCTTGGACACCTCCAGGGATGGGCACTCCAGACCTCCCTGGGCAGCCCCTGCCAGTGCTGGCAGAGGCTTGGAATGCATCCATGCTCCCATTCCAGCTTCCAGAGAGCTCCAGGGACAAACCTGGGGCTCAGCAGCAGCACCTCAGGAGCTCCTATGGGACATGGAAAGTGCTGTTAGACCCCAAACCTTTCCTCCAGCCAGAATTTTAGTTTCTCTTGAGCTTTTTCAATGCTCCAAGCCCCTCACAGAAGCTCTGACAAGCAGGACTTTGGATCACACCACCCCAGTGCCCTGTTGGACCAGCAGGGAAAGGTCTGAGATGCTGCAGAGCAGAACATTGCCAGAGATTTAGGGGCCAGCAGGAGCCACCTGCATGCAGCCCCAGGCACTGAGGGGGGATGGATGTGTCCAGAGGGAGCAGGAGAGCAGCAGGACCAGGAGTGCATCCATCTCCTCCCCAAACAATCCTCTTCAGGCTCTAATGGCCATGGATGGCTCGGACTTGAAGAGCATTTCCATTACAGCGAGGGCATCATCTCCTGCCTCTATTCAAATGAGAGCTGTAATGAACTCGCTGCTGCCTAATTCAGACACTCCTCGAGCTCTTCTTGCTTTTGGTTTTGTTTTTTTGCTTTGCCATTTCATGGTCAACGTTTATGCATTGCTGTCAGGAAAAATTGCTTTAATTTTCCATTCTGTTTCAACAGCCTCTGCGAAAAACAAAAAGTATTATCCACTGAAGAGCTGTGAATTGACTCCATCTCATATCCAGGAGCAGAGCTAACACCAAAAGGCATTCACTTGCATTTTTAATGTGCAGATGAAGTCAGAGAAATCACTGACTTAGAGGCTGCTTCGTCGAATTTTTCTTGCTAAAGCATCTCCTGTACCCCCCACTCTGAGTCCTGCTCCTCCAGAGAACGGAGCTGTCACTTCTTTAATGATTTCCAGTGGCTACCAGGAACATTTTAAGGCTTAACATGAGTGATGTGGATGAATGAATTTCCAGACTTAGTCTGGCTTTTCATTTACAGTGTCACAATGAGCTTGGGCTGCTTTTCCACCCCTTTTTTTACATTTTCTCTGACTCTCAACACTCAAATCCTGCCTGGTACCTGTGTGACTGAATGGTTTGATGTCCCCTGGGACCCAGAACCCCCCGAGCCCTGGGCTGAGCCCACAGCAGGGCAGGGGGGATTCTGCCCCTGTGCTCAGGTGATTTCCCACCTGCAGAGCTGCCCCAGCCCTGGCCCAGCACAGGCAGGAGCTGGAGCTGCTGGAGCCAGGCCAGAGGAGGCTCCAGGATGAGCAGAGGGATGGAGCAGCTCTGCTGGGAGGAAAGGCTGGCACAGCTGCCATTGTTCACCTGCACAGGAGAAGCTTTGGGGGGACCTCAGGGTGGCCTTGCAGGGCCTGAAGGAGCCCCAGGAAAGCTGGAGAGAGACAATTGACAAGGGATGGAGGGACAGGACACAGGGAATGGCTCCCACTGCCAGAGGGCAGGGCTGGATGGGATATTGGGAATCAGGAATTGTTCCCTGAGAGGGTGGGCAGGCCCCTGCACAGGGTGCCCAGAGCAGCTGGGGCTGCCCCTGCATCCCTGGCAGTGCCCAAGGCCAGGCTGGACATTGGGGCTGGAGCAGCCTGAGACAGTGGGAGGTGTCCCTGCTGTGGCAGGGGGTAAAACAAAATTATCTTTCAAGCCCCTTCCACCCCAAACCATTCCAGGATTCCATGGGTTAAATGCAGCCTCCTGCACCAACCCATTCCCCCTGAGCACAAACCAGCCAAGGCTGTTGTGTTGCCCTGGAAGCAGCAGCAAAGACAGGATTTTTCCAGCTTCCTTGATTGCCTCTCCCAGCACAGCCTCGTGTATTCCCAGCCCTGATCCCAGCTCAGCCAGGCTCTCCTCTGTTGCACCAAAACTCGGATGCAGCTTTGGATTATTCTGGGCAGGAGTGGGATCCCTGCAGAGAACACCACAGAAATAAATTCTCTGCCTCAGCCCCCTGCCCTGGAGGAATTCTGTTGTTGTTTTTGCCTTGGGGAGCAGCTCACTGGAGGCAGAGCTGTCTGCAAACCCCTTCCTGCCAGGATTTGCTCTGTGGGGCTGCTGGTGGGCGAACAATTCAGCTGGGGAGCCTCCTCTTCATCCAGCAAAACTGGGATTTGTCTCACAACAGCTTTTTCCTTGTCTCACTTAAAATATTCCTGTTTTTTCCAGGAAAACACAAGAAGGGATGAGTGCCTGAGGAGCTGCCATGCACCAGCAATCTCCAGCTTCACCCAGGTGAGGTTTTCTTCCTTCTGGCCTGGCTGCCTGTGGCCTCTGGGATTTGGGGGCACCAGGAAGCTCAGGAAAACATAAAAAACAAAAGCAGGGCACTAAATTTGCTCCCATTCTCCCATTTTTACTCCCTGTTTTGCCATGCCCCCATTTGGATTTTGAGGATGAGGAATTGCTGGGTGTTGCTCCTGCCCTCCCAGGGCAAGGGTTTGAGCAGCACCTTGGGAATGTGGCAGGAGGGACATTGAGGAGCTGCTGAGCTCCCAAAAAACTGAGCAGCTCCTCGTGGTGTCCTGTGTGGCCAGAAGGTGAGGAATATGCCCAAAGATAAGAAATATCCCAAAAAGATAAGGAATATGACCAAAGGATGAGGAATATGGCCAAAAAATGAGGAATATAGCCAAAAGAAAATGGGCACTATGCAAAAAAAGATAAGGAATAAGGCCAAAGGATAAAGAATATGGTGAAAGGGTAAGGAATATGGCCAAAGGAGGAGGAATATGGCTGAAAGATAAGGAATATGACAAAAAGATAAGGAATATGACAATAAGATAAGGAATATGGCCAAAGGATGGAAGAACACAGCTCTGCCCCCTCTGGCATCAGCTCTGAGGGCACCAACACAGCCCAGGTGTCACCCTGGTGATCCCAGCCTGTGACATGGAAGAGCCCCAGGGAGCGATGGTGATGGTGTGGGAATCCTGCTGGATCTCCTCTGGCTGTCCCAAAGGCTCTGCCTGTTCCTGCTGGTGTTCCCCCACCACTGGTGACACTGCTGTCCCCAGCCCAGGGCAATCTCAGCCCTACAGGGCTTCCACAAGGCTCCAGCTAAGGGACAGTTTTCCTCTTGGATGTGTTTCTCAGGGATAACCAGCCAGGAAAGTGGGATTTGCTCCATAGGAAGCCCTGCCCTCAGTGCCCAACATCTCATGTGTTGATCACTGGCATTCCCAAGGGATTCATTTCCAGGAATAGCACAGCAGGGCAGCTGCACCTGGAAGGATCTGTTTGGAAAATAAATATTCCTGGTTTTCAGAGGGGTTCCTTGTCTTGGTTTGAACAGCCAGGTGTCTGCTAAGGAAGGCAGGAGCCTCCCCTGAAATGGAAAATGCAAACCCCCTCCCTGGAATTATTGTAACTTTGAAATTAAGGGGCTCTCAGGCAAAGATATGGGAATAGGAATAACAGTTCTTTATTAGGGAAGAAAATAAAAATTTAAAAATTAAGTAATACAAACCAACCCAGCCAGAGTGAGAGCAGTCCCTGTCCCCTGTGGGTCAGGGGGTGGCACAGCCCCATCCCATGGGGGCTCAGCCCTCCTGCAGTGCCAGCTGTGGCTCTGCTGGAGCAGGGATCCTGCACAAGGGGGGAGTTTTCCTCTGCAGCTCCAGGGCTGCTGGAGATGGGCCTGGGCTCCCTCTGGCCATGCAGGGCAGCAGAAGCTGCTCCTCTGGCAATGCACTGGGCAAAGGCTGCTGTGCTGTGCCAGGCTCAGATTGGATCCAGGTAGGAATGCTTGGCTCCTGCCCTGGGCGCAGCATCTCCCCATGGGATGCTGGAATTGGATCAGCCCTGCAGGGACACTCAGTGGCCATGGACAGCAGAGATCTCCTGCAGGGAGGATTGGCTGGGGGAGAGATCAAGAACAAACTGCCCATGGACAGCAGAGAACTGCTCCATCAGATAGGAACAGAGTTCCCCTATTTCCAACCTAAGCTAGGGGTGAACACGGATCTCTTATCAAACTTCTCTCTGGCTCACAGAAGTCACAGTAAAACCTTTTGCACAGCTGAGCTCCAGGGAAGAGGCAGAGCACTCCTGAAGGGCAGGAGATGCCTGGTAGGGAATGGGAAGGGCTGGAAGGGGGCTGGGACCTGCACATCCTGACTGCCAGCCCTGCTGGTGATCCCTGGAGCACCACATTCCCATCCATCCCAGCCTGGTGGAGCCCAAGGTGCTCCAGCCCCTCTGGATGTGGCACTGGGACACCTGGAGCTGGACAGGACACCTGAGGAGCACAGGGGACCCCATCAGTGACCCTGGGCTGGGCTGGTGGCCTCAGACGGGGCCGGGAGAGGAGATTTCATGCACTGGGTGTGTGTCCTACATGGTGCCTTGCTGGGAGGGAAAAGGAGCAGCTGGAAAACTCCTGGGAACAGCTTGTTCCCCTTGGAATGTTTTGGTGGTGCTCAGGGCTGTGGGGTGAGGTTGGATGAGTTCGTGTTGGGCCCATTTAATCTGAGCTCAATCCCCACCCTGGGATAGACCAGCAGCTCTCCCAGGACAGGGGGACTCCAGCAGAGGGGCTGGCTGAATTTTCCTGCTGATTCCCACAGATGAACTTCCTGGGATTGAGGAGGAAGGTGCCCCAACACTGAGAACAAACTCAGTGCAGTACTGTCACAGACATCTTTTATGGAAAATCCTTTCCTTGGGATTTTTCCTCCTGAGAGGCTGAGAGGCCTCAGGAACAGAATGTAACCAATGGTTATCTGCTGCTGTGGAATGCAACAGGTGCATCTGGGATTGGGCTCATGTGGTTGTTTCTAATTAATGGCCAATCACAGCCCAGATGGCTTGGACACAGAGCCCGAACCACAAACCTTTGTTATCATTCTTTGCTATTCTATTCTTAGCCAGCCTTCTGATGAAACCTTTTCTTCTGTTCTTTTAGTATAGTTTTAATATAATATATATCATAAAATAATAAATCAGCCTTCTGAAACATGGAGTCAGATCCTCATCTCCTCCCTCATCCAAGGACCCCTGTGAACACTGTCACACAGTAGGAGAGGTTTTAATCCACAATTAAATCCATTTAGGCCCAACATCCTCATAAACCACTCAGATGCAGGACTCAAAGGGATAATGAGGAAGTTTGGGAATTAAACTGGGAGGAGCTGTTGGCTCCCTGGAGGGCAGAGAGGCCCTGCAAGGAGACCTGGATAAACCAGAGGGCTGGGATTCACCAAAGGCGTGGAGTTGAACAAGGGCAAATCCTGGATTCTGTGTCTGTAGGACCTGAGGCACCCCTGGATGTAGGGACAGACTGGGAATGAGAGGCTGGAAAACAGCTGTGGAAGGGAATCTGATCCATGACAAGCTGGGTCTGAGTCAACAGAGACAGGGAGCCAGGAGGGACATCCCTGTCCTGGGGACACCAGGGAAAAGGGAGGGATGGTCCTGCTCTGCTCTGGGCTGGGGCAGCCTCACCTCCAGGACTGGGGCACTTCGGGTGCCACAACATCAGAGACCCAAAGCTGTTCCAGAGGGCCCAAAGGAGGGGCTGGGGCTGGGGAAGGCTCTGCACCCGAGGAGGGCTGAGGGCTCTGGGCTGGTTCAGCTGCAGAGAGGAGCCCAGGGCAGAGCTCAGGGAAGGAGGGAACGGCTGCAGGGGAGCTTTGGGATGGACACAGGGAAAGGTTCCTCCCCCAGAGGGTGCTGGGCACTGCCCAGGCTGCCCAGGGAATGGGCACAGCCCTGAGGCTGCCAGAGCTCCAGGAGCCTTTGGACAGCAGGGATGCACAGGGGGGATTGCTGGGGGGGCAGGAGCTGGACTGGGTGATCCTTTTGGGTCCCTTCAGCTCAGGATATTCCATGATTCATATCCAGATGTGAACCAGTGGGAGGAAATGCCTGTTCCATGAGCCAGGTCCTGACCTGGTTTGTAGGTGGGATATGAACCATCCATGTGCCTTTCAGGAACAAAGGGACAACACTGGAGCTCTGGCAACAGAAGATGTCACCCACATGAGGAGATTTGGGAAGGTTTCAGCAAATCCAGGGGGGTGCAGATGGGGGCTTAGGGAGCCAGATAAGCAGGACACGAGTGCAATTTTTAATTCATGTGACAGTTCTATATTTTGAGGGGCTATTAGGATGGAACAGTGCAGGGAGAGCATTACTGGCTATTGTATCAAATCCTGGCATCCACACTTTTATCATGGATTAAAAAAAAAATTAGAGGGAGCTCAGAGAAGAGCTGGAAGACTGAGAAAAGGTCTGGCAGACCTGCTGGGTGATGATAGGCTTAATGACTTCAATCTATTTAGCTCATCAGAGAGCAACTTGAGAGGTGACTTGATCATGGGCTCTAAGTACTTCCAGGGAGGAGATTTTTGATAGCAGAGGGTCCTTTAATCCAGCAGACAAAGCCAGGACTCGTGGCTGACAGGTGGAGCTGAAGAAGAATAATTCCAATGGCAGTTAAGCCACCAGTGTTTCAGAGGAAAGGTAATTAACTCCTGGAAGTGCTTACCTGGGGATGTGCTGACTCCATCTCGACACGAGAGCTGGAAGATTTGCTCCCATCTGAACACAAGTTATGGGCTCAGTGCCCTTCATCCATGTGGGAATGGAGGGAAATCCCTTTCTCTGTGTCTCACACAGCTCAGAAGGGGTAGGATGGGGACTTCCCTCCCTGGGGACATTCTGGGGGTTTCATTTTGGTATCAGGTGTCCCTCACACAGAGTTTCTCCAGTCTGGAGACTCGGGTTGGCAGAACTGTGTGGCTCTGAGTGATTTATACCCCCCAGTTTTGCTGCTATGCTCTTCATTCTGTGCCCCAGCTCACCTTGGGTTTGGACAATGTTGGCTTTGAGCCCCTTAATTTCAAAATGTTAACAATTCTGAGGGAGGGGGTTTGCATTTTTTTATTTCAGGGGAGGCTCCTGCCTTCCCTAGCAGACATCTGGCTGTTCAAACCACGACAACCTCTGAAAGAATTTCCTACCAAGGCTGTTGACACACAAACCAAGAAATAAAGCATAAATAAGAGAAACCTGCAACTGCCTGTTCCAATGAGCACTTTGTTTGTCCCTCATGACAAATTTATACTTTACATGTGAGTAAAGTATAAATTCATGAGGTCTGTAAGAATGTATAAAAAGCATGCAGGCTATAATAAAAACAGGTCTGAAGCCTTCTGCAAATGGAGTGTGTTGCTTTGCATTGTCTCCATCTCAACCACGACATTCAGGAGCCTTTAGTGCCCTCCCAGCTGCCTTGGGTGCCACTTCCCCCAACTGTGACATTCCCAAATGTGCAGGAACAGGAACCTGGGCACTGCAGCCACGGCCTGGAAGGCAGCAGGAAATGCAGAGGAGTTTGGGATGGCATGGATGGCCAGTGATCATCCCTGTGCCCTGCCAGCTGCTGATAAAACCCAGGGAAATCCTGTGGGGATGATGGGAATCCCTCCACAAAATCATTCCAAAAAGTGAATATTTTAGTAGGAAATGTGGGGACTGGAATCTGGTGATTGAGTGGGAATTCTGGGCTGTGAAGGGAATGGCAGAAGAGGAACGTGGGAATGTCAGAGGTGATGGCCCTGGATGAGCAGATCCAAGACCTCAGGACATCTGTGTGGTTTTCACTGGAATAAAAGCCCAGCCTTGGATGAGACCAGATTAAACCAAGGGCTGGGTGAAGGAAAAGCAGGAAATGCCCATCCCTGGAGGTGTCCAAGGCCAGGTGGGAGCAGCCTGGGATGGTGGGAGGTGTCCCTGCCCATGGCAGGTGGGGCTAGATGGGCTTTAAGGTCCCTTCCCACACAAACCAGCCTGGGACTCAGGGAATTCCCTGAAAATCAAGAGACTGGAGCCCTAAAATTCCCAGGTAAAAGGCATGGAATAAATCAGAATCGAGGAATAAATGCAATGCCCAGTGACTCCCAGGGGTGGCACAGGATGGCCACACAAATCAGCACCATTTTAGCACATCTGGGGTATCCCCAAAATCAGCACCTGCCCCATCCCAGGGAGCTGGAGGCAGGGAGGGATCCCAGAGCCAGCAGCAGGAATGTCACCTGTGTCACACAAGGGTGGAGGGGACAACACGGAATGGCACATCCTGGAAATTGTGAGGGCAAAAGAGACCCCACGGGAGGGAAATCATTCCCATTTTAAAGCAACCCCTTCCTCTCCAATATGGAATTACAGTCTGGAAGTTGGGAGGGCAAAAGAGACCCCACATGAGGGAAATCATTCCCATTTTTAAGCAACCCCTTCCTATCCCGCAAGGAATTCCACAGAACTCCAAAACCTGAGCAGAGCTTTGCTGCTGTTTTGATTCCTGATATTTTGAATTCCCTCTCTGCTGTTAGAGATAATGATATCAACAATACACAACCAAATAATTCTCTTTTTGGTTGAAATGCACCCCAAATGTTTGGTTCTCATGCACTGAAGCAGCAGGGATGTGCTGTCCTGGCTTCCTCCTGCCACTCCTCAGGAAAATTCTTCCCTGTCTGAAAACCATCCCAGCTGCAGTGATGATGACGATGGCACTGAGCATTGGAAGGACCTTTCTCTGAGAAAAAAGGAACATTACATGGAAACACGCCCGAGTACAGTCAGAGCTGAGAGTGCATTCCAGGAATAATTCCAATTAAAAATATTAAGGCCATGTGTTGTTGTCACCCAAACACTCCCCAACTGCGGCCCCACCATGCAATAATCAATTAAAACACTCCATTGAAATGTAATTAATTGGTTACTTAGTCTCTGGTTGCAGATCAGGGTACAATTGTTTAACAATTTAACAACTTTTAAGATGATTTTTGCTTGTGAGGAGACTTTGCCCTTTCCCTGGGCAGCCTCAGATGCTGGATTTATCAACATTCCCAGGAACAGGGCAGTACCACCACTCCAAACCTGTTGTTTTCCCTACCCAAGGCCCTCTCCAAGCCCATGAAATCCTGGGAATTCTGCTGCTCTCCTGTTTGAGCCATACCTGATGAACAGAGCATTCTGCCAAGGCAGCTTCACTTCCTACAGCCCCTTAACAACATCAACATCCCTCATTTTCCTGGAAGTGCAGCTTTTTGTGGATATGGCCCAGTAAAAACAGTGCCAGACAAAGGAAACATCTTAATAGCGAAGAGCAGCTAAAGAAAATGACCATTACTTATTTTATTTTATTCTTAACTTCAATTCCAGCCCAATTTCAGGAGTTTGTGCTACAGGAACTTTGAAGTCTCTGCATTATTCTGCAGCGAGGGCACGAGACAGCTGAGATATCCCATGCACAATGCCAGGTTCGTTACTGGAGGTGCCATTAATCATAAATCCCTTTGATTGTGCAAGGTCAGGAGCCTGCTCTGTATTCCAAAGGGAAATGCTGCACGTTTGGGCAGGATGAATTCCCTCCTTCCCGGGGACGTGTCCAATTGAGGACAATGGGGATTTGCTGCTGCCCAGAGCTGCTGAAAGAGTCTCCCTAAATCTCCTTTCAGGCATTGCTGTGACAAAACCCCAAGCGATCACAGAGCCCAAATAATGAGAGGCAAAAAGTTACAGCGGGGTAATTGTGGTGCTGCAGACGCACTTCCTGCAGGAATGCTGTCCCACACAAAGGCACTCTGGCTCCCAGCATGGCCTCTTTCCTTCCTGTTACAGTTTTTTCTCATTAATTCCAAGGAATCAGCTGTGTCCCTGTCCATGCCCTACCACAGGGCAGAAGAGAGGGAGATTTTCCAAGGGTGTGGACAGGGGGAATGGCTTTAAACTGAAAGGGAATAGGCTTAGATGGGATTTTGGGAAGGTTCTTCCCTGGGAGGGAAGAACAGGGTGCCCAGAGAAGCTGTGGCTGGCCCTGGATCCCTGGAAATAAGGAGGAAAGGTTGGACAGGGCTTGGAGCAGCCTGGGACAGTGGAAACTTGAAGTTCCCTTCCAACCCAAACCATTCCATGATTTTAGAACTCTCTGCCTCTAAAACCCCCTTCCCCAGCCCAATCCCAGCCCCAAAGCCGTCCTGCAGCCCAGTTCTGAGTTGCTGCTTGTGAGACCGCCCTGTTTTTGGGACTGCCAACCGCGGGATGCAGAGAAACATGAAAGACGTAGAGAGCTTTGGCATCCTGAGCCTTTCATCTGCCTAATCACCGAGGATTGTAGGTCAGGAACCACGCTCCCGATGTGGTCCCTGCTGCTTGGCATGCATCGCTCATCCTCCCCTCTCCAATCACTGGGAACGCTCCTGAGGAGAGCCATGAGAGCCATGAATAGCAAAGATGTGCTCAGCCCGAGGAGCAGGAGAACGATTCCCTCTCCAAAGAAATCAGGGGGTATTCAGCAGGCGAACAAAAGATGGAAATTCGGGAGAAATTGCTTCCCTCCAGGGCACTTGATCAGAGCCACCAGAGCCACCTTCCCCCTCCTGAGCCACCTTCCCTCCCCCAAGCCACCTTCTCTCTCCTGCCTGCTGTGTCCTAGGCAGCAGCTCCCTGTCTGTCCTGGAGGATTCTCCATGTCCTGGGAGGATCCTAGAGGTCTTCTCCATATCCTGGGTGGATCCTCCATGTCCTGGGAGGATTGTCCATGTCCTGGGAGGCTTCTCCATGTCCTAGAGGTCTTCTCTATGTCCTGGAGGGCGTCTCCATGTCCTGGAGTATTGTCCATGTCCTGAGAGGCTTCTCCATGTCCTGGGAGGATTCTCCATATCCTGGGAGGATTCTCCACGTCCTGGGAGGCTTCTCCATGTCTTGTAAGGCTTCTCCATGTCCTGGAGGGCTTCTCCATGTCCTGGAAGATTCTCCATGTCCTGGAGGGCTTCTCCATGTCCTGGAAGATTCTCCATGTCCTGGGAGGCTTCTCCATGTCCTGGGAGGCTCCTCCATGTCTTGGAAGGCTTCTTCATGTCCTGGGAGGATTCTCCATGTCCTAGAGGGCTTCTCCATATCTTCTCCATATCCTGAGAGGCTTCTCCCTGTCCTGGAGGTCTTCTCCCTGCCTCATCTCCTTGGAAAATTTTCATCATTCTACTCCTACTTCCCACTAATTTTTCCACAATTTCTCTCTCTGTTCTCTCTCACTCCTCATTGTAGATTCAGAACTCCTGAATCTACATCTACATCTTCTTCACTTGCCCTGTCAGGCCTTGCCCAGCTGTTGGCAGCTGCTTTGCTTGTCCCCTCTGAGAGCAGAGGGAGCTCAGGGATGCCCTGGCAGCCCCCAGGTGGGACATCTGTGCCCATGCTGGTGTCTCAGCCCTCGGGACACTCCCTGCCCTGCAGCAGCGCTGCAGCAGAATAAATGGGTGGATAAATAAATCAGCAGGGCCCCAAACAGAGGCCTTGGTCCCGGCAAAGTTATCAAATATTCATTTTCAAGCAGAAAAGTAAATAAGTGAGAGCAACAGAGGGAGGACGGCGTGTCCTTGCTTCAGTCCCTGCGCCGGGCACTGCTCAGGGCTGACCCTCAGTGGCCACCAGCCCTGATGGCCCAGCAGGACACTGGGCAGGAGCCACCAATGCTCTGGAGAGGGGAGAATCCTCCTCCAGCTCCTGGAGAACCTGCCAGGAACCCTCTGCCCCGGGCCTGGCTCAGCCCGGGGTCCTCCACACTTTGCTTGGGGTTCTCCTGGTGTCTGATGACCCCACCAGGGGTCTGACCACCCCATCCATGGTGTAACAACCCCATCCATGGTCTGACCAACCCCATCCATGGTGTAACAACCCCATCCATGGTCTGACCACCCCATCCATGGTCTGACCACCCCATCCATGGTCTGACCAACCCCATCCATGGTCTGACCACCCCATCCATGGTGTAACAACCCCATCCATGGTGTGACCAACCACATCCATAGTCTGACCAACCCCATCCATGGTCTGACCACCCCATCCATGGTGTGACCAACCCCATCCATGGTGTGACAACCCCATCCATGGTGTGACCAACCCCATGCATGGTGTAACAACCCCATCCATGGTGTGACCAACCCCATCCATGGTGTAACAACCCCATCCATTTTCTGACCAACCCCATCCTTGGTCTGACAATCCTATCCATGGTATGACTATCCTATCCATGGTATGACTATCCCATCAATGGTCTGACCACCCTGCCTGTGGTCTAAGAACCCCATCCATGGTCTGACCAACACCATCCATGGTCTGACCACACCATTAATGGTCTGAGAACCCCATCCATGGTCTGACCATCCCGTCCATGGTGTGACAACCCCATCTATGGTGTGACAACCCCATCCATGGTCTGACTGCCCCATCCATGATGTGACCATCCCACCTGTTGCCTGACCCCTCCACCAGCGCTCTGATATCACCATCAATGGTCTGACCACCCCAGCTGTGCCCTGATAACCCTGTCACCATCAGGATGAAGCCATAATTTTGGTGATATTTTAATTGAATTCCCCTTTGCTGGAGAACCCCTTGGCTGAGGAGCGGGAATGCATCACCCACAGTGGTGGAACCCAGGGAGATCCATCCCTCACCCTCCCAAAGAACCCAGCTGGGCATCCTCTCATGTCTGAGATGGAAAATGGATGGTTTTCCCTTCCTGCCTGTGGACTGGGGTGTGTGAGGCCAGGAGCTGGGGCACACAATCCACCCCCACTCTGCAGTGGAAAGAAATCCACATGGAATCACAGCCTCCCCAGCCAGCCTGCAGCGCCTGCGGCTGTTCCAGACATCCATCAGGGCTATGAAACTCCCAAATCAATGAACCCCACTGAAAGGCACCATTCATTATTGGAGCTTGGCCTTGGTGGTGGCACAAAGACCTGACAGTGACAATGCCACACCAGGGACAGAGAATTGTCCACCCTGAGGGGTTTGAGGTGGGGGATATCAGCTGCTCCATCCCAGCCTGGAGACAGCACTTCCCACCCAGCATTTCCTGCTGCTTTTCCTTCAGGGCTTCCCTGAATCCAGACACTTTGTGTTTTGTTTCCTTTCAGCACAAGGAATTGTGAGACTGGATCCAGCAAAAACCCAGCAGCTGCCTTTCCCTGCTTGTTACTTAGGTGGGAGTGGAGTAGCCAGCAGCATTCCTACCACCTTTTAAATTCCTAAAAAAACAAAGGTTTTAGTTCTGCAGAGTTGGTACAGGCTCACAGTTACAGATTTTCTGTGGGTGGATTCACCTCTATCCCTTCTCCAGGCAAAAATCTTGTCTGGATTGTGATGGAACAACACCTGTGTCAGCTCCCATGAATTCCTGGGGAGGTATTTGCTGCTCTTCCTCCAATCCTGCATCCTGGTGACAAAGCAGATGAGGAAAAATCTCATATTGATTGGTTTTTAATTTATAATTCCATTGTTGTCTGTCACAGCTGCAGAGAAAAATTGGGAGTGCAGCCAGGACATCCTGACAATCCTTGATTTGGAATCTTCTGCCTCAGCTTCTCCAAGGGCAGGAATCCAAGTGCCAATGTCAGCTGTGCAGGGCATTTCCTGGGTCAGACAGGGGAGAAACTGGATTTGCTGGGCCCTGGTGGGAAGATCTCCATGGAAATGTGGTTTTATTGGGATCTGCAGCACCCCTGGGCTCCTGTCCCTCTGTACAGCAGGGATGTCCCATCTTGTCATTGCTGGTCCCT